>NC_052151.1:74354498-74654498 GCF_902713615.1 Scyliorhinus canicula
GGGGGGGGGGGGTTGGAGAGACCACAGTCATTCCAATTGTCCTGCTTACAGAGGTAAATGCTGGAAATTTATAGATACAGTAAGCAATATCTAGGACAGAAAGCATTCTTTAGATTAGCAAGAGACAGAAAACCGAGCGGCCAGAGTTAGATTTAATAACAGGCCTGGGTTCCTTGTCTAAGAAAAAAATAATTGTACGCTGTCAGCAAAACAATGTGCATCTGTAGCTTGTTTACTGTATGACCTTCTGACTATTTCATACAGACCTCTTGACTGAAATAAGGCTAAATCTCCATCATGCTTTGCCAAGTGCCTATTTCCATGAAATTAGGCAAGCAGCTGGTTAAAATTAACACAGAGTATTAAGGCAACTAATCCACCAACTAAAGTCCCTTCTACAATTCCCTCTTTGTTGATATAGTTCATAACATTGTTAGTACATTACATGTCCTCAGCAGCAAAGGGTGGGTTATAATGTAAGGGAATGGACGTATGACAGGCACCTGATTGTTAAGTTGCTGGGACCACGGAGGCAATGCTGACATACTCGCCCCATGCCCTGACAACATCCCGAGAACATTTAAACAGTAACCTACGACAATTACGACAATGATTATAATCCAAATCACATCCTGTGTCCTAATGTTCCCAACCACCCAAAGCAAAGTCCCATCCCCCATCCGCATGCAATCATGCTACCTCTCTACGAATGTGATCCACCAGGTTATCAATTTTCTCTGAGTTATCAGGGATGTATGTGCAGCAGGCACTGCCAATCAGGGCACAAGTGCCTCCCCTTTCAGTGAACAAGAAATCAAGGGCCATTGTATTCTGCAGGGCAACTGGTTGTGAAGCAACTATCTCAGTTTCTATTCAGGTTAACAGCTTCTGCGGTGTCGTTAGCTACCTGCTCAAGGATGTCTCGTAGTTTGCATAGTTCGTATACATTAATGGCTATTCCTAATGGTGGTATCATCATTCCCAGCATTTGTGCCCATGTCATAACACTTTGTGTCGTCCTGGGATGGGGATGGCCCTGCAATTGCTGAACGTGATAACACCATAAGGGGCTACATATCCCAAATAGCAGGAGCCTTCCCAATTTTATGGTAAACCAAGGGTACACCTTATGGCCACAGATAAATACATCGCCTGTTATATGCTGGTCAGGTTTCCTTTACTATCAGTCATCATCAGTCTAATCGGATCTCCTCCCCAGGGGCCTCCACGAGTTTGATTTTCAACTGCTGACCAGTCAAAGATGAATAGTCCTTTAACTATAAGGCGGAGCACAGGGGGTTGCCAATTCAAGATCTGGTCGCACTGACTCATGCCTACTGGGTAGGTCCCATATGTTTTATGATTCTTAAAGCATATACTTCCTTTTGGGACGCCATTATAATTGGATGGTTGATGTGTTACATTAACCTAGGCCCCCACCATTCCTCAAACTTATTCATATCTTATCCAGCTAATCTCCAATCTAATATATTCTGTATATCTTCACCATGTCCTGTACTATTTCTTCTTAGAGCCCATTGTGCTATCTCTTTACTGGTGAATGGGATAGGTCGCACAGGGATGCCCTCCACCGAGCATCTGGGAATTTGTGTACAAACCCAACAACTGAATTATTGACCCTCTCTGCGTCTGAGTGGGACATATGTATATCAAGTGTTAGTGTTCAGTTTACCCTCTACATGATGTTGGATTAATATGATAATATATAAAAACATCCACACCGTCATTCTCTTCAGGTCAGCGTTTCACTAGTACTCTCAAGGCTGTACAAGGCTCTGGTCAGACCCAATTGGAGTATTGTGAGCAGATTTGGGCCCTTGTACTAAGGAAGGATGTGCTGGCCTTGGAAAGGAGTCCAGAGGAGGTTCACAAGGAATGATCCCCTGGAAAGAAGAAATTGTATATGAGGAAACGGTTGAGGGCTCTGGGTCTGTACTCGTTGGAGTTTAAAAGGATGAGGGGGGATCTTATTGATACATACAGGATACTGCGAGGCCCGGATAGACTGGACAAGGAGAGGATGTTTGCACTTGTAGGAAAAACTAGAACCAAAGGACACCATCTCAGACTAAAAGGAAAATCTTTTAAAACAGAGATGAATGGGACATGTATATCATGTATATCAAGGTGTTAGTGTTCAGTTTACCCTCTACATGATGTTGGATTAATATGATAATATATAAAAACATCCACACCGTCATTCTCTTTGGGTCAGAGGAGGAATTTCTTCAGCCAGAGAGTAGTGAATCTGTGGAACTCTGCTGCAGAAGGTTGTGGAGGCCAAATCACTGATTGTCTTTAAGACAGAGATAGATAGGTTCTTGATTAATAAGGGGATCAGGGGTTATGGGGAGAAGGCAGGAGAATGGGGATGAGAAAATATCAGCCATGATTGAATGGCGAGTAGACTTGATAGGCCGACTGGCCTAATTCTGCTTTTATGTCTTATGGTCTTTATGGTCTTACTACCTCCAACACAATTGGCTCTTATCTTATGACTTAACCTTTTGTGAGGTAGCTTGTTGAAAGCCTTCTGGCAGTCCAAATACTGGTTCCCCTCTATACACTCTGGTTGAGACTTCCTCGAAAAACTCTAATAAATTAGTCAGACACAATCTCCTTTTCATGAAACCATGCTGAGTCTGCTTGATTAGATTCTGCTTCCCAAATGTGCTACTATTATTTCCTTAATAATAGATTCTAACAATTTTCCAACAATAGATGTTAGGCTAATCGGCCTATAGTTAACCACTTTTTGCCTCCCTCCCTTTTTGAGTAGGGGTGTCATATTGGCAGTTTTCCAATCTTCTGGTACTTCTGTAGAATCCATGAGTTTCTGGAAAGTTACAACCAATGCATCCACTATCTCTGTTGCTACTTCTTTTAGAATCCTAGATTGCAAATCATCATGGCCAAGAGACCTATCTACCTTGAGCCCCATTAATTTGTTTAATACTACTTCTCAAATGATGGTGATTGTATTTAAATCCTCCCCGTATTCTTTAGTATTAATGGGGTGATGCAAAATATTGTTTAACTCTTTTGCTATTTCCTCATTCCTGTAACTATCTACCCAGCTTCATTTCTAAGGGTCTATGTTCACTTTGACTTCTCTCTTCTTTTGTATATATTAAAAGAAGCTCTTAATGTCAGTTTTTATGTTCCTCACTAGTCTGTCCTCACTCCCTTTTTCTCTTTCTTTATTATCTTTTTAGTCCTCCTTTTCAGAATTCTGAGTTTATCTCAATCTTTGGGGCTATCACTGACTTTTACCTCCTTCCATGCTTTTTCTTTCAAATTAATACTCTCCGTAACTTCCTTGGTTAGCCATGTTGGTCATCCCTCGCTTAGAACCTTTTCTTTTATTGGGATATATTTCTGCTGAGTCACGAATTACCTTCTTAAATGTCTGCCACTGCTTGTTTACTGTCTTTCCTATTAATCTATCCGCCCAGTCCACTTAGCAAACTTTGTCATCATTTCATTGTAATTACTTTATTTAATTAAAATCGGTTGTTATTGACCCAAGTTCTGACTCTCAAACTGAATATTAAATTCCAGCATGTTATGATCACTACTTTCGAGCACATCTTTATTCTGAGGTCATTTATAAAACCTGGCTCATAGGACAGCACAGTGGTACAGTGGTTAGCACTGCTGCCTCACGATGCCGAGGTCCCAGGTTCGATCCTGGCTCTGGGTCACTGTCTGTGTGGAGTTTGCACATATTCTCTCTGTGTTGCGTGGATTTCACCCCACAACCCAAAGATGTGCTGGGTAGGTGGATTGGCCAGGCTAAATTGCCCTTAATTGGAAAAAATTAATTGGGTGCTCTAATTTATTTTTTTTCAACTGACTCATTACCCATTACCAGATCCAAGATAGCTGGTTTCCCTGGTCGGCTTCATAACATATTGCTCTGGCAAACTATCCCTAATAGACTCTGTGAAGTTGTTGTCATAGCTACCCTTACCAACTTGATTACCACAATTAACATGAAGGTTAAAGTTACCCATAATTATTGCTCTATTCTTTTTACATGCTCCTATTATTTGTTGATTTATTCGATTTCCTCTAGTGTTTGGAGGTTTTATCATAGAATTTACAGTGCAGAAGGAGGCCATTCGGCCCATCGAGTATGCACCGGCTCTTGGAAAGAGCACCCTACCCAAGGTCAACACCTCCACCCTATCCCCATAACCCAGTAACCCCACCCAACACTAAGGGCAATTTTGGACACTATGGGCAATTTATCATGGCCAATCCACCTAACCTGCGCATCTTTGGACTGTGGGAGGAAACCGGAGCACCCAGAGGAAACCCAAACCCAAGCACACATGGGGAGGATGTGCAGACTCCGCACAGACAGTGACACAAGCCGGAATCGAACCTGGGACCCTGGAGCTGTGAAGCAATTGTGCTATCCACAATGCTACCGTGCTGCCCCAGGTTCTACACCACTCCTACCAATGTCTTCTTTCCCCTGCTGTATTTTACCTCGACCCAAATGGACTCATCATTTGAGTCTAGATCGTCTCTCATAACTGTCATTTTATCTCTTGTTACAGTGCTACTCCACCACCTTTTTCTTCCCTCATGTCCTTCCGAAAAATCAAATATCCCTGAATATTAAGTTCCCAGTTTTGATCTCCTTGTAACTATGTCTCCATAATGGCTATGATATTATATCCTTTAATCTTGATTTGGACCGTCAGTTCATCTACGTTATACAGAATGCATTAAGGTACAAAGCCTTTAGGCTTGCCTTTTTGCCATTTTTAATCATCCTAACGTTCCCTTGTACTGTGGTCCCATTTGGAGGACTTGGTGGAGGATATAGAATGTACAAGAGATATCCTGGAATCTACAAGGGCAGCTGGAGCTTCTCTAGATATACAATGAATGGCAATAGGGGCAGATAGTCTTGGAAGTCAATGCCAGGAGTGAAGCCTGAAAGACCTTGAGGCAACACCATAATGGCATCATGCGAATAGTCAAGGACAATGAATGCATCTTCAGATCCCACATTCTACCAATTGTACCACTAGCTTCAGACAGTCCTCAAATCTCCACAATTCCATCATGACAATCCTGATCAATCAGGACTCATACCTAACATTCATGTGCTTCACTGCACCCTCACACACTTGACACTGCTGCAAGCCTCAAACTCACATTTCACAGCTGTCCAACAATGACAGAATATTCACATCAACCTACTAGATTGCAAGTCACTCATTGGCACACTTCCCTCCTCCTTGCCGAAGGTGGTATACAACTGGAGGCATCAGGACAGTTTCAGAATTGTTTCCTGCTCTTGCCTGAACTGGAAAATTTTCACTTACCTGCCTTCTCCCACTTTGACATGATCCATCTTCGACTTTTCTCTTCCGTTTCTTGACTTCTCTGTCTCCGTTTCTGAGGATAAGCTTCCACCACTACGTTCCTCACGTACCACTTCGCTGGAAGGATCCTCCATTCTCTCTCGCTGTTACATTGATTCAAACAATGCAACCTTTCATACTGGCATTTCCAGTATGCTTTCCTTTTTCCTCAGTGATTTCTTTCCACCTCCAACCATACCCATTCTATTTTCTTCACTTGTGCTCTCATCCCTTCCCCATCTTCCCAGAACCATAAAAAGCTTTTTCTTGTTCTCACCTTCCACACATCAGCCTCCACGTTCAATAGACCATCCTCCGCCATTTCCACTGCCTCAAACGTGATGCCACCACCAAACACATCTTTACTTCCCACATCCGTTCTACTTTCTGAAGTTACTTTTCGCTCCACACCATACTGATCCACTCTTTATTTACCCCTAATTCTCCCTCCCTTCCCTACAGCAAGTGCAAGAGTGGCAACCGCTGCCCATTTACTTCTTCTCTTTTCACCATCCAAGACCCCTGACAGTCCTTCCAAGAAAAGCAGTGATTTACTTGTGCTTCTTTCAAATTAACATCCTGAATTTGCTGCTCACAATATGGTCTCTACAATGGTGAGATCAAACACAGGCTGGCTGACTACGATTTAGAACACCTCTGTTCAATCCACAAGCATGGCACTGAGCTTCCAATCGGCTGTCATTTCAATTCACACCTTGCTCCCACTCTGACCGATCTGTCCATGACCTGTCATCATGCTCCAATGAAGCTTGGTGCAAACTCAAGGAACAGCACCTTGTTTTACAAGAAGCCACTTTACAACCTTCTGGATTCAACATTGAGTTGAACAACTTTAGATCCTCACCTCTGCCTCCATTTCTTTTTTGCTGGTTCGTTTTTTTCTAATTTGTTTCTTTATCCCTTTCCTTCACATTCGGATGGCTGCTGCGCTGCAATTCACATCTCAGCGAGACACATCTTTTGGGGCCACAGTTTAAGAATAAGAGGTCTACTGTTTAAGACAGAGATGAGGAGAAATTGTTTCTCTCAAAGGATCGTTGGTCTGTGGAATTCTCTTCCTGAGAAAGCAGTGGATTCTGGATCATTGAATTTATTCAAGGCAAAATTATACAGATATCTGATAAACAAGGGAGTCAAGGCAGGCAGATAGCAAAGTGGATTTGATACCACTTTGAGACCACAAGAACAGATATGAACTTACTGAATAGCACAGCAGGCTTGAAGGTTAAATGGCTCCTAAGTCCTTTGGCCCTAACAGTACAAACACAGAGTAGATCCCGGGAGTTTAATTTACTGGTGCTGGGCAGAAATTTTTTTTGTATTAAATCTGTAGCCTAACAAGTTAACTGTTTGATATAACTACAAATATTTGTTTAGTAACAGTTCTAAACTTGGAGTCTAATTAATTAAATAAAACACCATAAAAATAGCATGCCAAGTGACATGTTGCAGCTGTAGCAGGTGGTTGCAGGTAAGCACCTATGTTATTAACAGTAATCACATCTGCAGTAAGTACCTGCAGCTTGAGGAACCTAAACTCAAATTCGATAAGCTGGAGTCTGGGCTTTGGACACCTCATGCATCAGAATGGGGAAAATTTCTTCGACAATTTGTTCCAGGAGTCAACCACAACCCTTAAATTAGGCACTTCAGTTTTGGTGACATGGTTAAGGACAGGAGAGTGTGACTGAAATTGAGGCAGGTATGGTGATCCAAAAGGGAGCAATGAAGAAGCCTCAGCCCTTGCACCTGCCCAACAGATTTGATCATTCTTGCACCTTGTGTGGACAAGAGCAGGCATTATTGGGAGGATGAGCAAACTGACCAAAGCACCTTGATGCAGGGGTTTTCAAGTGGGGGGAATAAAAAGGAATGCAGTTTTAGTAGGGGACGGTATAGGTAAGAGGATAGATATTGTTCTCTGCAGCTGAGAGCATGACTGCCATAGACTGTATTGCCTGCCTGGTGCCGGGCTATGGAAATCTCCTCAGGATGGGAGAGGAACTTTGGAATGGTTTGAGAAGGATCCAGTCATTGTGATGTACATAATAATAATAATCGCTTATTGTCACAAGTAGGCTTCAATGAAGTTACTGTGAAAAGCCCCTAGTCGCCACATACCGGCGCCTGTTCGGGCAGGTCGGTACAGGAATTGAACCCGCGCTGCTGGCATCGTTCCGCATTACAAGCCAGCTGTTTAGCCCACAGTGCTAAACCAGCCCCTACCATAGGTGCCAATGACATAGGTAGGACAAATAAGTAGGACAAAGAAAGACATTCAGCAAAAGGAATATGAGCAGCTCAGGGCTAATTTAAAAGGCAGAACCATGAAGTTAAACTCTGTGTTACTATCTGAGTCATGAGTAAATTGGTGTAGGGTAAATATAGAGACATAGGAGTAGGTAATAAGCCATTCAACCCTCTGAGCCTTCTCCATCAGTCAACATGATCATGGCTGATCCTCTATCTCAATGACATTATCCATTAGAAAAATAAATAAGTTCAAAGGGGGTTAAATGCTTAGTTCATTAGGATGGTCTTCACCTGCACCGCACTGGGGTCAACGTCCTGGCAAATCATACAGCCAGGGCTCTAGATGGCTTTGAACTAAATATTAGGTGTGGGAGGGAACGCATTGAGGTGAGTTTTGTGAAGTCAAAGAGAAAGGACAAGGCAATAGTGGAGGGTAGCGATATTGGTAATATATAATCAGAGTGTGACAGCAAGTCGCATTGCATACAAGCTAAGAGTGCGCCAGAAAATAAGACCAGAGTAGGGAAATACTATTAAAAGAGTGAATTAAAAACTCTTCATTTGAATGGATGAATTGCAAGCACAAATAGAAATTAATGAGTATGATATGATCGCCAGAACAGATATGTGGGGCGGGATTCTCCCGTACCCGGCGGAGTGGGGGGTCCCGGCGGGACGGAGTGGTATGAACCACTCCGACGTCGGCCCACCACAAAGGTGCGGAATCCTCCGCACCTTCAGGGGCTAGGCCGGTGCCGGAGTGGTTTGCGTCCCGTCAGCGAGCGTGGTAGGCCTTTGGCGCCACGCCAGTCGGGGGCCGAAGGGACTCCACCGGCTGGCGCAAGTCCGCGCATGCGCGGGAGGGTCAGCGGCCATCGCGGAGGTTGACATGGTCGACTTGCAGGAAAAGAGTGCCCCCCACGGCACAGGCCGGCCTGCGGATCGGTGGACCCCGATCGTGGGGGGACATCCCCCAGGGCCAGATCGTCCCGCGCCCCCCCCCCCCCCCCCCCCCCCCCCAGGACCCCGGAGCCCGCCCGTGCCGCCAAGTCCCGCCGGCAAGGGACCTAGTCTGATCCACGCCGGCGGGACCGACAAAAAACCAGCGGGACTTCGGCCCATCGCGGGCCTGAGAATTCAGGCAGCCCCGGGGCCCATTGGGTCACACCGGTCCCCGCCATTCTCTGAGGCCGGCAGCGCGACTCACGCCTTGCCGACTTTTGGAGGGCCGGAGAATTCGGCGGCCGGTGGGGGCGGGATTCACGCCGACCCCCAGCGATTCTCCAAACCGACGGTGGGGGGGGGGGGTCGGAGAATCCCGACCGTGATTACAAAGCGAACAAGCCTGGGAACTGATTATTCGAGAGGATTTGACATTGTGAAGGACAGTATGAAATAAAAAGGAAATGGGGTAGCTCTGTTAAGAATGAGATCAGAACAGTGTCATCATTTTCGTCAAGATCAGTAACATTTTTAAAAAGAGTGAAGCCACAAAATTCCATGGTTTAAACACAATATTTTTTACTGCACAAGGGAGACACAAAATACCTTCCTGGATAACCATCTTTACTCTAAAGCCCAGAATAAACAGGAGTTAAATATGATTAAACAGGCAAATTGTCGTTGATTGTAAATTATAAAGTACACATTAAATGGCCGATGCAACCAAGACAGATTTTGGAGATCCATTTAGCATATATGACACCAATCTCAGTCAAAGGTCCTTCAAAACTCTTGTATTCTTTGAAGAATATCAGCTCCAGCCTAATCCCAGCCGATGGCAGTAGACAAACAACCTGTGTTCCACAGGCAGTCGTCACCAAAGAATGGCTCAACTCTGCTTACAACAGTCTGGATGCCAATGATCAACCAATGCTATCTTCAAGTAGCAGAAACAGTGGTAGCAATTGCTTATCTTCAACTTCTGGATATGGCCCTGATATTCTTCAGCCTGCCTGTACTGCACCACCGGGATCAATATTATCATCTGAACCCTAATGGCCCTGTGTCCTTTTTAAATTGTTTCAACCAGTTTTAGTCCCCCCCAAAATGTTGTTTTTCAAGTTCAGTTTCAGTCTTACCTGCCTTAGAAATTGGAAAGGTCGGTTTTCTGTCTCAGTTTCGCTTTTCAATTAAGGTCTGTCTCAAAGAATACAAGCTTCAAAACCATTCCATTGCAAAAGAAGTGAGAAATAATCTTGGTTCAGAAGATCAAGATGCAGAATCAATTTGGATGGAAATAAGAAATAGCAAGGGAATGATTCACCGGTGGGAACTGTTTATCGGTGCCCTATCAGTAGCTACACTAGGACAGTGTATAAATCAAAAAATAATGGGGAGGTTGTGAGAAAGGCACTGCAATGCATGATTTAATTTTCACATAGATTGGAAAAATCAAAAGGTAGCTTCGAGGATGAGTTCATAGAGTGTATTCAGGGCAGTTTATATCTGTAACCAACCATGGACCTGGCTATATGCAAACGGGTAGTCCGTACTGAGCTAGGATTAATTAATTACCGCATAGTAAAGGATCTTCTAGGGAAGTATCTTTGTAACATGATAGAATTTCAATCATTTTCAGGGTGAGAAATTTGAGTCTAAAACTAGTATCTTATAGTTAAATAAAGGCAATTACAAAACAGAATTAGCTAATTTGCACTGGAAAACAGGTTGGTTAAAAAAACAAGACCATAGAGAAGCTGTGGTAGACACTTAGGGAAATATTTCATAACTCCCAACAAAGTTTCTTTTTTTTTTCAAATCATGGAATTTGGTCATTGCTGGTTGGGCCAGCATTTGTCGCCTATTCCTCATGGAGTTAAAGGCTAACATGTCCAGTAGATGGCGCCTTCCCTAGGGTCTTATAAGAATTGGCTGCAAAAGTATTGGATGCTTTGGTTATAATCTTCCAAAATTCCCTTGACTCTGGAAAGATCCCAGCGGATAAAAAAACACCAATGTCACACTTCTTTCAAGAAAGCAGGAAGACGGGAAGTAGGAAATGAAAAGCTAGTTAAGCTAATATCTGTATTTTGGAAATTCTAGAATCATTATCAGGAAGTAGTGGTAGGACATTTAGAAAATCATAATGCTATCAGGCAAAGTCCACATGGTTTTGTAAAAGGAAAATAGTGTTTACCAAGTTTATTAGAGTTCTTTGAGGTGGTAACAAGCAGGGGAACCAGAAAATATAGTGTCTGGGATTCTCCGAAATCCCAGCCAAATGGTGACGTCGGCATCAAAATCGGTGCGAGCATCAACGGGCCTCCAGGTCCAGTCATTCTCCCCTTCCTCGGGGGCTAGAACAGTGCCGGAGTGCTGTGCACTGCTCTGGCGCCGAAAGCCGGCCTGCCACGACCGGTGCGGGTCTGTAAATGCGCGCCACGGCTGCCGTGGGTCAGTGCATGCGCGCCATGGCCATCTCCGCGCCGGCCCGCGGGAAACATGGCGGAGGAACATAGGCGCCCGTTGAGTGGACAGAATCGCCGCGGGGGCCACTCTCAATGGCCCCCAATAGGCTCCGGTGCGATTGCCGTCGATTCTCCAGTCGCCGGAGAATCAGCGGCCCTGCGCCGGAGCGGCGTGGCGTGGCTGCGATCACCCAGCGCGGGCTCTGAGAATCCCGGCCAGCGTATATGAGTTTCCAAAAGTAATTCAGTAAGATGCCACATTGAAGTTTACGAAGCAACATAAGAAGTTATAGTGTTGGAAATGCACATTCGCATTGATATAGGTTTAGTTAACTAACAGGAAATAGAGGGCAACATTCCCCATTTGAGAGATGGATTCTCCAATTTTACGGCTAAGAGCCAACGCTGGTGAGTGAACTGTGGCATTGTACGGCCCCAAAATCGGTGACAAACCCTCACCGATTCCAGGACCGGTGAGGGGCTAGCAACAGTACCGGGTAAAACTCCCGGCTCCCGCGCCAAAAACAGCCGGAGAATGGCCAAGCATGCGCATATAGCTGGAGTGGGTGCTACTGGACATTTCTCACCTGGTAAAAAAAAATGTGCAGGTTGAAATATTGTTCCATACATGTTTAGCACTGTGCATTCCCAGCTGAAATAACTTGGAAACTAAAATAAGTCGCTAAATATGAAAAATATGAAAAAAGTTATTTCAAATTAGGTAACACTCAATAGCCTCAAGATTATTGAAAATTTCTAACTTCACTGCTGGGCTGATGACTCTTCTCTACAACAGCAGGCACATTATCAGCACTTACTGGGAATGTCTGCCTCATGTTGAAAAGTAATTTAAAAATCTCACCTACAGCAGGCACTCCTGAAACTACAAAATTTTAATCAAATTTAAATCCAAATTTTTGCTTGTAAAAACACCTGGATGATGCTGGCTTTTTTTAAAAAAAGAAATCAATTACATTGAAATTGCAGTGCAAACAGCCTTCTTAACTATGGTGCCGATCGGGTGACAGGACCCAACGTTACATGACGGAGCCCACGCACGATGCGCAAGCTGTAAAATGTCAGTGGATAGCAATGAAGATCAACAGGAATGATGACAGGTGGCGATGACCTGAGGAAGGCAATGATGCAAAATGATTCTGAAGAGGAAATCGTGAATGAAATTGGGGAAAATGGATTGAAAACCAAAACAGCTTTAATATGAAACAAAACAATTAATAGCAGGGCAACTTAAAACCAGCACTTCATGTAGTGCCATAAAGTGTAGAGCATGGTAGACTGAGTGAATGCAACGTAGGACTCCTTTCACCCTCAGGAATCCTATCATTGGGTAAAATTGCTTTCCTCAGTGTTCTGTCATATTGCTGCTAAATAAGTCCATAGGGAAACGGATTAAATTACTTGCTCCAGCAAACAATGCCTCTGTCACTTGTTTAATGGATCTATGTTTAGCTGATTGGTAAATTTGGTAGCATCATAACTGGCAGAATTGAAACAAAACCACTGCATCAAAATTAAGCACAGCAGTGACCTCTTTGGAGCTATTTGGAGTGCAGCGCTAGTCAGTGATTTATGGTGGGTCTGCCTGTAGCACTTGGCATTAACTTATTGAAGGCTTCGTTAGGTGGGCAAGGCTTCTGCATAAGCGTAACCTATCTTTATGTAGGCTGGTTTGAAGGCACTGGTGGATGGCTGTCATTTAGGACCAAGATGAGAGTTGTGAATCTTTGTAATTTTCTACCCCACAGGGCCATACAGTGTGTTTAAGCAGGGGCGGGATTCTCCGGGAATCGGCGGGGCGGGCAGGAAAGGCGCAGTGGAGTGGCGGGAACCACTCCGGCGTCGGGCCGCCCCAAAGGTGCGGAGGATCAGGGGATAGTCCAGCGCCGGAGTGGTTTGTGACCCGACTGCCGGCGTGGAAGGCCTTTGGCGACACGCCAGCCGGGGCCAAAGGGAATCCGCCAGTCAGCGCGGGTCTGGGCATGCACGGGAGTGTCAGAGGCTGCTGACGTCATTCTTGTGCATGCGCAGTGGGGGGTTTCACCTTCGCGCCAGCCATCGCGGAGGCTTACACGGCCGGCGCGTAGGAATAAAGTGCCCCCACGGCACAGGCCCGCCCGCGTATCGGTGGGCCCCGATCGCGGGCCAGGCCTCCATGGTGCACCCCCCGGGGCCAGATTGCCCCAAGCCCCCCCGAGGACCCCGGAGCCCGCCCGCGCCACCAGGTCCCGCCGGTAAGGGACCAACTCCAATTTACGCCGGCGGGACCTGCATAGAACGGGCGGGACTTCGGCCCATCACGGGCCGGAGAATCGCCGGGGGGGGGGGAGCCCGCCGACCCGCGCGGCGCGGCGCAATTGCCAAATCCACCAAATCCCGGCGGGGGGGTCGGAGAAGCCCAACCCATGCTTAAGGTAGAGATTGATAGATTTCTGATTAACAATAATGTAAAGAGTTATGTGGATAGTGGGTGTAAAAGGCATTGAAGTGCCTGATCAATCATGATCGTATTGAATGGCAGATGAGGCTTGACGGACCGTAAGATCTGCTCCTGCTCCTATGCCT
This sequence comes from Scyliorhinus canicula, assembly GCF_902713615.1. NCBI lineage: Eukaryota > Metazoa > Chordata > Chondrichthyes > Carcharhiniformes > Scyliorhinidae > Scyliorhinus > Scyliorhinus canicula. The sequence goes on from NC_052151.1 coordinate 74,368,171, forward strand.
GAGTAGCCTAATTTCCATCCAATGTTCATCTTATCTTCTAAAGAGCAACAATACAGGAGAATTCCCAACCATAAATCTCCAAGGCCCAATCGAACGGCCTCATCATACCTGATTCGGGAAGCGACAAGGCCACTAAATCTTGCAGGAGACCTCCTGCGAGATCTGCGACACTTGGGTCGCCTCGCGAGATCCAGCTCGGTCTCGCGAGACGTTGCGATCTCGATCGCTCCCTCACTGGGCAGGATTTAGATTAACATATTTAAGTGGACTGTTAAGTTCACTTGGATATGCCGTTGCCGGATTCTCCCAAGGCGCAGGATCGAACACACGTTCCTGGGAGAACTCACCATGGCGCCATTTAGAACTGGTCCACACAAATGTGGGCCAGGTGCAATGAAATCTGTGCGGGTGTCTCAGGCCATCAGAGGTCCCTGGATGATCGGGCTTTGGGCAGGGTGGTACACTGGCACACCCGCTGGCACATTGGAACCTTGGCACGGCCAATATGGCACCATCAGGGTGTCTGGTGACACTGCCAGGCTGCCAGGGGCACTGCCATAGTGCCAGGCTGGCTGTGCGAAGGTGCTGGGTGGGCACTGCCAGGGATGGGCCCGGTGCTGCCCTCTCCTTATGAGATGGGGTGGGGAGCTCGAGATAAGTTAGGGCTTTGGGGTGTTTTGGAGGCCGTGGTGGGGAGTCCAATAGGGTTCAGAGATTGGGGCAGCATTTAAAAATTGCTGCGATCTCTTCCTGCATTGATGAGCTGGGAGATGACGAAGTGCAGCCTCAGTGGGCCGTTCCTCACCGAGGCCATAAAAAAACACAGTCCTATTTGATAACACATCCAAATCGGTACTTTTTTTTCCGGTTAACAGTGTCCAGTATGTAATAATAAGCGGAAAATGGAAGTCCAACTGCGAAAGGCAACGGGGTAGTCACAATTTAAAATGTTCAAAAACAAACCTTAAACTTGCTAATGCTGAGCTCTCTTCTACCATGTCTCAGCAACCCTTGATGTTGCTCCAAAGTAAAGAAAGCATAAGCAAATAAAACAAATGGGCGGCATGGTAGCACAGTGGTTAGCACTGTTGCTTCACAGCACAAGGGACCTGGGTTTGATTCCCGGCTTGGGTCACTGTCTGTGCAGAGTCTGCACATTCTACCCGTGTCTGCATGGATCTCCTCTGGCTGCTCCGGTTTCCTCCCATAATTCCCGAAAGACGTGCTCGTTGGGTGAATTGGACATTCTGAATTCTCCCTCAGTGTACCTGAACAGGCACCAGAGTGTGGCGACTAGCAGATTTTCACAGTTTTTCGGTGCAGTGTTAATATAAGCCTACTTGTGACTAATAAATATTATTAAAAGTGGATAAAACAAAAATGAGATGTATGACAGCATAAATGTTTGTACCTCATCGGCATTGATTGACCAAAGAATGGTGGCGTTTCATATGTCCTTTGAACAGGCACAAAAACAGTAATAGGCATCCATCTGTCTGGGGACAGAATGAATTTGACCCAGAGTGTATGCCACTCCCGCAGTTGACTGAAGTTTTTCTCTTCTGATGGTCTCCACTAAGTGCCCATTTTTTTCTCCGCTGCTTTTCTAAATCCCCCCACACCCCCCCCACCCCCGCCCCCCCCATCCCTCCTGACCGCTTGTCTTCAGGTACCCCAGTCAGCAACAAGGATTTCCCACACATCAACTCTGATCCCGGTCAATGCCAGGTTTCATTCGGTGACACCCTTGTGTTGTAGGCCTGCGAGACCGGTTGGTCTTGTGCTGATACCAAGCTCACCAAATTTGCGAATGTGGCCATCATCCATTCGGCTCACATGATCTAGCCAACTGTGTCGCCGCTGACACAAGAGGGAAACGTTCTATGGATCCTTGCACTCTGGTATATTTCCGTAATCAGTACTCTCTCCTGACGGGAAATCTCAATGTTTATCTCAGGCAGCGGAGGTGGTGGAAGTTGTTCAGCCCCTTTTCTTGGCTTGCATGAATTGACTGAGCTTTGCTGCTTGCAGGCATAAAGGGCAATAGCATAACAGAACAACTTTTCTGGCCCTGCCCTCAATTTGCACAGGTTAATTAAGTGAAAACTGTCAGAAAATTGAGGCTAGAATCCCTGACATGAAAGTAATGCCAGTTTTGTTGTTTCAAGAACTTTTTATTTTCATGCAGGTAGACTGAACAAACTGTTAATGTCACACAAACTATCCAGGGGTTTTACTATTCAAAGCCGCAGCTCGAAGGTGTAAACTGACATAACATCGCTATCATTGTCAGTCTAGTTTATGACTAGCGTATTTCAGAAACTCTTCATTTGTAGCAGCCAACCTTAAAGGGATCAACGACAGAGTCAAATTGAAAGGAAACTTTTAAAGCTCATTAATATTCTATTCGCTCTGAGTTAATGGACTACGGTGTTAAAGGTCAAGGAATGGGATACGCCCAGCCTACTGTATTGGAATAACTTTGTAACGGTGTGTGCAAGGCCACAGCAACCAGGGAAACGGCAGTAATACCAATCATGGTGCTTTGTCACAGAACAAAATGGATTTGTTGCATACCCATTTTAGGCTTCTAATTAATTCTTTTAACTGTTTTGTGCTGTGAGCCATCACAATAAACAGCTGTAGCACAAGAGCATCATTTATTCATTTGTGCAAGGGTTGGTTTTAAGCAAACACATAAAGGCTGACAGTATCATTTAAAGTGACTTCATCCTCCACATGCTTCCCCATGAATGTATTTAGCATTTGTGATGCTTTGCTTCAAAAGGGTGGCAAGAAGGTCCAGCATTCTCTCTTCTCCTGGAGTCAATCCCTCCGCTAATGAATTATTTAATGCCCACCCCAAAAAAAAGATACAAATACCCACACATCCTTCAGTTTAAAATTAAAATTATTAGAGGTATTCCTTGTACGCTGACCAGCTTCATTACATTTACTTATTCGTTCTGAGTTAGGGACAAGTCTAACTTTTGAAAAAGGTTGACGCACATATTCAGGGGAAGGGATTAGTTTTGATCTGTGATCAGCCTCTCACGCCTCCACAGACGGTTTGTCAATTTTATAAGCATGAGTGGTAGGCCGCTGGAAGCCCAAAGGTTAAGTCCTGGAGGGGGAGGAGAATGGGACGGTGGACAATTGGGTGGCTAGCAAGCCCCTCGTGAGTGATGTAGAGAGACAGAAGCATTCCTTCTCCTCCAGTCTCCACAGCAAACTTTATAAAAATATTACTTTGTTTTGGTGGCTGCACCTACACCTGGAACATCTGAGCAGAGCAGGCCCATTTTTTATTTGAGGGGTCTTAAAAGAGGTATTAGGCCTCATTTTAACATATACAAGGGGCCGGACTCTTGTTTTAAGCAGCCATCCGGACCCCAGCAAAATTAATTTGTAGAATGTGCCTTTCACACACTGCCAAAAGACCTGTGCACCAGTAGTGACATTTGATGTGGAGGAGGGCGCAGGACGTCACTCCGCTAGGGACAGCAGGTAAGAGCAGTTGAAGGCCTCTGTGATAACCTGTGTCATCACTCCTGCACAACAATACATGGCATCAGGAGCTGGCTGCGATGGCACAGGGACTCCGACGTATCGACCCACTCACTTTTGATGAGAACATCGCCGATAAAAAACTCAAGAAGGAACGGAGCGTATATTGTGTCATGATATGCAGGCACACACACACACACATAGACACACAGACATAATGATATAGAGACAAGCAGCTAATGGACACAGAGAACAGGACATGACCAATAAGCAGGCAGGACACTCAGGGGTGGGATCTGACTATAAAAGACACGAGGCACTCACACTCCGCCTCTTTCCACTGATGAACATCTAGAGACTCAGTCAAGGGTGTTGTTACAATCTCACACCTCCAGCATGTGGCTAAGAGCTAGTCTGGTTCAGTCAGACAGAGTAACCACACTTAAGTTAGCAGAGAGTTGAACTCACAGAGAACTGTGCTAACTGTGCTATTAGTTCAATAAGCCTGATTGAACTAACTTCAATGTCTGGAGTATCTTTCTGATCTAAGCTGTATCCAGTTGCAGCCAGTGTTAGACCAGTGTACCTAACACGACATATTGTTTTGCCAGTCTGTCCGACAGGTCGAAGGAAGTCCAAGCCGACACGTTGCGGAACGTGGTGCACCCCAAAGCTGTGGGGAAATCGGAATCCTTCACATTCCAGGAGGGGGAAGACATTGAAGTACGACTAAAGAAATTTGAACAAATCTGCTCTTATAAAAGATGTCAAGCGCCATTTAGCGACCCTGTTGCACCCAGCGTGGATCCGGCCACAATGGGTGAATCATGCCTTTTGGCTCATTTAAATACCCGGAGGCCGGATTCACCTGGTGCCCAGGACTTACCGGCCATGCCTGGGAGACCTCGCCAGGCTGCCGTTTAGTACTGGTCCAGGTGTGACGGCATATTGGAGACCCCCTGGTAGTCGGGGACAGGACAGAGTGGCACCCTGGGACTCCTGCTGGCACCTGGGCACTTTGGCACTGCCAGCCTGGCAACCAGGTCGTGCCACTTGGGCTCAAGGATTGCTTTCAGCCGCTCCAGTGTTGCAATATTTCGATGTCCGAACGCCTGTAGTGTTATCAGTCGGTGCATCTCAGCACGGACTTGGAGCAGTGTGCATCCAAAACGATAGTCCAGTGGCTTTTACATCACGGGCCCTTAATACCATTGAAACTCACTGGACCCAGATCGAGAAAGAACTCCTTGTCCTTGTCTTTGCCTGACACAAATGTTATGATTTAATTTACAGCTGTCCTGCCACCATTGAAACTGATCACCACCCACTCATCACCATCCCTAAAACCTCCTCCACATTCCATCACCACACCTGAAGAGAATGTTGCTCAAGCTCCAACTCTCCAACCTCAGAGTGATCTCCAAATGCGGTATGGAACTGTACTTAGCAGATGCCTTTACAGGGTTCACCTATCCATCCTGAACATGCTGAGCATGAGGAAGATGTTGACATTATCAAGTACTATAGTCACGGAGAACAGATGAACTCAAAGCTGCCCTGTCAATGGACCACACATGCAAGCATCAACATGAAAGGCTGGCCACCAATGGCAAAGGACCTTCTCCATGATCTCTGCATATTTTACACCATGAGAGTGGAGTTAACAGTGCAAGATAACAGGCGGCATGGTGGTGCAGTGGTTAGCATTGCTGCCTCACGATGCCGAGGACCCAGGTTCGATCATGGCCCCGGGTCACTGTCCGTGTGAAGTTTGCACATTCTCCCCGTGTCTGCATGGGTCTCACCCCACAACCCTAAGATGTGCAGGGCAGGTGGATTGGCTGCACTAAATTGCCCCTTAATTGGAAAAAAAATAATTGGGTACTTTAAATTAGAAAAAAACAGTGCAAGATAGACTGAAACTGCGTGGCCAGATGTGTTACTCTCTGCTGAAATGCTGCACCCATCAGCTCCACCAAGGGCAACCAGGGATCGAAGCAACAAAGCGCGGGCAAAATAAACTATGTATGGCGACATAGAGAGGGAGGTATCCAGGTGTGCACCATGTAATGTGCTCAAGCCTCCCAAACCAAAGAACCACTGCACCTCCATGCGATTCCAAATCTTCCGAGGGCACTCACTACAGCAAGTGTCTGGAATGTCACCTGCTGCAGTGGAATGCAAACAGAATCTGGTCCTTGCTGATTCATTTTCAGGATGGTATGAAGTTGACTACTCACATGACATGAAGAGAACTACGGTAATCTGGAAGCTGAAGAGACACTTCACCGCCGGTTTGTGTGCAGGGAGTTCAAGGACTTAAGGCGCACACATGGGACTTTGAACATGTTACCAGCAGTCTCCACAATCCAGTGGTTTGGTGGTTTGTGCAGTACATTCAGCAAAGCACCTTCTCAAAAAATACTTCCGCGACGACGCAGATTTTGCTTAGACTGTACCACCTGCCAAGCGAACGTTTGCCCTCATCAGCACAGAGAATGTTCTCCAGATGCATCAGGGACATGATCCCTGTTACCAAAACACTGCTGCAGCCTAAAATACTACCAAATGTACCAAAACAAAAAGAGCTGCTGTGACCACAACACCTTCAAACTCTGGATTCTGGAGCCAGGCCAAACATTCAAAGTGGAAATTATGCGGGGTCAAGACAAACTGGCTGTTGTGCACAGCCCTGCTCCCCGACCGTTACATGGTCGTCTCAGATGGTGTCACGTATGTCAGGAATTGGCGTCACCTGCTTAAGGTACCTGACCCAGCCTCACTAACTGCCATAGAGACTGACACACCAAAGCTGGAATTTTCTGGCTGTTCATTAATTAACAATCTTTATTGTCACAAGTAGGCTGACATTAACACTGCAATGAAGTTACTGTGAAAATCCCTTATTCGCCACATTCCGGCGCCTGTTCGGGTACATGGAATGAAAATTCAGAATTCTCAGCTGGAACGGGAATTGAACCTGTGCCTCTGGCTTTGTTCTGCATTATAAACCAACTGTCTAGCCCACTGAGCTAAACAAGCCCCGCATCGGGCCCGTTGACGGCATACTCCTGCCACAGGTTTCCCAGCAGGGTGCATTCAACAGGAAACACGATTGACAATGGCAGAACTAGAAGATACCACCGTCAGCTAATGGTGGTAGCCTTCGCCTCTGCGAAATACAGAGAAGGTTGCACGGAAATCCCACCCCAAGTCTGCAGTCAGTGCCTCCCGCACCAGCTGAAGAAGAGGCCCTTCCTGCTACCAATGCAACAAGCGCTGAAGCCACCATGCCCACCCCAGGCTCTCCTAGCACTATCTGCCATCATGGATAATAACGCAGCTGCCTCCCAGGGACATGTGTGACTGCCCGCTCGGTATGGCTGAGCAGACCAAGACCCACGTTTAAGGATTATGTTCCAACTTAAATACATGTGCAGTAATGTGGCCCCTTTAAGGGGGCGGGCCTGGTGGACCACATGACTGGCTCATGGCCAGGTGTGTGGGAACGCGTGAACCCTGGCCAATAGCGAGTTTGTGCTGGGCCCTGGGAGCAGTGATCCGGGCAGTGTGGACCTCAACGTCAAAGATACAAGACCCATCCTATTATGTTCTCTGCCTGCATAACTACTAGCCTTTGTCTTTTGTTAATTGACCTCGTTATTACTACTGGAAGCCTCTAGAGTGATTCTTGAATCACCACATTGGAGATGAGGCAAAAAACATGATCACAGTCTGCAGAACTTTGCAATTCAACGGGGGGGGGAGGTGATTGGAAAAAGACCATTGAGAGTCAGGTGGTGGTATTCTCCGCCGGCGGGATTCTCCATTTTGCCGACACCCGGGGGTTTCCTGACGGCAATGAGAAACCCCATTGACTGGCCAGCATAACGGAGAATCCCGCCGGCGGGTCGGGGCAGAAATATGGCATGGCAGAGAGGAGAATTCAGCCCAGGAACTATCAAAACATAAGTGAAAATGACTATTATTGGTAAACTACACCCTTTTGTCAAAGGGGCTTAAGATTGGAGCCTGTACATCGAACGGCTCTGCTAATTCTTCACATGAACGAGATCACAGAAGAAAACAAGCAGAAGGTAATACTTCTGGCTGTTTGTGAGCACCAAACTTATAATCTAATTAGGAACTTCACATCCCCGGAGGTACCTGACTCAAAGACATTTGATCAAACTGTACCCCAAAGCCCTCGATTATCCTTCAAAGCCAAAAATTAAACTCCACATTAGGGACTCAGAGAAGTCCATCTCAGCCTTTATAGCCAGGTTTCATCAGCTTGCTGAGCACGGTGAGGTTGGGACTGCGCTTAGTGAAATGCTGCACAACCGGTTGGTTTGCGGAATCTATTGTCTCTACATCCAAAAGAAACTCCTGGCTGAAACTACCATAACAATGGAAAAAGTGATGGAGATAGCTCAGGCGACAGAGTGCGCCAAAAAACTGAGCTCCAAAGCATGGCTGCAGAGGAACTCAGTCAAGCATGGGGCGGTATGGCCGCGATCAACAGCAACAGCAGAAAATCCAACATGGTCTTTGGGACTGGGCTGGAGTCTAAGGATAGGGAAAAGAACAGGACATCAATCTAAGACAAAGAACAAATGTTCCCTTGACATTCGGTGCTCCCTGACACAATGCACGCCCCAGACCAGCCCCACAGTTGCCATAAGCCCAGCCACGGGCAAAACGATGAAAGAGATTCCCTCTACACCCTACTACCATGGGACTTTGGGAGGGAGGGAGGGGAGGGATGTAATAACCCTCATGAGACCCACAGGGACACCCCAGTTGATCTCTCTGTGAGACTTGGGGAATATGAACCCCCCTGCTATTGGGCAGAGGGCCATTAGGGGGGCTTGTGGAAATTGCTTCATAATATCTGGCCCGGACTGGGGCTGACTAGAACTGTTGTCCCATTTGGGACCTTGGAACTGAAAGCTGTGTTGCGGCCTTTAATTTTGTTGTGCAATTAAACTTCTTTTGGATTTACCTTCTCAGGCCTCCTGAGCTTTTATACTTTGCAATGCTCGAACCTGTTAGCTCACTTCGACCCTGGGAAACCAATCGTACAAGTGATGTGTCCCCTTATTGGATAGGGCCGTATTATCCCAAAGGTAGGTGATGGATCCGAGCACCCCATCGCCTTTTGTCTCGAGGACCCTTTCAGAAGCGGAGTGGAACTAAAGTCAAATCGAGAAAGAGGGTTTAGCAGTCATATAAGCTGAGAAGAAATTCCATCAATATGAGTACGCATGACAATTTGTGATATTCACCGAGCATAAGCTGCTACTGGGCCTCTTGTGGGAGGACAAATCAATCCCACCAACAGCCTTGGCCTGGGTGGGGTGCTTTTTCAAAGGGTGGGTGCAGACATGATGGGCTGAATGGCCTCCTTCTGCACTGTAGGGATTCTATGGTTGTACGATTCTATGTGGGAGGTGATTTATTCACATAATTGCGGACTGCTACACAAACCTTTTTATCCAGTTGATGAAAGATTTGAGTTTTGTTTGCAAGGGATTCCTGAAATATTAATATGTGACAATGGCACCCAGCTAAGGAATTTACTGAATAGTACGGATTCAACATCACCGCATTATCCTCGATGGCATGGGTTTACAGAAAGACAAAAGCAGCCTTATTGTGGTGAATGTATTCACCTAAGTATGAACTGTCCGTATAGTGCTGTGACCTATGACCTTGTACTGGAACCCCGGTGGGCTCCGCCCTCCCCGGGCCGAAATATAGATACGTCCACAGCGACCGGGACACATCATTCATGAGCGATGAGCTGCGTCAGTACCTGCTTAGTAAGGGCATCGCCTTGCGCAGGACCACGAGCTATAACCCGCAGGGAAACGGGCAGGTGGAGAGAGAGAACGCGACAGTATGGAAGGCCGTCCTTCTGGCCCTCCGGTCTAGAAATCTCCCGATCCCCCGCTGGAAGGAGGTCCTCCCCGACGCCCTCCACTCCATTAGATCACTCTTCTGCACAGCCACGAATGGGACCCCTCACGACCGTTTGTTTATCTTCCCTAGGAAGCCCATCTCCGGGGTCTCGCTTCCATCCTGGCTGACAACTCCAGGACCTGTCCTTCTCCGGAAGCATACGAGGAGCCATAAGACTGACCCCCTGGTCGAGAGGGTCCAGTTGCTGCACCCCAACCCCCAGTATGCCTACATCGCACACCACGACGGAGGGCAAGATATGGTCTCTCTACGGGACCTGGTGCCAGCTGGTTCCCCTGCCAACGTGTGCCCCTCCCCACTGCCTACAGCATCCCTTACTGTAAACCAAATCCCTTGGTTTCCTGTACTGTCCTGCACCCGCATTGCCGCCACCCACCACCACCCCTGCCTACCCCCACCAGACACCATGCTCCCGGAGTCACCACCTAAAACAACCATGCCCGCCGCACTGCCATAGCTGAGGAGGTCTAAAAGAATGATCCGGCCTCCAGACAGACTGAATACTTGATGACCCCACGTCACCCCCACTGAACTTGATTTTTTTAACAGGGGGTGAATGTGGTTAATGTATTCACCTAAGTATGAACTGTCTATATCGTGCTGTGACCTTTGACCTTGTACTGGAATCCCAATGGGCTCCGCCTCTGGCTCCGCCCTCCCCGGGGCGATATATAGACCGGCCACCTGTGGATAGCACTCATTTGTACAGCAGATACAGGCAGGCGAGTTCCTGGATAATAAAGCCTTATATTCACTCGTTCTCACGGTCTCATAGTGAATTGACGGTATAACACTTATGAAAAGACAACAGACAAAGCAAGACCCATACCTTGCCTGAGTAACACTCTGACCTACACCTCTCAAGGCTGACCTCAAATCATCTGCAGAGTTGCAGGATGGCAGAAAAAATAAGACCCCTCCACCAAGCAAAATACATCCTGCAAGTGACCAGGAGGAAATGAGACTCACTAAAGAACAGAAAAGAGGAGGTCAGCACTTCGGTAAACGTGTTAATTCCCTACTTGAGTTATTGACAGGACAAAGTCCACGTGTACAGATTTGGTCATGAAAACCTTGAGCCAAACAAAAGTTGTTTCTGAAGGCGCGAAACCAAGGTCATACTTAACTGAGACTGAAACTGGGAAACAAATGAGCAGAAACAGAATCAAAATTCGATCTAGAGCAGAGTCAGATAAACAGAAAAGATCATCAGCAACACCAAAGACATCAATATCCAGGGAGGTAACATCAACAACATCACAGACACAATGGGCGAAATTCTCCCAAAACGGGAGAAATCGTAAAACTGCCGTAAAACCCGGGCGGGTTTTACGGCAGCGCGCCCCTTCCCGACGGGGGACCGATTCTGGTCCCCCGTCGGGGCTAGCAGCCCGACGTCGGAGGCTCCGACAAGTCGGGCTTAACGAAAATTGTTAAACCCGCTTGCCGGAGTTAGCGCCGGCTGACGCGTCATATGACGTCAGCCGCGCATGCGCAGGTGGGAAGACTCCACCCGTGCATGCGCGGGTGACGTCATCGCGTTTTTGCGCGAAACCCGCGCATGCGCGGGCCGGGTTGCCCCTCAGCCGCCCCGCATATTGATACTGCGGGGCGGCGGAAGGACAAATAGTGCGCGGGCATCGGGCCCGCTGCCCGCGATCGGTGCCCACCGATCGCGGGCCCATGGCACCCTTGGCACGGCCGTGGTACTGCCGTGCCAATCGGTGCCATGGTTATTTTTTGCGAGTTTGTCACGACGTTTTTACGAACGGCAGGACCAGGTGTGTTTGCCGTTCGTAAAAAGGTCGTAAAGGGCTGGGACTTCGGCCCTTCTAACAGCTGAGAATCGCTGCCGGCCGTAAAAAAACGGCGGCAGCGATTCTTGTCGGGATTTCGGCGGGGGGGGGGGAGAATAGCGGGAGAGCGTCAAAAAAGTCGGGAAGGCCCTCCCGCTATTCTCCCACCCGTCGTGGGGGGCGGAGAATTTCGCCCAATATTAGTATAATATTCGCAGGAGTCCCCAGGAGGCTTCAACACAGGTTTATTCTGTCAAAGAAACACAAGACCGCAATGCGGCGTGCAGTATCTCAGCCAGGACCATTCCAAGTGTTGGTTCCAATCCTGGCTGGCTTCTAACTGCCCCTTTCACTGATCCCCAGCTGTTAGGCCTCCACCCTCAGCAGGGGGACTTGTAGTCCATGAGCCCCATGGGGAGATCAATTGGCTCATCCCCGTGAGTCTCGTGGGCGATATTAGAATTAGCAACAGCTGGAACAACTGCAACACCGTAAGCAACGCGCACAACATCATCTGTGCAAAGTACCAACTTACCATTGAGAACAACAAATGCCAAATCGACAAGATGGAGGCACATTGTACAACGTAAACAATAAAATGAACAACATTTCCAAAAGTCGATTTAAAATCTTCTTTAGTTTAGAAAGTTTAATGATTGGAACAGCTACATTGATAGGGACATTGCATCTTTAAGAAACAGGGTTATTACATATTGTTGAATTATCTGTAAAGAGCCAGGAATGAATTAGCTAGGAGCTAATTGTCAGCTGCATGTGTTCGGGAGCCACGTTTCATGGCTGCACTAGAGATTGATTTAATGCGTAACAGAACCAGTTCAAACCAGTCCTTCTTGCATACAGGGCAGCACGGCAAGTTAAAGACAAAATGCCAAATTTTCTGGCGCTTTCCGCTGGTGGGATCTTCCTATCCCTAGTGACCCTCCACGGCAGGTTCCCCGGGCGGCACAGCTGGCAAACAACTCAAAATACCATTGACATCAGCAGGACCGGAAGATCCCACCGCTGGCAAATGGCGAGCAGGCTCTGGGCTGTCGGCGGGGCAGAAGATCCTGCCCAAAGAGTTCTGACCTTTCCAAGCTTCAAAGTGTGATTATTACCAGCATCTGGGAGCCAAAACATAACAAGGACACATAGCAGGCTTTGTTATTGTAGTTTGTTGCATGTAGCATTTGTAAGATGTCAGTGGCTAGAATTTACCCGCCTTTCTGGCCGGCGGGATCTTCCGGTCCTGCCGACGGCAAAATCTGCCAGGGGTTTCCCGGCAGCGGGGAATGCATAGAACAGGAAAGCCTATTGACAGCAGCGGGAGCTTCCCAGCCAATGGCGGGCCACCTCAGCGCCATGAAACACACCGTAAGGATGGCCCAGAAAATTCCACCCGATGTTAGGTTACAGGTGGAATTGAAATATTGCTACCAGGTGCACAAGCACCACAGGCTTGTCGGGCTACTTCATATGGGCTGCAGTTAATATGTGATAGTAAAAAGTCTTACAACAGCAGGTTAAAGTCCAACAGGTTTGTTTGGAGTCACTAGCTTTCGGAGTGTAGCTCCTTCATCCTTCACCTGGTGAAGGAGCTCTGAAAGCTAGTGTTTGAAACAAACCTGTTGGACTTTAACCTGGTGTTGTAAGACTTCTTACTGTGCCCACCCCAGCCCAACGCCAGCATCTCCACAATATGTGATAGGGCACATGTAAATACACTGAGGGCCTATTGCGCAATTTCTCACATTGAGCAGAGATCTCGGATTGAGGGAAGTCATGTTCAATTTCTCTAACTCACTCCTCATGAGGCTGTTGAGAACATGAGATTGCAAACACCTTTTTGCCGATATATTGGTATAAACTAATGGTTCACTTTTACTTTAGCTGATTTCTTTCCCATCTGCAAACTTTTTTTTTGTTTTGTTTCCCCCCCCCCCCCCCAGCTCTGGGCAGTGCAGACCACACTGACTCTTTACCCATCTCCTGTCTGCAATCTGTACCACTCTCTTGTGGGACGGGAGTTCCGGTGTGCCAAACCGAACAACATCCTTGCCCCCCCCCCCCCCATATCTTATGGCAGCAGCTCTGTAGCAGTGTCAGGAAATTCGGGAGATCCGCTTTGCCAATTCTTCTTAACAAGGCTGACCACAAGCACATTAGTAACTCCCTTTGTCCAAGATTTGCATGAAATAAATTATCTGCCCTTTAAAAAGAAGGTGCTGTCCCTTTAAATGGCTATCGCAGTGCCAAATGCTCTGAGTCTATCAGTTAATTATTACATTGTTTAATGTCCCTCACATTGACAGCGCTGTTTCCACAAGTATTTAATTGGCTGTAAAGTGCTTTGGAACCTCCTGTGGTCGAGAAGCAGCAGATAAATGCAAGTTCTCCTATTCTTCCTTCCTGCAATAATCATTTGCAATACACAGGTGCGTTGGAAATAAGTTGTATGGAACTCAGGTGAATGGAAAGATCACATGCAACATTTCCCTACTGAACTCACATTGTAAAAGTTTCCCCCGCTTTTATTAATCTATAATGCAAACATCAGCATGGATCAGCTACATTAAACGCGCTGTCAGTCAGAACAGCAGCTAAAATCCACTGTTCATTGTTGTATTAGGTCAAGGAAAACCTGCAATGCTATGCCTCTTTTTTGAGTATTGCTACGTGCGAGCTACATGATGAGACATTAGTTTATTTCCGCTGCTGCACCATGTCACTTTATTTTAACAGTTTTTCTCGTTCCTCCTTTCCCTCTTTCACAGATGCTCAATACCCTCCTATTAGAGGATTCTTCAACAACAACCTCTTACATTTATATAGCTCCTTTAACCTAGCAAAGCACCCCATGGTAATTGACAATTGTAAATAACATGTTGATGCCGAGCCACAGTGAGATATCAGGACAGATGGTCAAAAGCTCACGCAAAGAGATAGATTTTGAGGAGAATCGTTTAAGTAAGAGAGGCGAAGCGATTTAGGGAGGTAATTCCAGAGTACAGGGCCAAAGCATTCAGAGCGCTGAAAATTCAGGGGGCGGGGGGGGGGGTTGCAAAATGCGAGAACTAACAGAGCCTAGAGATTGTGGAGGGCTGTAGGGCTGGAGTAGATTACAGAGATGGAGAGGAGAGGGCATGGAGGGATTGAAAACAAGGAGGAGGAGTTTAAATTTGAGGCATTGCTTGAAATGGAGCCACACGTTTGCCAAAGACAAAAAGATAGGTGGCACTGTAAGACTAGATGGAAGCATAAAATTACAAAGTGATATTTATAGACTAAGTCAATGGGCAAAACTATGGCAAATGAATTTTAATATAGTTAAAAGTAAATTCATGCACTTGGACATAAATCGATACAAGAGAGTACTTTCTAAATGGCGAAAAGCTAGAAATTCTGGTGTTCCAAAGAGACTGAGGGATGCAGCTGTCAAATATTAACCTTGGAAGGGTATGTGACCACTAGGGGCAATCACTCATGCCCTCGGCCTCCATGCACTTTCCAGAGGAGGATAGCAAGCAGCAACAGGAGACAAAATATAGTGCACCCAAGCTGACAACACCTTACAATGCACCAGGATTTTAACTTTCTGTTCAACATCTAAGTTGGAAGCCCAGTATAACAATGAGAGGGTTTTGTACTGGCAGAGTACTGTCTCTTGGAGGTCACATTAAACTGAGAGCTTCCATCTGCACTCTTGCGTGGGTGTAAAAGACCCCATAACATTATTTGATGAAGAGCAGAGGAGTTTTCCTCAGTGCCCTGGAAATATTTATCCCTTAACCAATATGACTACATACAGACCATCTGGTTATTATCTCTCTCCTGTTTGTGGGAGCTTGCTATGCACTAATTGGCTGCCACATGTCCTGCATTATATTAATTACTATTCTTTAGAAGTATTTAACCTCTGCGAGGCATCTTGTAATGTCCGCCGGTCATGAAAGGCACTATACAAATGCAAATCTTTCTTTTTTTTTCTCTGTTCCACCCAGTTTACTGAAGTGCAAAGTGAAAGGGATATTTTAGAGTAATAAATATTTCATTCTCTTTTGGATCCTTTTTTACGCATTACTTGCACAATTGATATTAGAGGTATTTGTGTATCTATGTGGCAACAACTCAGCGCAAGTACAAGAGCTTCTTTCTTTATCAAACAAATAAATCAACTCCCACACACAAAGATCAATATTTAGTCATATTTTCATTGGGTATGAAAAATGCAGTGAGTTCAAGTAAGTATTGATTGTCAAACCTCCTCTTAGTGTCTTGAAGAAGGCAGTTTGATTTTAGTGCAAAACTATTCATGTTACAAGTCGAAGTGCTGCATTGTAGATTTATGTCTTAATTTGTGAAAACTAAAATGTTCTTTTCAGTTAGCCTTCAGATGTACTTCAGAATGCAGAGTTTAAGCGTGGCCTTTTGTTCGAAGTAAATGAGGAGCCTTTATGCAAAAGGCTGTATTGTTCAGACCAAGAGATAACTCCCACTGTGGAAGATTTTCATAGACTATTTGTTCCTACATAAGATTTGCAGGAAAAGCTGAACTTTCTGCAATAAGCTACCAAACAAAAATTGAGCTGAACAATATAGTCCCTTGGCAACTCCCCTGTGGCCAATAAAGGTGCTAAAATACAGGAGATAAACTAACCATTTAAAACAATCGCCGCAATCACAGCTATGACCACTACAAAACGATTAAATGCAGCGCAGATTGTGCATGATGTCAAGGGTGCTGAAAATCCATTGGCATGATCGTCCCAGAAATTCTCTACACACCAGTTGATAAAGAAGAGGGGCGGGATTCTCCATTGGCCGACACCAAAATCGGGAAATGCGATTGGGCAGAGAATCGGTTCCAACGCCGAAATCGCGGCGGGCGCCAATTTCGTGACAAATCGCAATTCTCCATCGCTTCGACAGTGGCATCAATGAGTTCCACAATGCATGTATAGTAAACACTCTTGTCATATCATTAGCAGGCCTGACCCTATATTCTCAGCGGCCTCCGCGATTCTCCACCTCCGATGGGCCAAATTCCCAACAGCAAGGTTCACTTGTACTTTTAAAAATCGTGAAACTGGCGTCATGACTGACGAGGGAGAGAGAGGAGGTAGGACACGGATAGGCACGACTGCGGGCTGCTGGGAAAGATTGGCCGAGCTGGCTGGGGTGGGTAGAGGCTCTGCCAGGGCTGTGGCACTGGGGTGAGTGTCCAGGCATGGTCCGCCATTACAGCGGCCTGCAAGACAGCAATTTTGCTGCGCACTCCACTGACAACCCACCTTGGCCCCTGGTTCTGCAGTGTGACATCAGCTATATGGGTTTCCCCACCCCTGCACCCCAGACCCCACCCTCCACACCACCACCCACATACCCCACCCTCCACCATACCATCCCCCACCTATCCGGGTGGAACCTGCTGGTGGGGCATCATACACCATATCAAGGGCAACACCCACAGTAGCCTCTATGGGGGCAGTGAACTGAGCGTACCCCTGGCAAGGGCAGCGCCAGCTAATGGTCCCGCTGGTAGCAGGGATGGGCACCAGAGCCAGAATCCCCATGATGCCGGGCACCGACGGGGCCAGGGGTGCAGGGATGGTGGGGATCATGCTGGTGCAGAGTCCGCAGTGCCAACCGGGGGACACCATGTAGCCCGTTGGACCTGGTTAGGCATGGGGTTACTCACTATGTTAACATGTGGCCTTTCACCACCTGCTGACAATGGATATTGGAATTCAACCAGCAATAGTGGCCTTTCTGCTGATCACTGCAGCCCTGGGGGATGCCCTGCTGCTGTCTGTGCTGGAGCTGCTCGAGGAGGTGAGGAGGAGGAGGAAGCTGTAGTAGCGGAGTGTGTCCAAGAGGAACAAGAGGCAGCCGTCCAGGATGTAGAACTGGCCGTCCAACAGACAGAGGAGGAGGAGGTGCGAAGCAGGAGCCAAATGAGGCCCCATGTGCACCGGTAGCACCTGTCATTCGAGGACCACCCGGATCGGGCATGCCTTGAAGACTCCAGCTGAGCAGAGGGACAATGCGACATATCTGCTGGATCATGGCATAACTGCCATGCTGGGGAACGGGGGAGGACACCCGCTCCTGGTGTCCCTCAAGGTGATGGTCGCCCTGAACCTTTACGCCACGGAATCTTTCTAGGCGCCGAGTAGGGGCCTGTCTGTGATCTCATATAGCTCGGTGCGCAGGTGCATCCACCCCGTCACAGAGCCCTTTCTACCTGGTCGGCACAGTACATCCATTTCAATGATGACCGAGGCCACCAGGATGCCCGGGCAGTGGGGTTCGCCGCCATCGCCAAAATGCCCCAGGTCCAGGGGGTAACTAACAGGATGCATGTTCCCCCATGAGCACATATAGATGCCACGCCGCTCAACACAACCCGATTAGGGTTCCACTCGATGAACATGCAGTTGATATGTGACCATCAGCTGTGCATCATTCACCTCTGTGCCCGATAACTGAGCAGTGTGCACGACACCTTCCTCGAGCACACTCAATGGTTCCTGACATGTTTGAAATGCTGCTCCCCCCCCCCCCCCCCCCCCCCCCCCTCTACAGGTTTGGCTCCTGGGCGACAGGGTTAACCATTATGGTCGTGGTTCATGGCACCTATCTGGAGGCCACAGACCACACCGAGACCTGCTACAACAACACCGATGTAGCGACCAGGGGTGTGATCGGGCGGAGCTTTGGCATCCTGAAGATGCAGTTCAGGTGCCTGGACCATCCGGAGGGGCCCTCCAGTACGAGGCTGAGACCAGCTTTGGCCAGCCCAGACCAGCCCCACCCCTCACACCCATCTGACAGAGAACTCAGACAGGTTGTAACAGTAGAAACGGGTATTTAATATGTCCGAGGTGATGCAGTGTTCTGGTACCTCCCCTGCAGGAGTCACCGCACAGGCACATCACCTTCTCCTCCCTCGGAGTGCCCGATGGCCCTGGGCTACTCCATGGGACGGGGGTGCGAGCGGAGCTATCCATTGAGGCTCCCCACAACCTGCCGCTGTTAGTCCTGGAGGTTCGCTGTGGTCTCGACCAGGGTCTGTATGCTCGCGGCCATGAAGCACAAGGAATGGACAACTTTTGTCTGGGACTGAACCACATCATGCTGCGACTGTGCTACCACCTTCTGGGTCTGTGTCACATCAGTCAGTGACTGCACCATCACCCTCTGGGACTGGGCCACCTCCCTCTAGGTCTGAGCCATGTCCGGCAGCACCTGGGCAATACTGCAGACGTTCCCAGCCATGGCCCGCTGTAACTGGTCCAGGATCAGGAGCGCCGCTGCAATGTCCAGGTGGCTCTGCAATATGGCTGCCTGTGAGGCAGCAACTGTGTCCTGGGCCTCAGGCAGTGCCTGCACAGAGAGCCCCAGGTTTTGGAAATGCTGATCCATAACCAAAACCATCGCCCCCCAATGCCTCCACCACGGACATCACCTGTGCGGTGATGGCCTGGGTGGCACGCATGGTCGGCACCACCTCCTGACCCTGCATGTGGTTGGACTCCTCCAACTGCACCTGCAGGTACTGGATGTTCATCGACAACCCCTCCTGTAGCCCCTGGCACTGCGACTGCATCTCCACTATAGATGGGTGCGGTAGTCACCACTGTTGTATTATATTGTATATATGGGTATTACGGTAAGGCGCCTGTACTGCTGGTACGGAGGTAGATCCCTACCTGCTGGCTCCGCCCAGTAGGCGGAGTATATATGTGTGTGCTCTCCGTACAGCAGCCATTTTGTCAGCTGCTGTAGGAGGCCACACATCTCTGTGTAATAAAGCCTCGATTACATTCCACTCTCGTCTCGTCGTAATTGATAGTGCATCAATTTATTACACAGAGACTTTTCAGAGATGGACCTCCGCATCAAGTCGGATCGCCTGCAGCTGCATCCTCAAGCAGGCAATGCCAAAAAGGACTTCGAACATTGGCTAGCTTGCTTTGAAGCTTACATCGGGTCTGCGCCAGACCCAATCCCAGAAGCACAGAAGCTCCAGATTTGTACACGCGGCTGAGCTCCAACGTTTTCCCCCTCATACTGGACGCGCCGACCTACGCAGAGGCCATGGCGCTACTGAAGGAAAATTACAGTCAGTGGACCAACAAGATCCACGCCAGCCACCTCCTGTCCACGCGGCCGTTGAGTCTGTGGAACATTTCTGGCGTGCTCTTCTCGCCCTGGTGAGAGACTGTGACTTCCAGGCCGTTTCGGCCACTGAACATTCAAACCTGCTAACGAGAGACACATTCGTTACGGGCATAGGGTCTGACTACATCTGCCAGAGCCTCTTAGAAGGGGCCACGCTTGACCTCGTGGCGACCAAGAAACTAGCGCTCTCGCTTACAGTCGCCTCACGCACGTACAGACTTATGTCCCCGACCGCACAGCCCACCCCCCCGTGCATCGTGGACCCCGCCAGCGGCCACCTCATCGTGGACCCCATCAGCAACCACCCTCAGCCAACCCCACTCTTGTGCCGTGCGGCAGCCAACCAACCCTGGGGGACCCAAGTGCTACTTCTGCGGACAAACAAAACACCCCCGACAGCGCTGCCCAGCACGAAGCGCGTTCTGCAAGGCCTGTGGCAAGAAGGGACATTTTGCTGCTGTGTGCCAGGCCCACTCAATCGCCGCTATTATCCCGGCACCCCCCACGTGCAGCCAGTGGGCTCCGCCATCTTCCTCTCCTCCGACCATGAGCGGCCCATGGGCGGCGCCATCTTGCCTGCCTCATAACCAATGGGCGCCACCATCTTGCCTGCCCCAGGATACGTGCGGCCCGAGGGCGCCGCCATCTTACCCACCTCGGCACCCCTGCCCGTCGGGCACCTTATCGGGCCACTCATCGCCTGCAACCGCCGACCAGCTGCGCCTCGTCTTGGTCACGCTCGACCAGTTTCGACTGCACAACCTCGCGACCGCTTCGACAAAGGTGAAGGTCGACGGGCGCGAGATATCCTCCCTTCTGGACTCCAGGAGCACTGAGAGCTTAATTCAGCCCGATGCGGTAAGGCACAGCTCCCTCGCGGTACACCCCGCTAACCAGAAAATCTCCCTGGCCTCCGAATCCCACTCCGTGGCGATCCGGGGGTACTGCATCGCCACCCTCACCGTCCAGGGTGTAGAGTTCAGCGGCTTCCGGCTCTACGTCCTCCCCAACCTCTGTACTATCTTGCTACTCGGCCTGGACTTCCAGTGCAACCTCCAGACCTTAACCCTGAAATTCGGCGGGCCCCTACCACCCCTTACTGTTTGCGGCCTCGCGACCCTTAAGGTCGACCCGCCTTCCCTGTTTGCAAACCTCACCCCGGATTGCAAATCCATCGCCACCAGGAGCAGACGGTACAGCGCCCAGGAGAGGACCTTCATCGGGTCTGAGGTCCAGCGACTGCTGCGGGAAGGTATCATCGAGGCCAGCACCAGCCCCTGGAGAAACTAGTGGTAGTGGTGAAAATGGGGAGAAAAACAGGATGGTGATTGACTTCAGTCAGACCGTCAACCGGTACACGCAGCTCGATGCGTACCCCCTCCCACGCATATCTGATATGGTCAATCAGATTGTGCAGTACCGGGTCTTCTCGACAGTGGACCTGAAATCTGCCTACTACCAGCGCCCCATCCGCAAGGCGGACCGCCCATACACTGCGTTTGAAGCAGACGGCCACCTTTACCATTTCCTTAGGGTTCCCTTCGGCGTCACCAACGGGGTCTCGGTCTCCCAACGGGAGATGGACCGAATGGTTGACCAGTACGGGCTATGGGCCACTTTCCCGCACCTGGACAATGTCACCATCTGCGGCCACGATCAGCAGGACCATGACGCTAACCTTTCCAAATTTCTCCACACCGCCACACTCCTCAACCTAACTTACAACAAGGAGAAGTGCGTGTTCAGCACGAACCGATTAGCCATCCTTGGCTATGTGGTTCAGAATGGAGTTCTAGGGCCCGACCCCACCCGCATGCGCCTCCTCATGGAACTCCCCCTCCCCACTGCCCCAAGGCCCTCAAACGATGCCTGGGGTTCTTTTCATATTACGCCCAGTGGGTCCCAAACTAAGCGAACAAGGCCCGCCCACTCATTCCATCCACCGCTTTCCCACTGGCGGCCGAGGCTCACAAGGCCTTCAACCGTATCAAAGCCGACATCGCCAAGGCTGCAATGCATGCGGTCGATGAGATGCTCCCCTTCCAAGTCGAGAGTGATGCATCAGACGTCGCTCTGGCCGCCACCCTCAACCAGGCAGGCAGTCCCGTGGCATTCTTTTCCCACATCCTGCATGCCTCCGAAACTCGGCACTCCTCCGTCGAAAAGGAGGCCCAAGCGATCGTTGAAGCTGTGCGACATTGGAGGCATTACCTGGCCGGCAGGAGATTCACTCTCCTCACTGACGGTCGGTTGCCTTCATGTTTAACAACACACAGCAGGGTAAGATCAAAAATGATAAAATCTTGAGATGGAGGATCGAGCTCTCCTCCTACAATTACGAGATTTTGTATCACCCCGGTAAGCTCAACAAGCCCCCCGATGCCCTGTCCCGAGGTACATGTACACAAGTGGACTGACTCCGGACCCTGTACGCGATCTCTGTCACCTAGGAGTCACCCGCTTGTACCACTTCATTAAGGCCCGCAATCTGCCCGACCCATAGATCATAGAATTTACAGTGCAGAAGGAGGCCATTTGGCCCATCGAGTCTGCACCGGCTCTTTGAAAGAGCACCCCACCTAAGCCCACATCTTCACCATATCCCCATAACACAATAACCACTCAACACTAAGGGCAATTTTGAACACTAAGGGCAATTTAGCATGGCCAATCCACCTAACCTGCACATCTTTGGACTGTGGGAGGAAACTGGAGCACCCAGAGGAAACCCACGCACACACGGGGAGAACGTGCAGACTCTGCACAGACAGTGAACCAAGCCGGGAATCGACTCTGGGACCCTGGAGCTGTGAAGCAATTGTGCTATCACGATGCTACCGTGCTGTCCATCGAGGAAATCAGGGCTATTACCAGAGACTGCCAGGTCTGCGCGGAGTGTAAACCGCACTTCTACCGGCCAGACCGTGCATGCCTGGTGAAGGCCTCTTTCCCCCTTGAACATCTCAGCATGGACTTCAAAGGGCCCCTCCCTTCCACCGACCGCAACACATACTTTCATAATGTGGTCGACAAGTATTCCCGATTCCCCTTTGCCGTCCCATGCCCCGATATGATGTCTGCCACCGTCATCACAGCCCTCAATACCATCTTTGCTCTGTTGGGTTTCCCTGCCTACGTCCACAGCGACCGGGGATCCTCATTTATGAGCGAAGAGCTGCGCCAGTTCCTGCTCAACAGAGGCATTGTCTCAAGCAGGACGACCAGCTACAACCCAGGGGAAATGGGAAGGTGGTGCGGGAGAATGGGACGGTCTGGTGGGCCGTCCAGCTGGCCCGATGGTCCAGAAATCTCCCGGCCTCCCGCTGGCAGGAGGTCCTCCCCGACGCACTTCACTCCATTTGGTTGCTCCTGTGCATCGCGACTAATGAAACTCCCCATAAACGTCTCTTTGCCTTCCCCAGGAAGTCCACCTCCGGGGTTTCGCTCCCAATGTGGCTGGCAGCTACAGGACCCGTTCTTCTCCGCAAGCACGTGCGACTCCACAAGGCGGATCCGTTTGTTGAGAGGGTACAGCTACTCCACACAAACCCGCAGTCCGCCTACGTAGCGTACCCCGATGGCCACCAAGACACAGTCTCCCTCAGGGATATGGCACCAGCTGGGTCCCGACACACCCCCCCCCCCTGCCCAGCACCAACCTCCCTCCCCCCAGCGCACCCCACCACAGCCCCCGTTCCAGGACCACCCGTCCTCCCCTTGCTCCCACCCGGGG
Organism: Scyliorhinus canicula; assembly: GCF_902713615.1. Classification (NCBI taxonomy): domain Eukaryota; kingdom Metazoa; phylum Chordata; class Chondrichthyes; order Carcharhiniformes; family Scyliorhinidae; genus Scyliorhinus; species Scyliorhinus canicula. The sequence goes on from NC_052151.1 coordinate 74,391,376, forward strand.
AGGAAGAGGATTTGGACACGCTCCCGGAGTCACCAAAGACCAAGCTGACGCCTGAGTCGCCACCAGCACTGCGGTGCTCTCAACAGCAGATCAAGGCGCCTGATCATCTAAATTTGTAAACTTCTCTGTAATTTTAAAACCAATCCGTATGTAAATAGTTTTCCACCACCCCCACTGGACTCATTTTTAACAGGGGGTGAATGTGGTAGTCACCACTATTGTATTATATTGTACATATGTGTATTACGGTAAGGCCCCTGTACTACAGTTATGGGGGTAGATCCCTGCCTGCTGGCTCCGCCCAGTAGGCGGAGTATAAATGTGTGTGCTTTCCGTACAGCAGCCATTTAATCAGCTGCTGCAGGAGGCCACACATCTCTGTGTAATAAAGCCTCGATTACATTCTACTCTCGTCTCGTCGTAATTGATAGTGCATCAATGGGACTGTCCGTTCCAGAAGCCCGAGACCTGTCTGGACGGCAGCTAGACCCTGGGTTTTGCTCGCCCTCCCACCATCCTCCCCCTCAGGAGTTCCTGCCTCCACCTAATGTGCCGGAGCAATTGTGTGGTGCACATCTGAGGGTGATGCTCCCAGGAGCCTCTTCACTGAAGTGTCCAAGCAAGTTGAGTGTCTCTGGGATAGTGCTGGAGACGGCTGTGATGGGAAATCTGTGTCATCCTCAGACTCGAACTCCAGGATGTCTAGGCTGCCTTGACGAGGGCTGTCATCACAAGCTGCTGTTTTCAGGGTAGGGGTGAGGGTGATGTGGGAGTGTGGGTGGGATTGAGGGTGGGGGTGAGCTGGTGTGGGATGTGTGTTGGGGGGGGGCGTTTGACACACGTGGCACGGCAACTCAACGGGGTCTCACTTCCTCGCCTGCAGCCGATCTCCACCCCGGCAACTAGACAGTCCGACGCATGCAGTCCGGGGGGTGGTAGCCATGGTGGCAGGTATGGGTGCCGGCATGTGGTGCAGGGTGGGGGTTCAGACGCCCTCCGGGTGGTGGAGGGCGGGGGGGGGGGAGTCGGGTTACGGGTGTGTGGGATAAGGTTAGTGCTGGAGGCACATTGCTGCCGACTAACTCTGGCCACCCTGAGGAGGTCGTACGGGTTATTCTGACCAGTACGGATGGTGTTGCTGACTGTGCTGCCCTCCTCTGCCACCTCTGACTGTTCCTTCAGTCCTCAGTGGAAGCCTCTCTGTTAGCTGACATTGAGCTGTCCAACAGGCAGCTGCTTCCCACCAGTTTTAAGTGGAGACTGACTATTCCTGCAGGTGAGTCAAAGGACTGGATTTTTCCTCTGATCCGGAAAGAAAGCGGGGCTACTGGACCAAGGCCGTGAAACACGGAGGAACATGATTCTCCGATTAACGTTTTCCTCCTCCGTTTTCTCGACTGCTACTAGATTGAGAGGCTCGGTTGTCCTCTGTGATACTGTGGCCCATTGCTTATTTACCCATAAAACTCAAATCCTTCCCATTATACCTGTCTGTTCAAACATAAGGGGCTGGATTCTCCGCACCCAGACACCGAAATCGCGGACAATCCGGGACACTCCGAGTACTCCGATGGAATCGGAGGCAGTGCCGGTTTCGCGATTCTCTGGCCTCCGAAAAGCGGAGTACTCGGGAAGTACGCCACGCCGCATATCCCCCACCTGCGGCTATTGCTTGAGGCCCGCTCCTTCTATTCTCCACCCTCGACTGGCAGAAGTCCCGACGGCGTGGATCTAATCTGGTCCTGCCGTTCGGGATACCCGTGAGGCAGCTGAGGACTCAGTCCGTGGCTGCTATGGTCGGAGATAGGCCAATCGGAGGGCAGAGGGGGCCTCGTATGGGACTGGGCCTTTATTGTGCGGGCGGTCAGGGTCAGCACGCGGCCGATCCGGGGCACTATTTCCGCAGTCCCGCTCTGCGGTCTGAGTCCGCCATGGAGCACGGCGCAGCCGCTGGAGGCCACTGCTGTGAGCACGGGCGACCTCTGACCCGGAAGTGCGGAGGGCTGTATCGGCAGCTGGAGCTGTGAGCTCTATGACTGCTAGCCCCCGGCACGGCTGTGAATCTGTGGCCTTTTGAGGCCAGTTTTTCTGGCATAAAAGACCACAGTTTTTATGACGGGATGGGGACATGGAGCTGGATTCTCCGCTGTCAGGATGCTCCATTTTGTCAGCAGCCTGGGATTTTCCCAACGTCGTGGGGGTGCCTCACAGTGGGAAACCCCATTGACTAGCCAACGTAACGGCGCATCCTGCCAGTGGGGTAAAACAGAAATGTGGGGCTGGATTCTCCGTTTCAGGGACTATGTCGCCACGCTATCGTAAAAACAGTGGGCCTTCACGCCAGAAAAACTGGTGTGAAAAGGCCACATAGTCATAGGCCTGCAGGGATTCGTGAATCTAGCAGCTTTAGCTGCAGATACGGGCCCCCGCACCTCCGGGCCTGCCTGCACCCCTACCCCATGTTGCCCTCTGCTCCAAACAACACCCCCCCCCCCTCCCCCAGCACAGTAGTCAAAGATCAAACACACCTGAGGCAGACCCCATTCAGAGGATGGGTGTAAGCGCGCTGCTGGCAGAAAGACAGGAGTCAGACTTTGGCATAAAATGAGAAGGACCAGAGCCTTCCTCACAGAGGGTTATCATCACTCTCCACTGACAGTGCTGACACAGGCCCATCACCGTGCAGCCATGTTGCACAGACCCTTGGAGGGAGGACAGGATAGTTGGGGGGGTGGTGGAAGGGTTGGGGAATGGTTGGGAAGGTGGGGGAAGGGGAGAATGGGGCTGAGCCGATGGACAAAGCCTCGTCCAATGAGAAGCAGATAGGATGAGGGCCTCCCTGACACTCAGGGCATGTCAGACCCTCTCGCCACTGTCTGTCCTCCATCCTCCGGCTGCTCCCGTGGGTCCACCCCAGGCTTGTCCACCATCTCCTCCTCATCCACATCCTCTTATTCATCCTCCTCAGACAAGGCCACATGTCCCTCCTCCTCATCCTCCAGCTTGTCACCCAACTGCTATGCAGGTTGTGGAGGGCACAGCAGACCACCACCCTCTGGGGAGTGTACTGCAGTGCACCACCAGAGTGGTCCAGGCATCAGGACTGAATTTTGAGCAGTCCGATGCACCGCTCAATGACAGTGATGTACCATCAATTGTACGCGAGGCGAGTGATTTACCAAAGTCTGGCTTTAATTGACTAGAACACAGCTCTGCGATCGTCTACAATGGAAAGGGACGATCGTCAGGCGTCTGACCATTTAGACCTCGTTAATAGAGGCGTGGTTAACTCAGCCTCTCGGCCAACCGGCCAAGAGACACATGACCGACCAGGGCCAATGGTAAGCTGACGTTCTGGCCCAATGGCAGACAAGTATGCAGATCATATCACCACAGACAGCACAGGTGGCAACATGGGACTCAGTATATCAGCTCTCTGCCTCAGTCTCCAGTCTCCGTACTGGCATCATTAGCCAGTACCTCAGCGGGTACTTCTTATCCCCAAGAGCCACCTTGTGTGGTCATAGAATCATAGGATTTGCAGTGCAGAAGGAGACCATTCGGCGCATCGTGTCTGCACCAGCCCTTGGAAAGAGCACCCTACTTAAGCCCGCATCTGCACCCTATCCCCATAGTCCAGTAACCCCACCTAACCTTCTGGACACTAAGGGCAATTTAGCATGGCCAATCCACCTAACATACACACCTTCGGACTGTGGGAGGAAACCAGTGCACCCGGAGGAAACCCACGCAGACACAGGAAGAACGTGCACACACCGCACAGACAGCTGGGAATTGAACCTGGGACCCTGGAGCTATGGAGCAACAGTGCTAACGATTGTGCTACTGTGCCGTCCACTTGAAGCTATCCTGAGAAGAAGGGGATCTTTGAGTATCCCACGATGGAGTTTTTATGCACTCTCCCTGGGAAGCATGCACACACACGTGCATGATCGAGAGACAGTAGTCACACACGAGTTCATCATTCAGGGAGTGGAACCCCTTCCTGTTAATGAAGGGCATTCCTCGATAACCCGGTGCGTACAAGGTGAGATGCGTGCCAGGTCTCCTGAATCTGGGGCATCCCGGAGATGGTGGAGAATCCAGCAGCCCAGGCATGTTAGTGGGCTTGGTCCAGTTTATGTAGACATCTGCCCGGGCATAGAGTGCATCCGTAATCTGATGGATGCACTTGAGGCTGTAGTTTGAAAGATGCCACGCAAGTCCCCGCTTGAGTGCTGGAATGATCCAGGGGTATAATAGTTGTGGGCTGTGGTGACTGGAAATGGGCATCCTCCTCCTCCATGGCTGCCAAGTCCATGATGACATGGCACAGGTGCAGCACTGTACCTTTGCTGAGACAGAGCCTCCTGCGGCACATGTTGTCCATCATCTCCTTGAATGACCAACGATGCCTGTACACTTTGGGCCGTTGCTGAAGTCCCCCTCTGGGACCCTCCTTAGCCTGATGGGCAGGCTGTGAGGTAGCCTGCTGCTTATGGGGTTCTGCCACTCGCCTGCATCCACATTGCTGCCACCTTCTCTGGCATCTGGCCACCTAGGCTGCCACCAGCACTGCGAGGGCAGCCGCTAAAGGAGCAACAGCACCATCCATTGCGGTATCTGTAAGGAAATGGAGAAGGAGATAGACCGACAATCAATTAGGGCTTCCACTCTGAGACCCTCAAATCCCCCAAGCCTCCGTCACCCTTACGTGTCACACCTTCTCTCAGAGTGCTGCCCAGCGAGCCAGCTGTGCTGGAAAACCTCGCTCTGCACACTCAGCCCTGGCCACATCGGGGACCCAGAGAGCACAGACCCCTGTCACGAACATTAGGAAGATATTGTTCAGGTGTCCGTACCTGATCCACACGCTCATCTTTTGGTCACAAGGATATCCCCAGTGCTGAAGCCCAGTTCCAGAGTGTTTGATTGTGAGCTGCTGCCTCTGTGGTGCTGGCACCTCCAGGGCTCAGGCAAAGTGTCCAGGCCTCACAGTTTGATTGGTATGCGATGCAATAACACTCATCTGAGACATGGCATGTGTACTCATGAGAATGCATTTGATAGCTATGTAGTGCTCACATAACTAACAATGTTTAACATACCTTTCGGCATGCCAACAGTCTGTTATACTCCAGTGGTAAGGAGCAACTTCTAATATCATTATGTAGCTGAGAGTTAAAGGCATTATTCAAATCACTTAAGGGGCTGGTTTAGCAAAGGGCTAAATCGCTGTCTTTGAAAGGCAGGCCAACAGCACGGTTCAATTCCCGTACCAGCCTCCCCGAACAGGCGCCAGAATGTGGCGACTAGGGGCTTTTCACAGTAACTTCATTTGAAGCCAACTTGTGACAATAAGCGATTTTCATTCATTCATTTCATATTTAAAGCATATAAGGAATTTATTTATTAAAAGGGATTTTTAAATCTTCTGAGGTGCTTATTTCTCTTCACCAATTGACTAATGACTTTAATGCACGGTTACAATACATCTATAAGATGCATCCTCGTGAATCTTTCGAAGGTGTTATTTTAGTTGTTCAGCAGTTAATGGATTTCATTGTTATTAAACAACTAAATTACACTTTTTGTTTCTTGAACACTTCACAATCAATATAATCACCTGCTCAATTTGAATTATCTTCATGAAATATTCAGTCACACATGACTTTCAAACAAAGTAGCAGCGAAATCTGCTAATTAGAAACCTTAAAAGTTAAAGGTGATACATGAGTGCTTTTTAATTATAGTTTCAGCAAAATACACACGGCCTCAAGGCTGGCATGCTGAACCACAGGCAAAAATATGTAGGTATTCACTGGATAAGGGAATGCTACCAGAGAGCTAGAGAACGTAGTGTCTTAAGGGAGCAGCTTTTGGGATTCTCTCTGACATGAGAAATGGGATTAGATTAGGTAGGTGCTCGATGGCCAGTGCACACGTAATGGTCAAAGGGCCTCTTCTTGTGCACTAAAACTTTATGCCTCTATGAGTTACAGACTGATTAATCCAATATTAGTGCTGAATAAAATCCTTGAACGATTGCTCAGGATACATTTGTGGAAAATTCAGTGAGATGCAAATTTATTGGAAGGAACCAGTAAGGACTTTGAGAGTGGTGAAGCAAAATTTTTTTAAAAAATCTTTTTATTGGCTTTTCTCATATTTACAAACAGTTGTTGCTTATATACATTCCATTTTTCTTGCCCTCTGCTAATTTGTTTTATTTTACAGAGAGGTTTGTTTTGTCCTTCATTTGACTAATTGTACGTACATTTTGCTGCCCTCTGGATCGGTCTATGATAGCCCCCCCTTCCCCCTCCCCCTCCCCACATTGGTTTCAGTACCCCTCCTCTTCTCTTGTGGTTTCCCCATTCCCCCCCCCCCCCACTCCCCCCCCCCCCCTCCCCCGGTTTGCGCAGTCCTTTGGTTCTTCATCTTTTTATTTTCCCCCCTGGCTTACTCCTCGTTGCAGGCCTCAAACAGGTTTTGGAACAGGCCGACGAACTGCCCCCAAGTATCCCACTGTTTTCACGATGGCGTGGGTCAACCTTCCTCTGAGCCTCGGATGGTGTACTTAATCTTCTCCAGGTGGAGAAATTCTGAGAGGTCAGCGAGCCAGTCTGCAGCTTTGGGTGGTGCTGCCATTCACCAGCCGAGCAGGATTCTCCGGCGTGCGATTAGAGAAGTGAAAGAAAGGCCGTTGGCCGCCTTCCCCATGTGTAACTCTTGCTGCTCCGATACCCCAAAGATTGCCACTATTGGGCATGGCTTCACCCTCACCCCCACAATCTTGGGCATTGCCTCAGAGAAGGCTGCCCAGAACCCAGCAAGCTTGGGGCAAGCCCAAAACATGTGGGTGTGGTTGGCCGGGCCCCTCTGGCACCGCTCACATTTGTCCTCCACCTTCAGGAAGAACCTGCTCATTCGGATTCTGGTCAGGTGCATTCAGTGCACCACTTTGAGCTGCATTAGGCTTAGCCTCGCGCAGGAAATGATAAATGAAATGAAAATCACTTATTGTCACAAGTAGGCTTCAAATGAAGTTACTGTAAAAAGCCCCTAGTCGCCACATTCAGGTGCCTGTTCTGAGAGGCTGGTATGGGAATTGAACCGCGCTGCTGGCCTGCCTTGGTCTGCTTTCAAAGCCAGCGATTTAGCCGAGTGTGCTAAACAGCCCCTATACAGGAGGAGGTGGAGCTCACCCTGCTCAGTGCTTCACTCCAGAGTCCCCATCCTACCTCTGTCCCCAGTTCGTCCTCCCATTTGTGTCTGGTCCCGTCCAGTGGTGTTCAGGCTCTGTCCAGTATCTATCCGTATATTTTCCCACACAGCCCTTCCTTCTTGCTGCTTGTGCCTATCAGGTCCTCAAGTCGTGTGCTTTCTGGGACCCCTGGGTACCCTACTGTCTCTTTGCAGAGGCAGTGCTTTATTTGGAGGTGTCTCAATTCCTGTCCTCTTGATAGTTTCCACTTCTTCGTCAGTTCGCCCAATGTCGTCAGTCTGCGCCCTACCAGCGCCGGCCCTAGGGTTGCTGGCGCCCCGGGCAAGCTGAACTTCGGCGCCCTTGGAGGGGGGGGGGGGGGTGAGGGGGGGGGGGGGCGAGGGGGGGGGGCGAGGGGGGGGGTGAGGGGGGGGGCGAGGGGGGATGGGGGCGAGGGGGGGGGCCGCGAGGGGGGGGGCCGCGAGGGGGGGGGGCCGAGAGGGGGGGGCCGAGAGGGGGGGGCGGACCCGGGGGGGACGGACCCGGGGGGGGACCCGAGGGGAGGGCGGGGGGGGGGAGTGGACCCGAGGGGGGGGCGGGGCAGGGGGAGCGGACCCGAGGGGGGGGCGGGGCGGGGGGGCGGACCCGAGGGGGGGGCGGGGCGGGGCGGGGGCGGACCCGAGGGGGGGGCGGGGGGACGGACCCGAGGGGGGGGGCGGGGGGACGGACCCGAGGCGGGTGGGGGGAGCGGACCGAGCGGGGGGGCGGACCGAGGGGGCGGACCAGGGGGGGGGGGGGGGGGCGCCCTGGGGGAGTGCGGCCACACTGGGGGAGTGCGGCCACCGCGCATGTGCTGGTTGGCGCCGGCCCAACTGCGCATGCGCGGGACCCGAGTCTGGCGCCCCCTAGCACATGGCGCCCCGGGCGACAGCCCGAGTTGCCGGTGCCTTGAGCCGGCCCTGCGCCCTACGTAGAAGTCCCCGACCGTCAGTGTGCCCCCGTCCCGCCTCCATCTTTTGAAGGTAGTATCTGGTATGGCTGGGGGGGAATCTGTGATTGCTGCAGATGGGGGTCATAAGGGTCATTTTGGTTATCCCGAAGTGTTGTCTCAACTGGGTCCATGTTCTCAGCGTGGCCGCTACCACTGGGCTGGCTGTATCCCTTGTTGAGGGGGATGGGAGTGCTGGTGTGGCCAGGGCCCGGAGGGTTGTTCCTTTACAGGATGCCTCCTCCATTTGTACCCAATCTGTGTCGGGTTCTTGTACCCATTCCCTCACTTTTTCTGCCGATGCTGCCCAGTGGCAGTATTGTCGGTTCGGTAGAGCCAGGCCCCCTCTGACTTTCCCTCTTTGCAGTGTTGGTTTGGGAATTCTTGGGTTCTTACCCCGCCACACAAATACCACGATTAGCCTGTCTATGTTTTGGAAAAAGGCCTTGGGGATGAAGATTGGGATGGATCTAAGCAGGAAGAGAAATCTTGGCAGTACATTCATCTTGATTGTCGGCACTCTTCCCGCCAGGGAGAATGGGAGTGAGCCCCACCGTTGAAGGTCTTTTCTTACTTCCTCCACCAGGCTGGTCAGGTTCCACTTGTGGATCTGTGTCTAGTCTCTGGCTATTTGGATCCCCAGGTAACTGAATCTGTTCTGCAAGCGAGCCCCTTCAGCTCTGTCCCTCCCCCTTTTGGGTTCACTGGGAATGTCTCGCTTTTGCCCAGGTTAAGTTTGTAGCTCGATCAGGTTCCAAACTCTTTCAGTATTTGCAGTATTGCCTTCAGTCCCTCCTGTGGCTTTGAGACATAGAGGAGCAGGTAATCTGCATAGACTGGGACTCTCTGTCTCCTCTCCGGATTCCCTTCCAACTTTTCGCTGGGCTATCACCAGGGGTTCGATTGCGAGCGCGAACAAGAGTGGGGGCGGGGGCAGCCCTGTCTTGTTCCTCTCTGTAGCTGGAAGTATTCAGAGCTGGTGGTGTTAGTTCGGACACTCGCTTTGGGAGCGTTGTACAGGAGCCTCACCCAGGCAGTGAATCCCGCTCCTAGCCCAAACCGTTCCAGTACCTCAAGGAGGTAGCTCCATTCGACTGGTCAAAGGCCTTTTCTGCGTCCAGGGAGATGTTGACCTCTGGTGTTCTCCCCGGTGGGGGGTGGGGGGGGGGGGGGGGGTCATTATCACATTCAGCAGCTTCCTGATGTTCGCTGTGAGCTGCCTACCCTTGACAAAGCCCGTTTGGTCCTCTGCAACCACCTCTGGTACGCAGCCCTCCAGCCTTTGGCCAGGACCTTTGTGAGTATTTTCACATCCACTTTCAGCAGCTAAATGGGTCTGTATGATCCACATTCCATCAGGTCTTTATCTTTGTTGGGTATCAGTGAGATTGTGACCTGCGATGGCATGGGGGGCAGGGTGCCCCCTGCCAGTGAGTCCGCGAACATGTCCCTTAGGTGTGGGGCCAGGACTGGCGCGAATTCTTTGTAGAAGTCCACCGGGGACCCATCGGGTCCCAGTGCCTTCCCCGCCTGCATGGAGCTGATGCTCTCCATGATTTCTCCCAGGTCTATTGGTGCTTCCAGCTCCCCCCGCCTGTCTTCCCCCTCCATTGGTAGTTCTAGTCTGTCTAGGAACTGTTTCATTCCCGCATCCCCCCGTCGGGGGGTCGGAGGTGGACAGTCCCCAGTAGAAGGTCTCGAATGCCCGATTGACCTCCTTTGGCTCTGTTACCAGTCAGCCTCTGCTATCCTTAACCTGCACTATTTCCCTCGTGGCTGCCTGCTTTCTTAGCTGAACATAGAACATTACAGCGCAGTACAGGCCCTTCAGCCCTCGATGTTGTGCCGTCCTGTGAAACCCCTCTAAAATCCCTCTACACTATCCCCTTATCGTCCATATGCCTATCCAATGACCATTTGAATGCGTTTAGTGTTGGCGAGTCCACTACTGTTGCAGGCAGGGCATTCCACGCCCTTACTACTCTCTGAGTAAAGAATCTACCTCTGACATCTGTCCTATATCTATCTCGCCTCAATTTAAAGCTATGTCCCCTCGTGCTGGACATCACCATCCAAGGAAAAAGCCTCTCAATGTCCACCCTATCTAATCCTCTGGTCATCTTGTATGCCTCAATTAAGTCACCTCTTAATCTTCTTCTCTCTAACGAAAACAGCCTCAAGTCCTTCAGCCTTTCCTCATATGATCTTCCCTCCATACCAGGCAACATCCTTGTAAATCTCCTCTGCACCCTTTCCAATGCTTCCACATCCTTCCTATAATGTGGCGACCAGAACTGCACGCAATACTCCAAATGCGGCCGCATCAGAGTTTTGTACAACTGCAACATGACCTCATGGCTCCGAAACTCAATTCCTCTACCAATAAAAGCTAACACACCGTACGCCTTCTTAACAACCCTCTCAACCTGGGTGGCAACTTTCAGGGATCTATGGACATGGACACTGAGATCTCTCTGCTCGTCCACACTACCAATAATCTTACCATTAGCCCAGTACTCCGTCTTCCTGTTATTCCTTCCAAAATGAATCACCTCACACTTTTCTGCATTAAACTCCATTTGCCACCTGTCAGCCCAGCTCTGCAGTTTATCTATGACCTCTGTAACTTGTAAAATCCTTCTACACTGTCCACAACTCCACCGACTTTAGTGTCATCGGCAAATTTATTCACCCATCCTTCTATGCCCTCCTCCAGGTCATTTATAAAAATGACAAACAGCAGTGGCCCCAAAACAGATCCTTGTGGTACACCACGAGTAACTGGACATCAGTCAGAACATTTCCCATCAACCACCACCCTTTGTCTTCTATCAGCTAGCCAATTTCTGATCCAAACTGCTAAATCACCCTGAATCCCATGCCTCTGTATTTTCTTCAATAGCCTACGGTGGGGAACCTTATCAAACGCTTTACTGAAATCCATATACACCACATCCACTGCTTTACCCTCATCCACCTGTTTGGTCACCTTCTCGAAGAACTCAATGAGGTTTGTGAGGCATGACCTACCCTTCACAAAACCATGTTGACTATCTCTAATCAAATTATTCCTTTCCAGATGAGCCAAATTATTCCTTTCGTGGTGAGCCAATAGGCAGCCAGCCTTGTCTCCGTGTTTGTAGAAGGTCCCCCGTGTCTGGCGGAGTTGGTACACTGCTTTCCTAGTGGATAGCAGGTTAAAGTCCATTTGCAGCTTATTCCTCTCTGCCAGCAGCCCCACGGTCGGGGCCTCGGAGTACTTTCTATCGACTTCCAGAATGGAGTCCACTAGCTGTTGCCTGGCCCCCCTCTCTTCCCCATCTCTACTTGCCTTGTAGGCTATGATCTCTCCTCTGATCACGGCCTTCAATGCCTCCCAAAACGTGGAGGGTGAGACCTCCCAGTTTTGGTTGTTACTAACGTAATCGCCTATGGCCTGCGATATCTTTTGGCAGAAAGCCTTGTCGGCCAGAAGGTCCGTGTCCAGCCTCCATGTGGGCGCTGGGCCCGGCCTGTTTCCAACCTCACATCCATATAATGTGGAGCGTGGTCGGAGATAACAATCGCGGAGTAGTCCGTTCCCGTGATCCCTGGAAGTACCGATTTCCCCACTGCAAAGAAGTCGATTCGGGTGTATACCTTGTGCACCTGCGAAAAGAACGAGAACTCCTTTTCTCCCGGGTGCAGGAACCTTCATGGGTCCACTGCCCCCATCTGTTCTATGAAGGCCCTTAGCTCATGGAGCCATGCCAGTCATGCCAGATTTACAGACATGGTATTGGTAGTAGTTTTAAGAACTTAATAGTTCATAAGGTCATTTCAAAGGTCATTAAGTGTTGGCCAAACAGTGTGGGCCTGAAGTAGGCAAGATCAGTGGGAGGTGACAAGTTCCCAGCTTCCCTGAATGATATAATGGAACTGATTGAGCTTTATATGACAGTTCAGTTGTTTCACGGATGATGTTTTTGGTAGGCCAACCCATAAATGACCATAATCCATTATTTTCTCACAGAAAACATGCAGCAATGCAAGTGGCCTCCATCTCTATCTTCTTTGTGGTTTTGCCATATGACAAAGCATTAGTGGTAGAGTTGTATGTAGTACAGTAGTATGGTTCACTCTTAATGTTGCACCTTCATGAACAGAGTGGGGCTTCATTCCATGTATATGCGCTGGATCGTGGCCATTCGTACAGGTTAGTACAGAAATACATCTGCGACTGTGGCTTTCAGTTTCTGACAATGCCCAGGACCACCTTTATTTAGAACTGGATGACGATGGTGTAGTGGTATTGTCACTGGACTAGTAATCCAGAGACTAGTAATCCAGGTAAGGTTCTGGGGACCCAAGTCCACATTCCACCATAGCAGATGGTGAAATTTGAAATCAAGCAACAAAAATCTGGAATTAAAAGTCTAATGAGGGCAATGAAACTACTGTTTTAAAAACCCATTTGGTTCACTAAAATAAAAGCGAAATTCCAAAACAAAAACAGGATCCTGGCAGCATTTGTGGGGGGATTAATGTTTCGAATGAGTATGACAAGGTGTAGAAATGTGATGGATTATATAGTTGGAGAAAGGAGGCGGGGATGAAGACAATGGAGCAGAATAGAAGACCAGGGATAGGTGGGAGTTCAGGAGATATTGAAAAAGATGCCCTTGAGGGAAGGAAATCTGCTGTCCTTACCTGGTGTGGTCTATATGTGATTCCAGACCTACAGCAATGTGGTTGACTTCTAAATGTAATCGCAAGCCAATTCATGGTGTGATTCCTTAAGTCAATAAGGAATGAAACCAGATGGACTACCGGTATTGACATAGACCATAGACATTACCAAACGACAAAGCCAAACGCAGCCATTTCAACCCTGCTAAATCCTCCTTGCTAATATCTAGGGTCCTATGCCGCAATCATACCTGACAGACAATGTCCCACAAACCACCCTTGGGTATGTCCTGTCCCAATGGGAGGACAGACCCAGCAGAGGTGACAGCACAGTGGTATACAGTCGGGAGAAGTTGCCCCAGGAGTCCTGAACATCGACTCCAGACCCCATGAATTCTGAGGTGAAACATGGGCAAGGAAACCTCCAATTGGTTATCACATACCTCCTCTCTCCCACCCCCAGCCACTACCATCAGCTGATGAATCAGTACTCCTCCATATTGAACAGCACTTGGAGGAAGCAACGAGCGTGACAATGGTGTAGAATGTAGTTTGGAAGAGGGACTTCAATGTCCATCACCAAGAGTGGCTTAGTAGCAGCACTAACACTCGAACTGGCTGAGTCCTAAAGAACATAACTGCTGGCCTGCATCTGTGCAGGTGGTGAGGGAACCCACAAAATGCAAAAAAGACTTGACTTCATCCTCAAATCCAAGGTCCAAGGCTTCGAGGTCCCCATGTGAGTAAGCCGTGTGGGAGGGATCCTTGATTATGCTGCCCGCTTTCCCCCGGCAACGGGAGGTGTAGATGGAATCAATGGATGGGAGGCAGGTTCGTGTGATGGACTGGGCGGTATTCACGACTCTCTGAAGTTCCTTGCGGTCCTGGGCCGAGTAGTTGCCATACCAGGCTGTGATGCAGCCCGATAGGATGCTTTCTATAGTGCATATGTAAAAGTTGGTAAGGGTTAACGTGGACATGCCGAATTTCCTTAGTTTCCTGAGGAAGTATAGCCGCTGTTGTGCTTTCTTGGTGATAGCGTCGACGTGAGTGGACCAGGATAGATTTTTGGTGATATGCACCCCTAGGAATTTGAAACTGCTAACCATCTCCACCTCGGCCCCGTTGATGCTGACAGGGGTGTGTACAGCACTTTGCTTCCTGAAGTCATGATGCTGAGTTTGGGTTCCACCATGACCACTCAGCTCTTGATCTAATTTCAATTTTGCTTCCAAAATGGACAAAAGAGCTGAACTCCAGAGCTGAGGTGAACATGACTGCCCTTGACATCAAGGCAGTGTTTGACCAAGAGTGGCATCAAGAAGTCCCAGAAAAACAGGAGTCAATGGGGATCAAGGGTTAAAGCCCCACTAGTTCATGTCCTACCTAGAGAAAAGGAAGATGGTTGTGGCTGGAGATGGAGGTCAATCATCTCAGTTGCAGGACATCACTGCTGAAGTTCCACATTGTAGTGTCTTTGGCCCAAACATTTTCACATGCTTTAACAATGACCTTCCTTTAATCATGAGGTCAGATGTGTGGATATTCGGTGATGATTGCACAATGTTTAGCACCATTCACAACTACTCAGAAACCGAGCAGCCCATATCCATATGCAGCAAGACCCAAAAAATAGTAGCAAGCATCATTCAGGAACTGAACTGGACTAGCTATATAAATGCTGTTGTTGCAAAAGCAGGTAAATCACCTTCTGACCCCCAAAGCCTGTACAAGTCAGGAGTGTAATCTGAATACTCTCCATTTGCTTGGATTAGTGCAGCTCCAACAACACACAAGACAAAACAGCCCATTTTATTGACAACCCAGACATAAACATTCACTGCCTCCACTACCGACGGAGATTGGCAGCAGTTTGTACCATCTACAAGATGCACAGCAGCAATGCACCAACACTTCTCAGGCAGCACCTTCCAAACCCATAACCACTACTATCTAAAAGGGCAAGGGCAGCAGCTACCTGGGAACCCCATCAGTTTGAAGGCTCCCTCCAACGCCACACACGATCCTGACTTTGGACTATATTGTTGTTCCTTCGCTGCTGGTGGGTCAAGATCCTAGAACTCCCTCCCTAAAAGCACTGTTGGTGCACTTCCATCACAGGGACTGCAGCAGCTCAAGAAGACAGCTCAGCACCATCTTCTCAAGAGCAATTTTGTATGGGCAACAAATGTTGGCCAAGCCGGAAACGTCCCATCCCATAGATGAAAAAACAAAAAGGGCATTGAATAACTACAACAGTCAGGTTTGCTCTCAGAATTAGGAGTACCTCTCACGAGAAAGCTTGTGTGTCGTAAAGGGAAGTAGACCAATCTCCTACTTCAGTGTTTTACAAACGTTATTTTGCCCGGGACCCATTTTTAACCAACTGGCCATCCTTCAGGATCCACATCAGCCGACCTTCGTGCCCCATGCCGGCTGACCCTCCTCGACCCACCATTCTCACTTACCTTTAATGTGACATGTGAGCCTGCTTGGTCCTCACAATCTCACTTGCTTTTTTTAAAATTTAGAGTACCCAATTCATTTTCTCCAATTAAGGGGCAATTTAGTGTGGCCAATCCACCTACCCTGAACATCTTTGGGTTGTGGGGTTGAAACCCACGCAGACATGGTGAGAATGTGCAAACTCCACACGGACAGTGACCCAGAGCCGGGATCAAACCTGGGACCTCGGCGCCATGTTGCAGCAGGGCTAACCCACTGCGCTACCGTGCTGCCCCCAATCTCACTTGTTTTATTATTCAATGTTATATTTCTGATAATGACTTCAGCTGATGATTTAAGATCTCACTGCATCCGTTGAAAAATATAAAGAGGTTTCTCCTTGAACTCACCAAATGTCTTTGAAGTTTTGATGGTTTTAAACTTTCTGTCAGTGCTTCCCTGCATCTAACACACAGGAACTTTGAATCCTGATTTACATTGGCATAATTTATAAACCCAAACCTCAAGTGATCATCTTTATGCTGCATTGTTCCGATTTTCAGCTTCTTCTTCATGGGTTGTTCACTGGTGGCCCTGGAGTTCACACCAGCACTGCTGGCAGCTACAAAATGGAGGAATCTCTCTCGTGCCCTGACACGTGTGTCAGCGTACGGGGTGCGTGACCTGCTCTTGCCGCCGCTTCCCGTGGGAAGTCTCCATCATTTGATGAAAAATAAAACTGGCCCTGGACAGTGGGCTGACATCAGGAGGAGACTGCCCATCCCACTGGGCTCTGGGCCTGTGCACTGCGTGATCCAGCACACATACGCGGATGGCCGGCAATCTCAAACTTCCGGCGCTGCTGGCATTTTTAACAACGTGTAGCGGCCATTGGGCATTCCTCCCGCAATCGGGAATGCCGTGACGGAGCGCGGCAACCCTTCCGAAACCTGCCCTTGACCCACCCGTGGGTCACGATTCTGAGTTTGAAAACCCAAATCCTTATTTATAAAACACATGTCTGGTCTCCAAGTGACTGAGAATTTAATGAACTCAACCTGACAACATGAGGGGCTGGATTCTCCGCCGGTGGGATGCTCCATTTTGCTGGCAGCCTGGTGGTTTCCCAACGGCGTTACCCCTTATCTCTGGATCTGTAAAGACTTGATTACCTGCAAATGCTTGCATTCTAAGCATTGTCTGGCATCTTTGAATTTATCTATAAATGTGTTTCTGGAACAGACCTCTTCATTCACCTAAGGAAAGGGTAGTGCTCCAAAAGCTAGTGTTTGAAACAAACCTGTTGGACTTTAACCTGGTGTTGTAAGACTTCTTACTATCTTTTCTGATTTCAGTTTTCCATGGGCAGACTGCCCAGTTTGGAACTTTTTGGGACGTGACTTTGAGATGGAGGGAGAGCATTAGAAAATTCCATCCTCTTTTCCATTCTGGTCTATTTCACACTGGAACTCCACCCAGGCTCTGAGTAAATTGAAAACTGTTCAAGCCATTTCTCACCTGTGATGTCTCCCAACCTGCATTTATCAGCAAAGGGCACTAGATAGGGAATGGACATGGAAACCATGGCTAATTTTCCCATTCCATCCTGAAACAGGAAATCATCGAGAAAGTAAAAGCTGTGTAAGGATTTGGTAATGCATAAAACAAAGGTGTCAACGTTGAATCAATAAAAAAAGAGATTAATTTTATCAGGATGTATCTGACACCAATCAAGATTTAAACTGTTTAACTACCTGCCAATCCTAACCCTAACAACCCTATTCTGTGTATAAATTTGCTTCAGGTACAACATTACAAAACCAGGCTTCTAATTTTTTTCCACGACTTATTCTGATTGCTGCTCCTGACACGTTCCTTTACATTCTTTGTTGTGACAGCATTAATGTCATAACCCGCACTGGACTTACGAAGTGGCAATGATTAAACTCCCGTGAGCCTCGCTGATTACGAGCTCTTCCATTAAAGGGGGCAGGGCACCCTAAACCATGGTTGGCATACATCTGTATAAAGTCAGTCAGTTTGGGTACCAACATGGAGGAGAGATCCGGCTGGGATCTTTTGTGAATAATCGTTATTGTAAATAAAACTTTATTTCCTTTCACAACTCGGTGTGGACTCCCTTTGTGGTCTACTAAAGTTAATCCCCTGATTTGATGGTAATATCAGAATGAGACAGATGCTGGGCCATGAGGTTACAGATTGTGATGGAATGCAGTTCTACTGCTGTTGATGACCCACAGCATCTCATGGCTGTCCAGTTTTGAACTGTTAGATGTATTCTGAATTTTGCACGGTGGTAATGTCGGCCATCACGAGGGGTGGGGTGATGGATGACACTTTGGCCCAGATTTTCATTCCCAAGTCGACTGTGCAGAGATGGAAGAAAGCCCTGCTCCGAAATCCCAGCCTTTAAAAATGGCTGCTCAAATACCAGATTTGCGGTCCGGGGGTGAAACTTGTGGTCTGGGCAGGTGATCCTGGAATAAGTGACGAGGCTGCCAGGTGCGTAGGTGGGCTGAGCTGAAAGCCTGTCTTGGACTCCGGCACTGCATCCAAAAATTTTAAAAAGACTAAAACACTGTGGTAGTCGATATTAGGGGTATTACGGTACCCTGGATAATGCTGTAAGACCATTGGTGTGGGAGGTACCTGAGACAGCAATATCATTGGTGAAGCCTGCCTGCTGGTTCCGCCCAGTAAGGCAGAGTATAAGAGCCTGTGTCTCCCTAGCAGCTGCATTCTGTACCTGCGCTGCTGGGGGAAACATCTGGTCCAATAAATCCTTCAATTGTACTCCAATCTCGCTTCTGGAGTCATTGATCGAGCATCAATTTATTGTACTAGATTTTAAAGAGTGGAGCTTTGAATCAAGCCGGAGTGTCTGCAACTCAACCCCCACGTGGCAAACGCAGCGGCAACCTTCAAACTGGCTGGCGTGCTTCAACGGGTACCTCAGGACGGCCGCGACTACACCAACAGAGGACCAGAAGATGCAAATTCTCCACTCGAGGGTGAGCCCAGAGATCTACACCCTCATCGAGGATGCGGACAATTTCGAGGCCACGATGGCCCTGTTGAAAGGAGACTACATTCGCCCAGTAAACCAGGTCTACGCCCGACATCTGCTAGCGACGAGGCGGCAAATCCCCGGGGAATCACTCAAGGAATTCTACCGTGCATTCCTTGTGTTAGGTAGTAACTGTGACTGCCCGCAGGTTTTAGCCAGCGACCACACAGAACTTTTAATCCGGGACTCATTCGTTGCAGGTTTGCTGTCCTCCCAAATCCGCCAGCGGTTGCTGGAGAAAGAGATACTAGGCCTCAAGGAGGGCCGGGCCCTTGCTAGCTTCATGGATGTGGCCTACCAAAACGCCCGCGCGGACGTCCCCGACCGCGCGGCAGCCCCTTGGGCAGCGTGGGACCCCCCCGCGGCCGACTCCGATGCATCCCCCTGCAAGTTTGTGCTGCACGACTACCATGCACCCCGGGGGGCCCCGCTGCTATTTTTGTGGGCAAGCCAAGCACCCCTGGCAGCGCTGCCCGGCCCGCACCTCCACCTGCAAAGGGTGCGGCAAAAACGGCCATTTTGTGGCGGTATGCCAGGCCCGGGTGGTCGCCGCGGTCTCCAGGGGCGAACCGAGACCGCCACCCCAACCTTCTCCACAAGCCGCATGTGGCCAGCGGGTGTTGCCATCATCCTTTCCCAGAGCCACGTGGGAGCCCCGGGAGCCGCCTTCTTGCTCCCCAGGGACCACGTGTAACGGATGGGCGCCGCCATCTTGCACACCCCCAGCCTTGTGCGACCAGTGGGCGCCGCCATCTTGGCGGGAGTCTCAGGACCCCAATTCGGATGACCACACATCGCCCGAAGAAAACTTCCAGCTTTTGCCACGACTTGCCTCGGTGACCCTGGACCACTCTCGGCTCCGAACGCTCTCGATCGCGACGACGACCGTGCTCATCAGTGGGCATAAATCATCCTGCCTAATCTACTCCGGGAGCACAGAGAGCTTCATACACCCCATCACAGTAAGGCGCTGTTCTTTTCCCATCCACCCAGTTAATCAAAGAATCTCCCTGGCCTCCGGGTCTCACTCTGTAGAGATCAAAGGGTTCTGCGTAGCGAACCTCCAATGTAACCTCCAAAGTTTAACTTTTAAATTCGGCGGCCCTCTACCCCCCTCACTGTCTGCAGCCTCGCGACCCTCAAGGTCAAGCCGCCTTCCCTTTTTGTGAACCTCACACCGGATTGCAATTCCGTCGCCACCAGGAGCAGACGGTACAGTGCCCAGGACCGGACCTTCATTAGGTCGGATGTCCAGCGGTTACTGAAGCTGAAGGAAGGCATTATCGAGGCCAGCAACAGCCCCTGGAGAGATCAAGTAGTAGTTGTAAAGACCGGGGAGAAGCATAGGATGGTCATCAATTATAGTCAGACCATCAACATGTATACGCAGCTCGATGCGTACCCTCTCCCCCACATATCTGATTTGGTCAATCAGATTGCACAATACAACGTCTTTCCACGGTGGATCTGAAATTTGCCTACCATCAGCATCCGCCCTAGCGACCGCAAATACACTGCATTCAAAGCAGATGGGCGGCTCTACCACTTCCTAAGGGTTCCCTTCGGTGTCACAAATGGAGTTTTGGTCTTCCAATAGGAGATGGACCGAATGGTTGACCGGTACGGCTTGCGGGCCACGTTTCCGTATCTCGATAACATCACCATCTGCGGCCACGACCAGCAGGACCACGACATCAACCTCCAAAAATTCCTCCATACCCCAAAAATCCTTAATCTATCCTACAACAAGGACAAATGCGTGTTCAGCACCGACCGTCTAGCCATCCTTGGCTACGTAGTGCACGATTGAGTTATAGGCCCAGATCCCGAACGCATGCGCCCCCTCATGGAGTTTCCCCTCCCACACTGTTCCAAGGCCCTGAAACGCTGCCTGGGATTTTATTCATATTATGCCCAGTGGGTCCCCAACTATGTGGACAAGGCTCGCCCACTAATCCAGTCCACTGTTTTTCCCCTGTCGGCAGAGGCCCGCCAGGCCTTCAGCCGCATCAAAGCGGTCATTGCAAAGGCCACGATGCACGCAATCGATGAATCCCTTCACTTCCAAGTCGAGAGCGATGCGTCCGACGTAGTTCTGGCGGCCACCCTCAACCAAGCAGGCAGACCCGTGGCCTTCTTCTTGCGCACCCTCCATGCTTCAGAAATCCGCCATTCCTCAGTTGAAAAGGAGGCCCAGGCCATAGTAGAGGCTGTGCGGCATTGGAGGCATTACCTGGCCGGCAGGAGATTCACGCTCCTCACTGACCAACGGTCGGTAACTTGCATGTTCGATAATGCACAGCGGGGCAAGATAAAGAATGATAAGATCTTACGGTGGAGGATCGAGCTCTTCACCTACAACTATGAGATCTTATATCGTCCCGGGAAGCTAAACGAGCCTCCTGATGCCCTGTCCCGCGGCACATGTGCCAACGTACAAGTGGACTGACTCCGGGCCTTCCACGAGGACCTCTGCCACCTGGGGGTCACTCGATTCTTCCATTTCATCAAGATCCGCAACCTGCCCTACTCCATCGAGGAGGTCAGAACCGCCACCAGGAACTGCCAAATCTGTGCGGAGTGCAAGCCGCACTTCTACAGGCCAGAGAAAGCGCACCTGATAAAGGCTTCACGCCCCTTTGAGCGCCTCAGTATGGACTTCGAAGGACCCCTCCCCTCCACCGACCACAACACGTACTTCCTGAACGTGATTGACGAGTACTTCCGGTTCCCATTCGCCATCCCCTGCCCCGACATGACTGCAGCCACCGTCATAAAAGCCCTCCCAAGTATCTTTACACTGTTCGGTTTCCCCGACTACATACACAGCGATAGGGGGTCCTCCTTTATGAGCGACGAACTGCGTCAATTCCTGCTCAGCAAGGGCATTGCCTTGAGCAGGACGACCAGTTACAACCCCCGGGGAAACGGGCAGCTAGAGAGGGAGAACGGAACGATCTGGAAGACCGTCCTACTGGCCCTACGGGTCCAGGAATCTCCCAGCCCCCCGCTGGCAGGAGGTCCTTCCTGATGCTCTCCACTCCATCCGATCACTGCTGTGTACCACGACCAACCAAACACCTCACGAACGTCTCCTTGTCTTCCCTCGGAAGTCCTCCTCCGGGACCTTGCTCCCAACCTGGCTGGCAGCTCCTGGACCCATCCTGCTCCGCAAACACGTGCGGGCGCACAAGTCAGACCCATTGGTCGAGAGGGTCCTCCTCCTTCATGCTAACCCTCAATACACCTACGTAGCATACCCTGATGGCCGACAGGATACGGTCTCCCTTCGGGACCTGGCACCCGCTGAATCCCCACCCACCCCCCCACCACCACCATCCCTCTCCCTCCCACCGGCGCACCCCTTCCCAGGTGGATCGGTCCTCCCACCGGTCCCATCCAGGGGTGATGAAGCTGCCGAAGAAGCCGAAGCCATTCTCCCGGAGCCACGGATGCCCGAGCCGGCACTTGCATCACCGCCGAAGCTACGATGATCGCAGAGGATGACCAGGGCCGCCAATCGACCAATTGCTTCATTCTGACAGTAAATAAATACTGTAAATAGTTGTGACATGTAATGAGGCAAAACACTGTGCTAATGTATAACGGGTACCACCATAACCTCAACCTCTACCACTGTATAACGCGAGACCACCACCCCCGCCGGACTCTTTTTTTTTAACAGGGGGTGAATGTGGTAGTCGGTATTAGGGGTATTACGGTACCCTGGATAATGCTGTAAGACCATTGGTGTGGGAGGTACCTGAGACAGCAATATCATTGGTGAAGCCTGCCTGCTGGTTCTGCCCAGTAAGGCAGAGTATAACAGCCTGTTTCTCCCCAGCAGCTGCATTCTGTACCTGCACTGCTGGGGAAAACATCTAGTACAATAAAGCCTTCAATTGTCGTCCAATCTCGCTTCTGGAGTCATTGATCGAGCATCAAACACAAAACATCCCTTCAACCCTCACCCTTCACACCCCTCAACTCCCACACGCTCTAAATGCCGCCTCAATACCAGGTTGTGCCACCCTGTGCCCCCACCTACCCCATGCCAAGGTATGCTACACACACCACTTAGAACCCCATACTCTTCAGCCAAACAATGCCTCTCCAACCACATCCCTCCCCCCAATGGGCACATTATAGCCCTAATGCCAACTTAGTGGCAATTCATGCAAACCTATGTCCTTAACCCACTGCCCTTTTCCTTACACCTACCATGCCAACCCACCCAGGATCCACTGTTAACAATTTAATGGAATGCTATAATAATGTTGCTCTTTAGAGTTGCAAATATGATACTGAGGCTGTTTTTATGATATGATGTTATGTCCCAACAGCGTTGCCAATACTGTGGGTGTTTCTGTTTCTTTTACTGAACCACAAGGCTTTCCCGTATATCGGTCAAATGACCACACAACCAGCTAGTCAGTTCAAGTTCAAAGATGGTTTATTTACAATCAAGTGTTACTTCGACATGTAAGCACAATATAGTGCAAGTTGAACTCCACCTATCAACTACAATAACCTATACTTAGCTTCAGGCGACTGGCACTGTCCAAGCGGATAAGGCCTTTGTCTTGATCATGTGGCTGGTTTGAAGAAAGTGACTCTGTCTCTGCTGGGCTCATCCATCAGGTAGCGATCGTTGGTCTTGAACTTGGCTGTCTGGTCGTTATCCTGCAGTTGGGCTGGCACAGGCCAGATTCAAAGGAGTCTGGCACAGGCTGGGTCCAAAAGAGACTAAACACATGGCTGTGTCCCTTTTTATCCTTCTGAGTTTCGCGCTCTTTGGGGTGGTCCTTAATCTTGGACCCAATAATTCGACAGTCTTCGATCACTGCCTTCGATTTTGGCCAATAAAGGGGCGGATGCCTTGGTGGCTGGGCAGGTCCTTAGCGGTTATTGACGTTGGCAGTTGGGCTCTCTGAGTAAAGGGAGTGGCACTGATCAGTCTGTGGCTGTATTGGTTTCTTGAGTGCCGTCCTATTGTTCTGGGGAAATGGGCCATTAGAATGCAAATAAGCGGGGGTTTCGATCAGGTCTAGCTCCTGTGTTTTAAATACACAGAAGCTCTGTATCTGTTTGAGAGCTGGGTTGGCCATAATTCCCATGGTCCTTTGCAGGTGGCCATCTCAGATGGCTACACCACCATGGGCAGACCTCAGGACTAATGCAAAGATGAGATAAAATAAAGTTATATAAAATAAAGTTCCATTTGCCTTTTGCGGACTTCACTGTATTGAAAATGCACTCTCATTTCTAAAAACACATTTACTATATTTACATTCTTCCAACCAAATAAAATCTTATCATAAAAACATGTCATTCAAGTGCGCTGTCCCGTACCAGCACTAGAACTGAACTGATAGTCCCAGGAAAGATTGTGGTAAAATGGTAATGCCTGGGATAATGGTTTTAAATCTCATCAAAATAATAAATCTGAAATTATAAACTTAGTCTCAGTAATGGTGACCATGACAGCTGCCATCAATTTTTGTAAAACCCATCTGTTTCCAGTACTGTCCTTTATGGAAGGATAAATCTGCCATACTTACCTGGTCTCCAGACATGCAACAAAATGGTTGCCTTTTAATTACCCTCTGAAATGGCCTGGAAAGCTACTGAATTCAACGGCAATTAGGGATGGGAAACAAAAGATTGCCTTGCCAGAAACATCCCATGAAATAATTTTTTTAAATCAAACCACTTGAAGCTGTCAATCAAATTCCCATGACAATGGATGGCGGTGAAATCAGTCATGCAGGACTAATCCAGTGATGGAAATACTTGGTTTAAGTCAACAGAGAGTGAAATGGCAAGTAATCATTTATATTAAAGTTCGAAGATTTAAAGGGCAGGACTTTTAATTGCCTTGAGAGTTTAACAGTTTTCTTTAATAGGTGCTTTTTATAGGTCTTCTTGTCACTTTCGACAGGTCCCTTTGATAGGTTCTCTTGATAGGTTCAGGTTTTTACAGGTCTGCTAACAGTTACAATGAATTTGACAAGAATGAGTTTATGTACTTTTTAATGCACATTTATGCCTAATTCTAACACTTCCAAAGGGCACTTTACTTCGCCAAACAGCACCTGACCTCCACCAAAGACACTTTACCTCCCCCAAAGGTGACCCAGGACCAGAGCAAAAAGGGTACATTACTTCTTGTAAGGATCCTCCTGTTAATCCTTTGTTTTTGTTCTTTTAATTCTGTTATTCTGCTATTTAGATTTTTGTACCTAGACAATAAATGGGACCTATGACTTGAAGATGGACTTCAGTTTTAATTTTTTTTTAAACGACACTCCAGCTGGATGTGCTGTTTGGTTTGACATCAGTGATGACACTTCTCGATGGACTAGGCTGGCGGTAAATGAGCTGTTTCAGATTGATGGGGTTTATATGATAATCCATTCTGATTGGTGCTGACCTTTCTGGAATGTTTTTTCCTCTGTGGGACCTGTGTTTCCAGGTTTTTATTTTATTTTGAATTTAGAGCTCAAGGGGGCTCCTTTGAGATTCTCTCTCCCTGAAAGAGTAAATCTCTCCCAGGCACCTGATTGGAGACTCTGTTTCTCCTCGGCATAGCCAGAGGACATTCTAGTGTGCTTGGCAACTAAGTAAGAGTAAAACTCAGGATGAATAGCTCTCAGTGGTTTGATGGAAGACAAAGAAAGTCTTCAAGAAATCCTGACAAGCCATCTGCTGAAAGCAGAGGTTAAAAAGCCATTTTAAAGTCTTGAGTGGGGAACTTTGTTCTTGTCTCAGAGTGGCTCTTAATCATTCTGGTGGTGTTGGAAACAAATAAGAATTCCACAGGCATGAAGCTGTTCTTTTGAGTGAAGGTCCAGGGTAATAAAATGTCAAGTAATTCCCCCATAGGAAACCCTACAGCCTGGGAGTTCTAACTGAATGCTTCCACCTTATTCACAATCGAACTGGTGGTTCCAATAACTCTGTGTCCTGAGAGGACAACCTACTGCTGCAACGATGTCAACATCCAAAGCCAGGACAGTCATCTTACATTCCATATTAATCTTTTAATTATTTTTACCCTGCCCTTACCTCTTGTGTGTGCGTCTGTCTTGTGTGTGTTTAGGTAGAAGGTGGGATGGTAAAAAGGGGAGTAGTAGATTAGTTGTCCATTATTCTATTATAAGTATTGCAATTCTCATCTCTATTTTTATTATAAATAAACAGTTGTTGTGTTTTACTCACAAATCTGGAGCATGTAACTCATTGGAGCAGTCAAGGGTCAAAGATCTCAGAAATGTTATGCAAATTATTGGCAAATTCACTTGTGTTGGGATTCCAGGGTCTGTGAGGCTGGCATCGACCAGGCACTAGCCCAGGGTTCAGAACACTCTCCATCAGCCTGTCCAAACAATTCCACAAAGTTCAGATCTTCTCTTCCCTGACCTAATCTACATACTTCAGGTTTCACATTCCTGGCCTACCAAAATCCATCTTCAGTGGAAGCAGCTGATGATTTAAATGGCCAGCAATCACTGTAAAACACACATGCATTGGGCAGCACAGTGGCACAGTGGTTAGCACTGCCATCTCACGACGCTAAGGTCCCAGGTTCAATCCCAGCTCTGTGTCACTGTCCGTCTGGAGTTTGCACATTCTCCCCGTGTTTGCATGGGTTTCACCCCCACAACCCGAAGATGTACAGGGTAGGTGGATTGGCCACACTAAATTGCCCCTTAATTGGAAAAATTGAATTGTGTACTCCAAATTTATTTTTTTTAAAACACACATGCATGAAACACATTCCTCCCCTATTCCCACCTCCACAAAAATAGGAATTACCATGCTTGGGGGATGGAAGGGGCGGGGGATTGCAATATACAGGCAGTTCCACTATTTTTGCGATGATTCACCTGATGAAGGAGCTGCGCTCCGAAAGCTAGTGATTCGAAACAAACCTGTTGTATTTTAACTTGGTGTTGTAGACTCCTTAATATTTTTGCGATGACAAAGGGACTCTCTCCATCACAGTGAAAATCTGGGTATTTATTTCCACAGTGATCATTCTGACCAACATTGTCATGGGCAGATGTATCTGCGTCAGATAGATTGGTGGACAAATAGGTTTGTTCCCTCGTGTTGGTTCTCTCACCTACTACAGACCCAGTCTGGCAGCTTTGGGCCAGGATTCTCCGAGCCCGCGCTGGGTCGGAGAATCGCCAAGGGGGCGCGAGAATCTCACAACACTCCCCTGCCGGGCCGCTGATTCTCCGCCGCCATTGAAACCAGCCCCCGCGGCGATTCTCCGTGCTCGACGGGCCGAGTCCCGCCGGCGTGGTTTACATATGGTCCCATCTGGCGGAACCTCGGCATTCTGTCTGCGGGGGCCATCCTGGTGGGGGGTTGGGGGGGGGGGGATCCAACACTGGGGAGGGGGGGCGTCCTCCACAGTGGCCAGGCCCGCGATCGGGGACTACCGATCGGCGGGCGTGCTCATTCCGGGGGGTGGCTATGTTCCTCCGTGCCGGGCCCCTGTAGGGCTCCGCCATGTTGCATGGGGGCCGGCACAGAGACGGTAACCATGCATATGCACTGGCGCGGAGACGGCCATGGCACGCGTGCGCGGACCCGCACTGGCCATGTATGGCCGGCTTTCACCGCCAGAGCAGAGAACAGCCCTCTGCCGCCGTTCTAGCCCCCAAAGAAGGGGAGAATTACTGGGCCTGGAGGCCCGTTGATGCCGGCGTTGCTCGCGCCGGTTTTGATGCCGCCGTCCACACTTGGCCGTGATATCGGTGAATCACGGTCATGGTCTTCAGGATTTGGCCAGTTCTGTCAGTGGTGGCGCTATCGAGCCACTCTTGGTGGTGGACATTGAACTCCCCACCAGAGTAAAATCTTTGCTGTTCAGTGCTTATTCAGCTGAAGGAGGGTGATGGGTAGCAATCAGCAGGATTTATTCAAAAACAGACCAAAGTGATGTTCACTGATAATTTAGCCCCAAAAATAAGAATTCAAGGAAATAAAAATTTCAGGATTGTATGTTTGTGTGTCATCTATTCATTGTCTGTTCACCAATATACCCATAATAAATGACGAATAGGATTTGGATCACCGACAAAAACCTAAAACAGGCTAACAGGACACATTTTTAGCCACAATCAAGACCTCAGAAACTGGCAGACTTCCCATATGCTATCCCACCATTCCCCTGTTCAGGGGAACTGCATTTGACAGCCAGATAATATGCCAGCTGGCTTTCAAAGGAATATCATTCATTAGCGCGATGAAGAATTGTATAACATGTCAGAAGATGTCTGCTCATATCTTCCCAACCAGCACCGAAAGTGCAAGGAAGAATAAAAACCCAAATGAAAACACCTAGACTTTTCAGCAGACAGAAAAGGCGATCATTATGGGCGCTGAGGAAGTTCATTCATAGCTGTAATTACATGAAAATTGGAGGTGGATGTAACAGTGTAACATGCTCATTTATTTCTTCTGTTGGTCAATGTGCAATTGCTGCAACCATTATCCAATTACAGGTCCTTTACAATGATAGTAGATAAAAATATAACCCAATAAGAAACTGCATGGCAAACTAGTTGGGTATTAAGTTAACTCTTGAATTATCGTGCCCATCATTAAAAGAATTGGACCACAGGTTATGAACCTGATTTTTCTCTTCACTATTTTGTGTTATGGAATTCAGGGAACATCAGACAGACGTGTCAGAGCACCTCAACAGAGTGGTGCATGAAGCAGATAAGTCCATCCACCTGCCCTTTAATGAAGTGGTAAGCACTTTCGGGGCTGGTTTAGCACACTGGGCTAAAATCGCTGGCTTTTAAAGTAGACCAAGGCAGGCCAGCAGCACGGTTCGATTCCCGTACCAGCCTCCCCGAACATGCGCCGGAATGTGGCGACTAGGGGCTTTTCACAGTAACTTCATTGATGCCTACTCATGACAATAAGCGATTTTCATTTCATTTTTCATTTCATTTCATTTAATTTTCATGTGCACGCTTTGAGGTGGCCATTCGGTGGATGGCGGACACCATGGAGAGTCTGGTCCAGCAGAATGCCCAGTGTCTGCCAGAGATGCACGCAGACCTGCACTCCTTCACTGTAGCCATGGGAAAGCTTTACCAGCCGCTACGCGAGAGAGGGACTGGCACCACAACCTCCCTCCAGGTGCCCCTTTCCCTCAAAGAGTCAGGGAGGTGCCCCCAGGCAAACAAAGGGAGGAGGAATGCCAGGCGGACATTCCTGGGACCATAACTCAGAACTCTTTCAGGATGCTTGACTATTCCGAGTCCCATTTGTCTGAGGTCCCCTACCCCAGAGCAGAAGACCCAAACTAGGCCAGGCCTCGAGGCTCCAGAGGAGGCCTTCCAAAGTCATCAAAGACATAGTGGCTGCCTCCAGCCCTGCTGCAGATGTTGGGGAGCACCTAGATGCAGTGGCAGGAAACATAAAATTAAGAAGTATTGATCTCACTGTGGCGGCACGGGTGCACTATTGTTTTTCACTGTTGATGTACACTTATTAATATATGAACAGTTTAACTTTAGGGAGGTCAATTATCTTTTAGTAGCATCTGTTCACTTTAATGCCTGTGCGTAACCCTTATACTCAAGGGGACAACCCAGCTGGATCTATGTCCCTCTGAAATCATACACTGTAGGAATCTCCTATCAAGCTGCAGCCGCATATTAACACTCAGCACCCCACACACACCATCCCAGCCAACAAGATGGCAGCAAGGAAATCAAGTGTTGATGCCAGGACTGAATCGGTGGTGTTCCGCGGCAAGAAATCTAGCTCCGTTCCCAGAGTAATTCATCATCCGTTAATGGGCTGGGGACAGCGCCTATTGGAACACGACCGATTCCAATGAAAAACGGTGTCTGATTCACCAGTGTCAGGGTTGACACTCGAAAGGCTATCAAGCTGCAGCCGCATATTAACACTCAGCACCCCACACACACCATCCCAGCCAACAAGATGGCAGCAAGGAAAGCAGCACCCCGTTTCACAGACGCTGAACTGGGGACACTGCTGGATGCAGTGGAGGAAAGGTGGACGATACTGTATCCTGGGCTGGGGAGGAGGTTGCCAACCGCTGCCGTGCACCGGTCCTCGGCGGAGGTGAGTGGTGACATGAGCACCGTGGGCAACACCACCAGGACCGGCCAGCAGTGCCGCAAGAAACTGCACAACACCCTCTGGGCAGTCAGGGCGAGTAGGCAGCACTAACTCCCGACCTGCACACCCATAATCCCATCCCCCTAACCCGGAGAGAGACAAAACCCACACCCTGCACCACTAAGCAGCATCCATACGGGCCGCCATGGTTGGGTACCATGGCCAGGAAGGCCACCAGCTCCAATCCCCCATGTGACATTCATCCGACTTTCTAATGCTGCGCTTTTCTGTCTCCCCCCCCCCCCCCCCCCCCCCCCCCCCCACTTCGAGGAGAAGTGAACCCTAACCGCTGAGAGAGGGAAAAGATCAGAGGGGGACCGCCGGGCTGCGGCCCCTCTCTGCAGAAGAGCAGCGGGCACTGGACCTGATCGGTGGGTGGGAGGGAGGACGGTGGCCGAGGTCAAGGACAGGGCTGCCCTATAGCAGGCAGCCATGTACCAGAGCCACCTGAATGTTGCAGCGGCATTCCAGATCGTGGCTCAGTCACAGCAGGCCATGGCTGGGGGCGTCGGCGGCATTGCCTGGGGCTCTGGCCAACGTGGCACAGACACAGACAACGTGGCACAGTAACTGGCTGATGTGGCACAGTTGTAGTGTGATGTGATGCGGTTCCAAAGGGAGGTGGTTAACTCCCTGTGCTCCATGGCTGTGAGTATCGAGACCTTGGTCAGGGTGGGTGGGGGACTCCAGAATTGGCAATGCCAAGTGGCTGGGGAACCTCAGGGGATATCTCCACTTGCACCCTTGTCCATGGATTGGCCCAGGGGCCATCAGGCACCCAAGGGAGGAAAAAGTGATGGGGCCCGTGCCGTGACTCCCGCAGGGGAGGTGACGGAACACTACAGTGCCTCGGACCCCCCACTCTCGCCCCCCTCCTGTCTCTGGTGTATCTGGTGGGCAGGGGGCAGAACAGGATGGCACCACACCACTCGGCACACCTGAGCAGCAGCCAGGCCCATTCAGGCCCGGTCATCCCAGAAGACAGTCGCCAAAGGGGACCCAGGTCATAGGACAGGGTACGCAGCAGGCTGCCTCCATTCCTGATATACCACCAGGGGATCCACCTAGGCATAGCGTTAGGGCCTGTAAGGCCAGAAAGGTAGATAACAGTTAAGTTGGCATGGGTGCAGCACATCGGATAGCGATAGGAACTAGGGCACAAAGCTGT
Source organism: Scyliorhinus canicula (assembly GCF_902713615.1). Lineage (NCBI taxonomy): Eukaryota > Metazoa > Chordata > Chondrichthyes > Carcharhiniformes > Scyliorhinidae > Scyliorhinus > Scyliorhinus canicula. The sequence continues at coordinate 74,422,124 of NC_052151.1, forward strand.
ACATATATGTTCACTTCGTCACAATAATAATAATAATAATGATCGCTTATTGTAACAAGTAGGCGTCAATTAAGTTACTGTGAAAAGCCCCTAGTCACCACATTCCGGCACCTGTTCGGGGAGGCCAGTATGGGAATTAAACCCGCGCTGTCACCTGTGGGCTGGTGCAACCACTGTGCTAAACTGGTCCCAATAAACACAGGCGGGATTCTCCCAAAACCGGCGCGATGGCCGGGAACTGGCGCCAAAAACGGTGTGGGTCACTTCGGCATCGGCCCCCTCAAACGTGGTGAAATCTCCGGGCCTGAATGGGCTAGCAGCGGTGTGATGCCATTCGCGACGGTGTCACCCGCCGTGGACGCCACCCGACGCAAAGATGGCCGGCCGCACGCAGCCCGGAGTTTCCAGGAGCGCGATATCGAGGCGCTCCTGGATGCAGTACAGTAGAGGACAGAGGCCCTGTACCCCAGACATGGCCGCAGGGTCGCCCCACGCATCAGCCGTAGCCTGTGGAGGGAGGTGGCAGAGGCGGTCAGTGCTGTGGCTGTGACACCGAGGACAGGCACCCAGTGCCACAAGAAGGTCAATGACCTCGTCAGGGCAGCCAGGGTGAGTCCCCCCCCCCTCCCAATGTGCGGCACACCCCCAGGTGCAACCAACCCTAATGCTAACCCAACCCTAACCCTAATGTGCTGCGCACCTCTGCCAATATACGTGCAACCGCTGGCGTGCATTCATATACCTGTCTAACACTGTTGCCCTTTACCCCTGCCACCCACCTGCCCGCCCCCCACAGGAGAAGCGTGCACACAACAACAGGGAGCGTAGGAGGACTGGAGGGGGCCCAGTTTATGAGAGACCACTCACCGTCCATGAGGAAAGGGTCCTGGAACTGGCAGGCGGACCCGAGGACTGGGAGGTTGCCGATGCAGAGGTCGGGAGCCCGCCAGCAAGTAAGCCACCCACGGCTCTTCCCCCTCCCCCATATCCCCCACATCCCCCCTCCCCCATATCCCCCATATCCCCTCTCTCACCATATCCCCTATATCCCCCCTCCCCCATATCCCACCATGTCCCCCATATCACCCCTCCCCATATCTCCTCTCCCCCATGCCCCCCATATCCTCCCTCCCCATATCCCCATATCCCCTTTCCCCATATCACCATCCCCCTTATCCCCTCTCCCTCATATTCCCATATCCCCCTCCCCATATCCCCCCTCCCCATATCCCCCATATCCCCCTCCCCATACCCCCCTCCCCATATCCCCCTCCCATATCCCCCATATCCCCTCCCCCATATCCCCCCTCCCCCATATCCCCCTCCCCCATATCCCCCTCCCCATATCCCCTCTCCCCATATCCCCCATATCAGCCCTCCCCATAGCCCCCCTCCCCATATCCCCCATATCCCCCTCCCCATATCCCCTGTATCCCCCACCCCATATCCCCCTCCCCCATATCCCCATATCCCCTGTCCCCATATCCCCCATATCTCTCCTCCCCATATCCCCCATATCCCCCTCCCCATATCCCCTCTCCCCATATCCCCCTCCCCCATATCCCCATATCCCCCTCCCCATATCCCCTCTCTCCCCCATATCACCCATATCACACCTCCCCCATATCCCCCATATGCCCTCTCCCCATATCCCCCCTCTCCCATATCCCCCATATCCCCTATATTCCCCATATCCCCTCTCCCCATATCCCCCATATACACCCTCCCCATATCCCCCACATCCCCTCTCCCCCATATCCCCATATCCCCTCTCCCCCATATCCCCCTCCCCATACCCCCTTCCCATATCCCCTCTCCCCAATATCCTCCCCTCCCATATCCCCTGCCCCCATATCCCCCCTTCCGCATATCCCCCATATCCCCCTCCCCCATATCCCCCTCCCCATATCCCTTCTTCCCCATATCCACTCCTCATATCCCCCCTCTCCCATATCCCCATCCCCCATATCCCATCTTCCCCAGATCCCCCATATGCCCCCTCCCCCATTTCCCCCATGTCCCCCCTCCCCCATATCCCCCATGTCCCCCTCTCCCATATCCCCCATATCCCCCTCTTCCATATCCCCCATATTGCCCATATCCCCTCTCCCATATCCCCTCTCCCCATATCTCCCATATCCCCCCTGCCCCCATATCCCCCTCCCCATACCCCCATACCCCCTCCCCCATATCCCCATATCCCCTGCCCCCATATTCCTCCTTCCCCATATCCACCATATCCCCCTCCCCATATCCCCTCTTCCCCATATCCCCCTCTCCCATATCCCCCATATCCCCCTCCCCCATATTCCCCCATATCCCCATATCCCCCCTCTCCCATATCCCCATATCCCCTCTCCCCATATCCTCCGTATCCCCCTCCCCCATATCCCCTATATCCCCCTCCCCCAATCCGCCATGTCTCCCCTCCCCATATCCCCCGATCACCGCCCACGTGTCTAACCATGCATGACGTATTGTGTATTGCAGCACCAAACGTCGAGGCACCCGTCCCCGCGGATTCCGACGGCTCTCAGGATGCCCCAGGGCAGCCACGAGAGACGGAGAGACCCGGCCCCTCTGGCGTGCGACGCCCGCAGGACGCCCCAGGGCAGCCACGAGAGGGATAGACCCGGAGCAACACGAAGACGACGCCCCCGTCTCATGCGAGTGCGGCGACGCAGACGTGTGACACCCAGCGACGAGGGGAGCAGCCACAGGCCCCCGTCGCAGCCGGGTCAGGACAGCCCTACCCAGGACAGCCCTACCCAGGACAGCCCTACCCAGGACAGCCCTACCCAGGACACCCCTACCCAGGACAGCCCTACCCAGGACTGCCCTGCCCAGGACAGCCCTACCCAGGACAGCCCTACCCAGGACTGCCCTACCCAGGACAGCCCTACCCAGGACTGCCCTACCCAGGACAGCCCTACCCAGGACTGCCCTACCCAGGACACCGACACACATGACACTGAAAGACAGGACAGTGACACATAGCGGACGGGTGGAGACGAGGCCAGGGGACGATGTGCACGCACAACGCTACTGCTTTCTCCAACACCCTCCACCATCGCAGAGACACTCACCTCGGTTGGGCACTTTAGTGATGAGGCTTCTGGTACACTCACTGGTGCGCACAACACTGCCGTACCAGTACAGCAGGTGGAGGTAGGAGCAGCAGAGGGGCCGGGAGTTCGGAGGGCATCCTGGCGCAAGCAAACATCTGCCGCCCAGGTGGGTCCCGGGTTCCTGGAGTTACCACACCCACCCATAGACCCGATGCAGCCACCAAACCTGGGATGAAGGAAGAGGATGATGGCTGGCTTGCAGCGGCTGCAGATGCAGGTGGAAGAGTCCACCCGCGTCCAGGAGCTGGGAGTGGTGCCGGTCATGCATGTCACCCAAGGCCGAAACCGCACGGGTGGCATCCACGGTGGAGGCAATGGGTGCGACGGTGTCAGACATGGGGAGCAGGATGCGAGGCCTGGGGCATTCCGTGAGGCCGGCGTGTGTGGCCCAGGGCATGGGCTTCCCTCTCACAGGAAGCCATGAGCCAGAGCCAGCGGCAGATGGCAGAGGCACTCAACGCCGTGGCCCAGTCTCAGCAGGCCGTACCCATAGACCCAGTCTCTGCAGGCCATGGCCCAGTCCCAGCAGGCCATGGCTCAGTCTCAGCAGGCCATGGCCCAGTCTCTGCAGGCCATGGCCCAGTCCCAGCAGGAGCAGGCCATGGCCCAGTCTCAGCAGGCCATGGCCCAGTCTCAGCAGGCCGTACCCACAGACCCAGTCTCTGCAGGCCATGGCCCAGTCCCAGCAGGCCATGGCCCAGTCTCAGCAGGCCATGGCCCAGTCCCAGCAGGCCATGGCCCAGTCTCAGCAGGCCATGGCCCAGTCCCAGCAGGCCATGGCCCAGTCTCAGCAGGCAATGGCCCAGTCTCAGCAGGCCATGGCGCAGTCCCAGCAGGCAAAGGCCCAGTCCCAGCAGGCCATGGCCCAATCTCAGCAGGCCATGGCCCAGTCTCAGCAGGCCATGGCCCAGTCTCAGCAGGCCATGGCCCAGTGCCAGCAGGCCATGGCCCAGTCTCAGCAGGCCATGGCCCAGTCTCAGCAGGCCATGGCGCTGTCCCAGCAGGCCATGGCTGAGGGCATCGGCGCCATTGCCCAGGTGCTGGCCGGTGTCGCACGGTCACAGGCAGGGATGGGCAACACCCTGAGCTCCATGGCTGAAAACCTACAGACCCTTGTCGATACCAGCACGGGCCTCCAGGACTGGCAGCGCCATGTGGCGGGGGGGGGCGTCGGCTGGCCGGTCCGTTCACACCTTCGACCTATATAGAGGCATGGGGGCCATCAACCACCCCGAGGGAGGAGGAGGTGCTGGGTCCCGTCCCGGGTCCCCCTGTGGGGGAGGTCCCGGAACGCCGCGGCACCTCGGACTCCCCCCGTCCGTCCCAGGTGCATCTGGTGGGCGGTGGCCAGGGGAAGGACAGGCTGGCAGATCGCCATCCCAGTCGCCCGAGCCGCAGCCTGGCCCATCTCGGCCGGGCCGCCCCAGGAAATGGCTGCCAAAGGGGTCGCTAGTCACAGGGCAGGAATCACAGGAGTCCACCTCCAGTTCTGCTGTACCATCTGGGGAACCACCTAGGCTTAGTCAAAGGGCCCACAAGGCTAAACAATTAGACACTGAGTAAGTTGGCATGGGTGCAGGGCACAGACGGGCTTTAGGGGCTTGGACACGTGTATGGACTGTTTGTTATTAAAATCACTTTCACACCTGCAGAAGCTGCCTTTGTGCTCTCTCCGAAGCGTGCGGGGTTGTCATGTACGTTGAGCGCCCAGTGTGTGTGTGTGAGGGGTGGTCTTCCATTGACTCCAGGTGAGTGTGCCCCCCCCCCTCCACCTGGGCCGCCCTCTCCATCCCCCCAGGCAGAGGACGGGACGTGCGCTGCAGTGTCACGGCCGCATGCAGGGATGGTCCGGGTGGATGGTGGTACTGTGGCCATGGGTCAGACATTGTCCAACGATGTGGAGCCAGGAGCTCATCGCAGAGCGGCTTGTCATCATCCTCCATGGCCTGCAATAGACACACTTCCACTGGCGACCGTGTGAGCCCGGCCCATTGTGCCACAGGTGGATGTGCAATGGAGGGGTGGGGTGCATGCGGGTGGGGTGGGGGTGGTTGGTGGTGGGTGGCGTGAGTTAGGGTGTTGGTGCTGGGTGGGTGGGGGGGGGTTAGGGTGTTGGTGCTGGGTGGGTGGGGGGGGGGGTTAGGGTGTTAGTGCTGGGTGGGTCGGGGGGGTTAGGGTGTTGGTGCTGGGTGGGTCAGGGGGGTTAGGGTGTTGGTGCTGGGTGGGTGAGGGGGTGAGGGTGTTGGTGGTGGGTGGGTGGCGGGGGTGAGGGTGTTGGTGCCTGGTGGGTTGGGGGGGTCAGGGTGTTGGTGCTGGGTGGGTCAGGGGGGTTAGGGTGTTGGTGCTGGGTGGGTCGGGGGGGTTAGGGTGTTGGTGCTGGGTGGGTGATGGGGGGTGAGGGAGTTGGTGCTGGGTGGGTGAGGGGGGTTAGGGTGTTGGTGCTGGATGGGTGATGGGGGGTGAGGGAGTTGGTGCTGGTGGGTGAGGGGGGTTAGGGTGTTGGTGCTGGGTGGGTGATGGGGGGTGAGGGTGTTGGTGCTGGGTGGGTCAGGGGGGGTTAGGGTGTTGGTGCTGGGTGGGTGAGGGAGGTGAGGGTGTTGGTGCTGGGTGGGTGAGGGGGGTTAGGGTGTTGGTGCTGGGTGGGTGATGGGGGGTGAGGGTGTTGGTGCTGGGTGGGTGATGGGGGGTGAGGGTGTTGGTGCTGGGTGGGTGATGGGGGGTGAGGGTGTTGGTGCTGGGTGGGTTGGGGGGTCAGGGTGTTGGTGCTGGGTGGGTCAGGGGGGTTAGGGTGTTGGTGCTGGGTGGGTCGTGGGGGTTAGGGTGTTGGTGCTGGGTGGGTGAGGGGGTGAGGAAGTTGGTGCTGGATGGGTGATGGGGGGTGAGGGAGTTGGTGCTGGGTGGGTGAGGGGGGTTAGGGTGTTGGTGCTGGGTGGGTGATGGGGGGTGAGGGTGTTGGTGGTGGGTGGGTGGGGTGGTGGGGGTGTTGGTGGTGGGTGGGTGAGGGGGGTGAGGGTGTTGGTGGTGGGTGGGTGGGGTGGTGGAGGTGTTGGTGGTGGGTGGGTGAGGGGGGTGAGGGTGTTGGTGCTGGGTGGGTCGGGGGGTCAGGGTGTTGGTGCTGGGTGGGTCGGGGGTTTAGGGTGTTGGTGCTGGGTGGGTGAGGGGGGTGAGGGTGGTCGGATGTTGCCATGGTGTGCGGTATGTGGCCATACTCACCGATTCGCACACCCCCTAGTCAGTGAACCAGGCGGCTATCAGCCTGTATCGTGCCCGCTGGCCCAGCCGGTAATGGTGGGCAGCCACCCGCCCATGTCCAGCACGTCTGCCCTGACCATTGCCCCCATCGCCCTCATCTGGGGAGGTCTGTGCCTCTTCCTGCTGCTCCTCCACTCCCCCCTCCTCTGCCTGTGGCACATTGCCCCTCTGCTGGGCTATGTTGTGCAGGACGCAGCACACCACAATGATGTGACCGACCCTATCTGGCGGGTACTGGAGGGCCCTCCCAGAGAGGTCCAGGCACCTGAAACGCATCTTCAGCAGCCCAAAGCACCTCTCTATCACACCCCTTGTCGCTGCATGGGCATTGTTGTAGCTGTTCTCCGTGTCAGACTGTGGCCTCCGTATAGGCGTCATCAGCCATGACTGCAATGGGTAACCCCTGTCGCCCAGCAACCAGCCCCTCAGCCGGGGGTGGCGTCCCTCGAACATGCCGGGGAAGTAAGACTGCGACAACACGTATGAGTCATGTACACTGCCCGGGTACCAGCCGCAGACGTGCAGGATAATCATGCGGTGATCGCAGACCACCTGGATGTTCATGTAATACGTCCCCTTCCTATTGGTGAACACGGCCCTGTTATCTGCAGGTGGCCGCACGGCGACGTGCATCCCATCGATCGCCCCCTGGACCATGGGAAAACCGGCCACGGCAGAGAAGCCCACGGCCTGGCATCCTGGCTCGCCCGGTCCACAGGGAACCGGATGTAGCGGTCCGCAATGGCATAAAGGGCGTCTGTCACTGCCCGGATACACCGGTGCATTTTTCATTACTACTGAGGCTGTATAAAGCTCTGGTCCTTGGAATATTGTGAGCAGTTTTGTGCCCCATCTCTAAGGAACGATGTGCTGGCCTTGGAAACAGTCAAGAGGAGGTTCACAAGAATGATCCCTGGAATGAAGAGCTTGTCATATGAGGAACAGTTGAGGGCTCTGGGTCTGTACTCGTTGGAGTTTAGAAGGATAAGAGGGTATCTTATTGAAACTTACAGGATACTGTGTGGCCTGGATAGAGTGGATGTGTAGAGGATGTTTCCACTTGTGGGAAAAACTAGAAGCAGAGGACACAATCTCAGACTAAAGGGACAATCCTTTAAAATAGAGGTGCGGAGGAATTTCTTTGCCGCAGAAGGCTGTGGAGGGAAAATCACTGAGTGTCTTTAAGACAGAGATAGATCGATTCTTGATTAATAAGGGGATCAGGATTATGGGGAGAAAGCAGGAGAATGGGGATGAGAAAAATATCAGCCATGATTGAATAGTGGAGCAGACATGATGGGTCGAGTGGCCTAATTCTGCTCCTTTGCCTTATGGTCTAATGGTCTAATTCGCAGAGGTGTGTAAAAATAATAATAGGGTAATTACATTTGGTGATTTTAACTTTCCCACCATTAATGGGATAGCCATTGTGATATGGGCTTAGGTGGGGTGGAGTTCTTAAAATGTATAAGGGAGAATCTTTTAGTTCAATATGTAGAGGGTGCAACAAAGGATGGTGCAGAGCTGGACCTAATTCTGGGGAATGAAGCCAGACAGGTGGTGGATGTGTTGGTGGGGGAACATTTTGGTGACAGCGACCACAACACGGTACGATTTAAGTTTGCTATGGACAAAGAAATAGACAAGTTGCCAAAAAGGTTTTGGATTGGGGACAGTTAATTTTAGTGAAATAAGGCAAGATCTGGACAAGGTAGACTGGAAAGTGTAATTTGTGGGGAAATCTACAGAAGAGCAGTGGGGGTGGTGTTCAAAAAAAAATGGGGAGGGTACATGTTCCCTCTCAGTGAATAGGAAGGAACAAGCCCAGAGAACCATGGATGATCAGAGACATCCGTGCGATGACGAGAAGGAAAATAGAGACTTTTAGAATGTACAAGGAGAGCAAATCAATGGAGGCATTAATGGAGTACAGGAAGTGCAGGGTGGAGCTTAAGAAAGCAATTCGGAGAGCAAAAAGGGGATATGAGAAATCTCTAGCTGATAAAAGTAGGGAAAATCCCAAGATATTCTAGAAGTACATCGATTGCAAAATGATAACCAGGGAAAGATTAAGGCCCATTAGGGACCAAGGGGGAAATCTGTGGGTGGAGCTAAAAGACATTGGTAAGGTGTTTCATACCTGTATTCACCCAAGAGAATGAGGGGGTAGATATAGAGCACAGGGAGAGAGACTGTGAGGCTTTTGAGCAAATTGTCAAGGGGAGTGAAGAGGTATTGGAGATGCTGGCAGGTTTAAAAGTGGACAATTCTCCATTCCAGATTAATTATGTCCCAGGATGCTGTGGAATCAAAGAACGTACAGTGCAGAAGGAGTCCATTCAGCCAATTGAGGCTGCGTCGGCTCTTGGAAAGAGCACCCTGCTTAATCCCACCTAATCTTTTGGACTATAAGGGGCAATTTAGCATGGCCAATCCACCTAACCTGCACATCTTTAGACTGTGGGAGGAAACCGGAGCACCCGGAGGAAACCCACGCAGACATGGGGAGAAAGTGCAAACTCCAAACAGTCACCCAAGATGAAGAATTGAACCCAGGAACCTGGCACTGTAAGGCAGCAGTGCTAACCACTGTTCCATCATGCCACCCATGGGAGGCGAGGGAGGAGAATGCAAGGTCTCTGACCCAAATTTTTTATTCCTCTCTGGCCATGGGGGAGGTTCTGGAGGACTGGAGAGCAGCTAATGTGGTCCCACTATTTAAGAAAGGTTGTAGAGATAAGCCAGGGAACTACATACCAGTGAGTCTGACGTCAGTGGTAGGAAACCATTGGAGAACATTCTGAAGGAGAGAATTTATCTTCACTTGGAGATGCAAGATTTGATCAGGAATAGTCAGCATGGCTTTGGCAGATGGAGGTGATGCCTAATAAATCTGATTAATGTTTTGAGGAGATGAGCAGGTGTGTAGATGAGGGTAGTGCAGTTAATATAGTTTGCATGGATTTCAACAAAGCCTTTGACAAGGTCCTACATGGTAGACTTATAAAGAAGGCAAATCACATGGGATACAAGATGATCTGATAAGGTGGATTGATAATTGACAGGGAGACAGAGGGTGATGACAGACAGACCCTTTAGTGGAAGCCAGTGTCCAGTGGTGTACCACAGGAATCTGTACTGGATCCCCTATTGTTTAACATTTACATAAACGAGATAGATGACTATGTTGGGGGGCACGATCAGTAAGTTTGCAGATGACATAAAATTGGCTGGGTGGTTAACAGTGAGGCTGAATGTCTTGGGTTACAGGCACACATAGATGGATTGGTCAAATAGATAGAAAAGTGGCAGATGGAATTGAACCCTGCAAAGTGTGAAGTGATATACTTTGGAAGGAGTAATTTGACTTGGAAGTATTCAATGAATAGTCTGATACTTGGACCTTCCGAAGAACAAAGGGACCTTGGCATGGTTGGCCATAGATCTCTGAAGGCAGAAGGGCAGGTTAATATGGTGGTGAAAAAGGCATAAGGGACAGTTGCCTTTATCAATCAAGGCATAAATTACAAAAACAGGTAGGTCACGTTGGAGTTGTATAAAAATTTGGTGAGGCCGCAGCTGAAATATTGTGTGTAATTCTGGTCATCACATTATAGGAAGAATGTGATTGCACTGGTGGGGGTGCAGAGAAGATTCACCAGGATGTTGCCTGGGATGGAACATCTAAGTTATGAAGAGAGGTTGGATAGGTTTGGGTTGTTTTCGCTGGAGCACATAAGACTGAGGAGCAACCTGATCGAGGTGTACAAGATTATGAAGGGCATGGACAGGGTGGATAGGTATAACTGTTCCCCTTAGTTGAAGGGCCAGTTACGAAGTGTTGTTAAAAACTCACCACTATTCTTAGAAGTCCCCTTATACCAAAAAGGGCTGACGTTCTAAATGGTGAACAGGGATTTTCACTCCCCGACTCCGATGCAGGCTTCAGTCGGTGCTATTCAGGTCAAACTATATTTTCAAGTTATCCCACGGTATAACCCGTACCTTCACAGAAGATTTCATCTACTTACCACTTAGTAGCATCGATCCTGGGTCCGGCATTGCTAAGTAAGTACAGTAGACTTTGGAATAACCACTGTTTCAGGTTAAAAATTTTAAGTAATTTTATTATTATATATTTTTTTCTTTTAAAAAATGCAATCACTGTCTTTACAGAAAGGTAAAAAGATCTCGCTTCTGGATCCTTCTGGTTGGGTGAAGGGACCTTCAGGCCCACCTTGACAATCACTCTTCTTTAAAGTCTGATCTTCTTCAGATGTATTCGCTGGTTAGCTCGGTTGCTATGTCTTGTCAATCCCATGTACTGAGCTATGAGAGCTGGCTCTGCTGGCTGTCTCTGAGCTGACTCTGAGCTGACTCTGCTTATTCTTTAAATTCTGATCTTCCTTCAATGTATTAGCTGTTTTAGCTCGGCTACTTGGCTCTGTCCCTTTCCCATGACCGAGCTGACTGTAAACTGACTCTGCTTGCTTCTCTTGTTCCTTCTCTCCTTCTCTCTAAGTTCCGGTAGTTCCTGCCCTGATCTCTGGGCTTATATTCTCTTTCTAACAGTTATTACGTTTTTATGGCTTTATTGTAAAGTAACTTTTTTTTCACTTGGATTGTAAAAGTTATCTTTAATCTAAATTTTTCCAACACAACTAAGTATTCATTTTGAGTATGACCTCAGCTCAGAGATCTGATTACATTCTTCCTTTGTGATGTTCAAAATGCTTTGATTTCAAGAGGTGTTGCTTTTAATTCCTGTCATTTCTATAGTTTTATTTTCCAATTGTGTCCCCAGCTCATAGTTTTGACTTTGATTTTGGCTTTAAATTATGTTTCTTGTAGACTGATAGTCTCCAGTTTTCTTTAATTTACTTGGTGTTTGCAGAATTTCACACCTATATATTTGCCCCCCTAGTCATTCTTTTCTATCTGCTGATTTTACTTCAATGAAGGGTGAATCATTGCTTTTAGCGTAATGCTAAAAATCCACTTGGTTATAATTTGAAAGGTTTACATTTATCACCTAGCTCAACTGAAACCCTCATCCATGCTTTTTCCAGATGCTTACTAAGATAGTTAATTTCAATGAAGGTGTGAACCATTATTTTTAGCTTCATACAAAAATCCTGTGTGTTTGCTCAGCCTGCTTGACTATGGATATCTGCATTTTACAATCCTGCTCTTTGTAGCTGCTGTTAATCTTTCGTGGGATCTTTCCCTGTATCCTATCATGTTTCTTAAATCAGATATTGCGAGACTTCTATGTTTCAAATGACACACCTTTCCATATTATCAATTACAGAAGGGATAAAAGTTCAAAGTCAGGGGCAGGAGATTTAGGGGGGATTTGTGGAAAAGCTTTTTTACCCAGAGGGTGGTAGTGGTCTGGAGTGCACTGCCTGGTAGTGTGGTATTGGTGTATTGTCTCACATCCTTTAAAAAGTATCTGGATGAGCACCTGGAACATCATAACAACATTCAAGGCTAAGGGCCGAGTGCTGGCAAATGGGATTCGGTAGGCAGGTCAGCTGTCCTTCATGCATCGGTGCAGATACGATGGGCCGAAGGGCCTCTTCTGCACTGTATTATTCTGTGATGTTGCCTCTGTCGCCCTTTTTAAATAGTAGGGTTACATTAGCTACCCTCCAATCTCGAATTATGGAATCTTTACAGGGCAAAAGGAGGACATTCAACCCATCGAGTCTGCACTGACACTCTGAAAGATCACCTGACCTAGACCCTCACCATTGCCCTATCCCCGTAACCCCACCTAACCTGCACATGTTTGAGCTGTGGGAGGAAACTGGAGCACCCAGAGCAAACCCAGGCAGACACAGGGGATGTACAAGCTCCACACAGTCACCCAAGCTCGGAATCGAACCCGGTCCCTGGCACTCTGAGGCAGCTGTTTTAACCACTGTGCTGCAGTGCTGCCCAATCTGTAGGAACTGTTCCAAAATCTATAGAATCTTGGAAGTTGACCACCAATGCACCCTTATTTCTTGCCACACTTCATTATGTACTCTGGGCCCTGGGGGATATATCGGCCTGCAATCCCATCAATTTCCCAACACCATTTCTCAACTAATCCTGATTTCCTTCAGTTCCTCCCTATCACTAAACCGTGTGTTGCCCAACATTTCTCATATGCCATTTGTGTCGTCCTTTGTGAAATTCTTCACACAATTACTAGATACACTATCTCGAATTCTCTTGCACTTTTAAACAAACTGTGATTCCTCTTCTGGCTCCTCTGGCTTACCTCCACCGTCCCTGATAAATTTGGCAACACCAGCCTTACCCTGATCCTCAACCGATGACCCATCAGCAGCTCAGCTATTATATGAAAGGTGATCCTGGATACTAGCAGGAACCTAGTCAACTTGATGTTTAAAGATGCGGGTCGTTGCTTCTTCAAGCCAGCCTTGAAGTCTGCACTGTCTTCTCAGCCAGTCCATTGATGATGGTTGGTATGGTGCTGTTCTGATATATTTTATTCTGTTACAAGTCATAAACTTCTGAAACCCGGCACTGATAAAAAAAACAGACCGAAAACAACCTCTCTCTAAATGTTGGAAAGACCAAGAAATTGATCATCAACTTCAGGAGGCTGAACCAGGGGCTGGTTTAGCTCACTGAGCTAAATCGCTGGCTTTTAAAGCAGACTAAGCAGGCTAGCAGCACGTTTCGATTCCCGTACCAGCCCCCCCGGACAGGCGCTGGAATGTGGCGACTAGGGGCTTTTCACAGTAATTTCATTGAAGTCTACTCGTGACAATAAGCAATTTTCATTTCATTCATTTCAGGAAGCATAGTAGCACGACACATGCCCCGTCTACATCAATGGCTCCAAAGTGGAGACGGTCGATAGCTTTAAGTTCCTGGGGGTCACCATCACCAACAGTCTGTCCTGGTCCACTCACGTTGATGCAACAGTCAAGAAAGCCCAACAACATCGCTACTTCCTATGGAAGCTAAAGAAACTTGGCATGTCTGCATCGACTCTCACAAACTTCTACAGATGTGCCATAGAGAGCATCCTATCCGGCTGCATCACAGCCTGGTATGGAAACTGCTCGGCCCAAGATCGCAAGAAACTGCAGAGTGTGGTGAACTCAGCCCAACGCATCACACATTGATTCTGTCTACACCTCCCGCTGCCTCAGGGAGGCAGACAGAATTGACAGAGACTCCTCCCACCCAGGCTTTGCCCTCTTCCAGACCCATCAGGCAGAAGATACAGAAGTCTGAAGACCCGCACATACAGACATAGAAACAGCTTCTTCCCCACAACTACTAAACTCCTCAACAACTCTCCCTCGGACTGACTTGTTCCCTGTAAGAACACTATTTACAGCGCCCTATGTTGCTCTTGCTCATGTATTGCTTGTTTGGCCTTTGTTCCGCCCTGTAACCAATCACTATTTGTTGATGTACCATTTGTCAATGTTCTAATGTCATCCATTATTCAAGAAGGAGAGGAGGAAAAAAATCAGGCATGTTAATCCCCAGCTGTGTGCAGTTCTGGTTGACACACTCGAAAAAGGATGTGATTGTACTAGTGAGGATGCTTAAGAGATTCACTAGGATGTAGTCTGCCTGGGCTGGAGCATTTCAGCTATGAAGAGAGGCTGGATAGGCTGGGGTTGTTTTCCTTCGAGCTGAGAAGGCTGAGGGAGGACTTCATCTAGGTGCAAAACATTATGAGGGAAATAGATACGGTAGGTAGAATAAAAAAATGTTCCCCTTCGTGGAGGGGTTAATAACCAGGAGGCATTGATTTAAGGTAAGAAGCAGAAGATTTAATGGAGATTTGAGGGGGAACTTTTTCACCCAGAGGAGGTGAGAATCTGGAACTCACTGCCTGAAAGGGTGGTGGAGACGGGAACCCTCACAATATTTAGGAAGTGTTTAGATGAGCACTTGAAACACCATAACATACAAGGCTTTGGACCAAGTGCTGGAAAATGGGATTAGAATGTGTAGTGTTTGATGGCCAGCACAGATACGATGGGCCAAAGAGCCTCTTTGTGTGCTATAAAACTCTATGACTCTGTCTCGAAATGACATTTTATAAAATCAAACCACTGCATTGTATTCCGCAGATTCCTATTAACCTTTTTTTCTTCTTAAGACTTACTTTTGCTTTCACTCCATTCTTTAATTTTATTTTATCTTGTGGCTCTCGATAGTTTTCATTTTAGGCAGAGTTTTTTTTAAAAAACCTCACTTTGGGTAAAAGGTTGCTGTGGGAGTTCAGTATTAACATGATTGAAGCCTGCCCAGAAATCCAGACGAGAGGCTGAAGCAGCAGTATGTCAGCAGTGCCGACATTCACTCCATTTCTTGGAGCAAGAATCAGATGCTTGCGATTCAGAATTCACCCCCATGCACTCACCCCTCCATGTGCCATTTATCTCCTGACTTCAATGCCGTTTGAGGCTTCTGGTTTTTTAAGTTTGCACTTCAGCTGAAAAAGATGCAATTAATCAGGAGACTTCATTGGTCCAAAGATTACAGTTGGCTCGAGCCTCAATATTACAGTTGACTTTATACCAGGAGCCTCTAGGAATTAAATTAAACTTCAGACGGTCGTTCCAAATGAGCATTTACTGATTAGCTATGCATTTTGCACCGTGCCTGATTTCCCTTTCATTCCATGGGTATGGAACTGGCAGACGATTCATTACCAGCCGTCCTGCACCCCTACCTAAGTTGAATCTCACACTGAATCTTTCATGTATACATGGTAACTGCTGAATTAAGTCATGAAACATTAACAGGAGTAAAACATCAAAGTTAATTATGTTAATTCCACTAAATTAATACTATGAAATGTACATTGGCTGAGTTTGAATTATAACATGCAAAATGCATACATTATTAGTAAATATTTGCACGAATTATATTTTGTTCATGTCCAATTACAGTTATCAAATTGAGAAAATGTGAAAACGTCTCTAATTATTCGCCATGGGCTCTACAGTATACTATTTCGACCCATACATTGGTAATGTGGGCATCAAAGAGTTACAAATGTTCTGGTTTCTTTGACCTCAACACATTCAGAACTGTAATTAAATAGATTCCCTCAGTAAATAGTGTTTTTTCTTCCCAAGCCCTATTAATTATAAAACAATTGTGAACACATGTCCAATCAAAACAATAGAGAGTTAAAGTGGTCAATAAATCCTCACATTAACTGATTTGAGACACTTTTTTGCTGACTGGTTCTCATGCTGCTAGTTCTTTGATCTGGCTGCCATAGAATTCAGACAACCTCTGTTGAAAATGTTGAAAATCCAAACCGCACAATCCTCAGGAATCTATTGCCCGATAGCCATTTTTTTGGTTCTGAATGCATCATAAGATAAGTATTGTGGGATGGGTAATATTCTTTCCTAACCTTAGCATTGAAGTGGTCATGTTCCACCCTTGAGCTCCAGGCAGAGAGGAGCCTCACGGGAAAGGAATGTATATCAAGAACTTGGCCCATGCTGCGTGTGAATTTCAGCCATTTAAATTAATGATTGGAAAGTAATGCACAGCGATGCCAAATTTCCAACGTACATTTGAATTGGTTGAGCCCCTCTGACAGAAGGACAGTGTAGGAACGTTACCTCTGATCAAACTCTCCTGTTCAGTATTCCAACACTTTATTCATCACTGGATGAACACTTACGTTAAATTTGTGGATATGGGAATTTAGACCAAAACTATTAACCATTCATACGATACTATTGCTCAGCCTAATCTGCAAGCCAGATTTACTGTTGGAAGTGCCAGTTTTTGCAGGATTATCTCTTTTATGCACTATTCATAATTAAATGTATTTTTAAAAATAAATCATGTTACGATTTCACTTGCGCAGAAAATGTCATTGTTTGTATTCATCCAAGTAAAGAAATCAATGCTGCAATCATCACGTTTAACTTGACAGTTGAGTTATACAATCATAGATTTATCTGTACACCACAGAAAGCTGTTCAGGCATCATGCCTGTGCTGTCTCTGTGAGAGAGTTATCCAATTATAAGATTATCATATGGATTAAAGCAAATTACTGCGGATGCTGGAATCTGAAACAAAAGGGAAAATGCTGGAAAATCTCAACAAGTCTGGCAGCGTCTGTAGGGAGAGAAAAGAGCTAATGTTTCGAGTCCGATGATTCTTTGTCAAAGCTAACAGACAGAGAAAGTGGGAAATATTTATACTGTGGAGTGAGAATGAAACATGAATCATAGCCACAGAAACCCAAGGAAACTGGGTGCTAATGGCCACAGATACCAAGGGGAAAGAGTGTTAATGGCAGTCCCGAGAGAGGACAAAAGATCAAAGGTCAAACAGCAGGGAAACTAACATCAGAGGATGAACTGTAGGTGTGGGGGGAGGGGAAGGGGGAAGGAAAGAGGAGAAAGTTGCAGGAAAGGCGGAAAAGATTGGGGGGGGGGGGAATTAAATGTACCTGTAATCCTGGTGGAATTTAAGTTGAAATCCCCGTGGGGTAAATTGGAGACGAAGACAGTCACTGAGGAAGGAAGTATGGCTGTGGAAGCGAGTCTTGGTAAATACCTTGCCTAACACTAAGAGAGAAATGGAAAGCAGTGAAGTAGGATAGTGAGGGAGGGACCTACGGAAATCCTGTCGGAGAGAAGAGCAGTACTTGTTCAGGGCAGGCATTCCTGGAAGAGAGGTGGCAGTGAGTTAAACACTGGATAAAAACAAATTACTGCGGATGCTGGAATCTGGAGTCATCGGACTCGAAACTTTCGCTCTTTTCTCTCCCTACAGATGCTGCTAGACTTGCTGAGATTTTCCAGCATTTTCCCTTTCGTATAAGATTATCAGAAGACCATAAAACATAGGAACAGATTTAGTCCACCTGGGCCATCGCGTCTTCTCTGCCATTCAATCATGGCTGATATGTTTCTCATCCCCGTCCTCCTGTGTTTTCCCCATAACCCCTGATCCCCTTATTAATCAAGAACCTATCAATCTTTGTCTTAAAGGCATTCAGTGATTTGGCGTCCACAGCTTCTGTGGCAATGAATTCTACAGATTTACCACCATCTGGCTGAAGAGATTCCTCCTCATCTCTTTTTTAAAGGGTCGTCCGTTCAACCTGAGATTGTGTCTTCGGGGTCCAGTATTTCCAACTAGTGGAAACATCCACTCCATGTTCACTCTATCTAGGTCTCTCAGTATTCTGTAAGTTTCAATGAGATCCCCGCTCATCCTTCTGAACTTCATCGCATACAGACCCAGAGTCCTCAACCACTCCTCATATGACAAGCCCTTCATTCCAGGGATCATTCGTATGAACTTCCTCTGGACCCGTTCCAAGGCCAGCACATCCTTCCTTAGATACGGGGTCCAAAATTGCTCACAATATTCCAAATGGGATCTGGCCAGACCCTTATACAGCCTCAACAGTACATCCCTGCTCTTGTATTCTAGCCCTCTCGGCATGACTGCTAATGTTGCATTTGCCCTTCTAACTTCCAACTAAACTGCATGCAAACCTTAAGTGAATCCTGAACTAGGATTCCTTGTGCTTCTGATTTCCGAAGATTTTTCCCATTTAGAAAAAAGTCTATGCCTCTACTCTTCCTACCAAAGTGTATAACCTCACACTTTTCTACATTGTATTCCATCTGCCACTTCTTTGTCCACTCTCCTAGCATGTCCAGGTCCTTCTGCAGCCTCTCTGCTTCCTCAACACAACCCGTCCCTCTACATATTTTTGTATCCTGTCCAAACTTCGCAACAATGCCCTCAGTTCCATATTCTAAATCATTAATGTGAATATGGTGAATAGATGTGGTCCCAACACAGACCCCTGCGGAACAGCACTAGTCACCGGCTGCCATCCTCAAAAGGATCCCTTTATCCCCACTCTGCCTTTTGCCAAGCAGCCAATCCTCTATCCATGCCAGCACCTTGCCCTAACACCATGGGCTCTCATCTTATTTAGCACCC
Source organism: Scyliorhinus canicula (assembly GCF_902713615.1). Classification (NCBI taxonomy): domain Eukaryota; kingdom Metazoa; phylum Chordata; class Chondrichthyes; order Carcharhiniformes; family Scyliorhinidae; genus Scyliorhinus; species Scyliorhinus canicula. Next base: position 74,440,491 of record NC_052151.1, read on the forward strand.
CACTCTACGACACCTTGACAAAGGTCTTCTGGAAATCCAAATAAATCACGTCCACTGGTTCTCCCTTGTCTAATTTCCTCGTTACGTCCTCAGACAATTCTAACAGATTTGTCAGGCATGACCTCCCCTTGACAAAGCCATGCTGACTCACTCCTATTTTACCATGCACTTCTAAGTACTCTGCAATCTCATCTTTAATAACGCACTTTAAAATTTTACCAACAACCGAAGTCAGGCTAACCAGCCTATAATTTCCTGTCTTCTGCCTCCCTTCCTTCTAAAACAGGGGTGTTACATTAGCCATTTTCCAATCCTCTGGGACCCTCCCTGCCTCCAGTGATTCCTGAAAGATCACCATCAATACCTCCACAATCTCCTCGGCTATCTCCTTTCGAACCCTGGGGTGTAGTCCCGGGTGATTTATCCGGTTTCAGACCTTTCAGTTTCCACAGCACCTTCTCTTTAGTGATGGCCACTTCACTCACCTCTGCCCCCTGACCTCTCATGAAGTTCTGGTATGCCACTGGTGTCTTCCACCATGAAAACTGAGGCAAAGTAACTATTCAGTTCCTCTGTCATTTCTTTGTTCCCTATTACTACTTCTCCAGCCTCATTTTCCAGTGGTCCAATGTCCATTCTTGCCTCACTCTACCCTTTTATACATCAAAAAAAGCTCTTGCTATCTTTTATATTACTAGCTAGCTTACATTCATATTTCATCTTCTCCCCCTTATTGCTTTTTTAGTTGTCCTCTGCTCACTTTTAAAGACTTCCCAGTCCTCTGGCTTCCCACTAATCCTTGCCACCTTCTGTGCTTTTTCCTTTGCTTTTATGCTGTCCTTGACATCCCTTGTCAGCCATGGTTGCCTTGTCCTCCCCTTAGCATGTTTCCTCCTCCTTGGGATGAATTTCTGTTGTGCCTCCCGAGTAACCCGCAAAATCTCCTGCCATTGCTGTTCAACTGTCTCCCCTGCTCGGCTGCCCTTTCAATCAACTCTGGTCAGCTCCTCCCTTATTTCTCTGTAGTTACCTTTATTCAATTATAAAACCGTTACATCTGATTGCAGTCTCTCGCTCTCAAACTGCAAGGTAAATTCTATCATATTGTGGTCACTGCCCCTAAGGGTTCCTTCACCTAAGTTCCCTAATCAAGTCTGCCTCATTACACATCATCAATTAATTCAACTCCCCTCGTCTTAACTTACAGCCCCGCAAATTTTCCCTTTTCAAGCTTATATCCAATTCTATTCAAAAAATACTCCTGAAATTACTTAATCCATCCTTTCAGTGCAATATATTCCAGATCATAACAACTTGCTGTGTAAAAAAATTCTCATGTCACCTCTGATTCTTTTGCAAATTTGTTTCATTCTGTGTTCTCTAGTTATTAGCCCTCCTGCCAGTACAACTAGTTTCTCCTTATTTACTCAACCAAAGCCAATCCGAATAGTGTCAGCGCAAAGCAATCCAAGATTAAATATAGCAGGTGTCCCCCAGACATGAACATTTTTCAATATCCTCAATGACTTCCAAAATAACTGACTGTCGATAACCATTAACCATAACAGTGTGTTGTCGAGTGCATAGAATTCACGGCTTCCCAGGCAATATTTTTAAGCACATCTTGTGCTGTATATAATTGACATTAATATTATAGTAACAAAGCTACTCATGAGATCATAAGCAATGACATCAGGAGTACATCACATTTCTCCTCCAGCTTGCTCAACTATTCAATATAATCATTGCTGATCTAACTCAACTCCACTTTCCTGCTCACTCCCCATATCCTTTGCTTTTGTGAGAGATCACAAATATCTATCTCCCCTGCCCTTGGTTATACTCAACAATGGGGTGTCGACAACTCCTGAAGTAGACAATTCCAAAGGTTCACAAGCTTTTGAGTGATGAAATTTCTCCTCATCTCAGTCCTAAATGGTTGACTCCTTCCTGAGACTATGCCGTTGTGTTCTAGGTTGCTCAGTCAGGGAGGAAGGAGGGCAGAATTTAATGCTCACCCATGCAAAATAGAAGCAGTGGGGAGGGGGTATTTAATCAGGTGTGAGGGTGCCAGATGGGGGGACCCCAACACCTTCCTGCCTTTACCCCAATTAACTCTGCAGTGCGAAGGCTCATGTAGGGTGGGGGTGGGGGGGAAATCCCTCATTCAAAGGCACTGAGAACCTGACCAAGCAACACGACATTGAGAAGGGAAATCCTGTTGACAGCCACCCTACCTTGCTGCTGATCCCCCTTCCTCCCTCTCGCACAACTCTACCCTGTGACTCCCATCCCACCCTCCTGGGTCCCTCTGTTATTGCAGGCCTCTCCCTGGGTACAATACAAGCAGTAGCTGCCACAGTTAATATGGTATTGTGATCACTTTTTCTTAGAGGATCTTATACTATGAGATTAATAATTAACTCTGCCTCACTCCACAATACTAGATCTAAAACATTTTTATCTCTCAATGGTTTCACAACATATTGTTCTAGAAATATAGTCTCACAAAGCATTCTACAAATGCATCTTCCAGTCCACCTTTGCCAATTTGATTGGTTCAGTCTACATGAAGATTAAAGTCCCCCATGATTATAACATTGCCTTCAATACAAGCTCCAATTATTTTTTCCTTAATGCTCTTTCCAATGGTATAACTACTGTGAGGGGACCTATGAACTACTCAGCTTTAGTAGTGTAATACCCTGGGCAACCAAAATTTACTGTATCTATTTATTGTGCCTAGCAGGATAAAAGCCAAAATCTCAAACATCATGGTTCACTAAAATATCCCACTGACAGAACAGACAAATCAGCAATTGTTAAATGAGCCTTACTGGATAATTCAAATGTTTCACTGAAGAAAAATGCACCAATCAAATACTTCTTCAAATATTGCACAACATTGTTTTATAAATAGTTGTCTTCACTGACAATCTATGAATATTCATAACAAGTATTCAAACAATGAAAGGTAAAAACCACAAAGGCACCAAGAGAAAATGCTCAACAAAAGACCTCAAGGCTTTTTTGGGGACATGTTGGCCCAGAAATCCCTTTGTGGTTGACTGCCAGAATCGGACGTTGCCACATCAGAAGTTCCAGGGTTAGCCCGTGTAACTATTGCTGCTGGGACAAGTGTGGGGATCCTACCAGTAGGGCCAGGTGTCCCAGAGGAGCCTAGAATATTTGATAAATTAGAGGTGGGGAGGAGGAGGTTGAGGGGTGAGTGCTTCAAGGTTGGAAGGTCTCTATTTAAATGTTCCACGTAGTTGTAGGGCTGGGCAGGCTCCTGGAATAGAGATTGCCATGGCTGGAGCTCAAGAATGAAAAAAAAGCTAAGCCAAATTTTTAGAAGCTGATCTGGAAGTGCTGGTGACACAAATTTATGAAAAATGAAATGAAAATCGCTTATTGTCACGAGTAGGCTTCAATGAAGTTACTGTGAAAAGTCCCTAGTCGCCACATTCCGGCGCCTGTCCGGGAATTGAACCGTGCTGCTGGCCTGCTTTAAAAGCCAGCGATTTAGCCGAGTGAACTAAACCAGCCCCTGCTGATTTTAACAATGAGGACCATGAAGCAGTCTATCATTAACAGTAGCTGAGGCCAGATGGAAGAAGGAGCAGTAGTGGAATATTCTGGATCTGTTACAGTTTCAGAAGATGTTTAATAAGTTCACTCAGGCAGCAATGGCAAGAGTGTTTTCAGATAAATATGAGGAAAGGTAACTGAAATAAAAAGCAACACAAGTATTCTCTAGAATAGTTGTCAAGTATTGTAGTTTAGGGTGTGGCATGATGTCATAAAGTCCCCAAAACTAAAGTGACTTGGCAGTATTTATGCTAAGTGTCCCATTTAGTGCCAGATTGAAGTTTGACAAATATCCCAAATGTAGTCCTTGAACCCTGACTACTTGTGACTGCCAGATCTGGAGTTTCCTACACCAGTTAACACATGCATTTTAACTTCAGGAGAATAAAGCACACAATAACAGAGAATACCATGCTTCTGGAAGAGGACATGCCCACAACTAGCATTTAACATCACATACTGAGGAAGCAATGAAAACAATTCGTTTCAATTTTGAGATGCACTTGGAGCTGGAGATGTTTGAGTCTCTGGGCCATCACGAGTTGTGCAAGCCCCTGGGCCTTCAACTGGTTCATAACAACATACGCCATTTCATTTTTATCATTTTTATGTCCTCCTCAAATGCTTTACAAGCTTTGCATTCCTTATAAGAAATCCACCGCCTTAACCTTTCAAACCCCCCCCCCCCCCCACCCTCCTTTCATGGGCCAGGGTGGCAGTACCAAGGTGCCAGGGTGGCAATACCAAGGTCCCATGTTCCAGAGGCACTGTCGATGATGACCCAATGGCCTCCGAGCACCTGCAAGACCCCCCACCTCCACCCCCCCCCCTCCCCCACCCCGGGTACTGAACATCACCCAGCTGGGAACTCCCTGGAGAGGCAGTTGAATGCCAGGAGGCCGGTAGATCATGGGTGAGTATGCTTTAGTAGGTTTTAAAACCTATTTATCTGAGGCGAGCTCAGGGAGAACAGAAACCTCCTACAAAAGCTCGCTTGATCTTGATTTTCAGTACAAAAACAGCCCATGAAAGTGGGGCCTCACAATCCTTCTGACCTTTTGGGTTTTAAGCAGGAGGTGTCAGAAAAGTTACCACAGGGTTAACTGGCTTGTGGCGGCCAAGTGTTCATAGCGACGTCTTTTTTTGATCCTTCAATGTCGGCTCTTCCTATCATTGTGAAGCAGAATTCACCAAGCGTTGGATTGTTCACCCACTAATAGGGAACGTGAGCTGGGTTTAGACCGGCGTGAGACAGGTTAGTTTTACCCTACTGATGATTACAAAGTGTTGTTGCAATAGTAATCCTGCTCAGTACGAGAGGAACTGCATGTTCAGACATTTGGTGTATGTGCTTGGCTGAGGAGCCAATGGTGCGAAGCTACCACCTGTGGGATTATGACTGCACGCCTCTAAGTCAGAATCCCGCCTAAACATAACGATACCCTAGTGCCACGGATCACTGGTTAGCCTGGGATAGCCGACTCCGGTTTGTGCGGAGTGCCACTCGATTCAGGGCTGGAGCGCGGCCGGATGGGCTCCGCCTCTCTCCTCTAAATGCGCAACATGTTCATGGGAAACCTGGTGCTAAAATATTCATAGATGATCTGATTCTGGCTCAGGGTTTTGTACGTAGCAGAGCATCTATTTCTCTGCGATCTATTGAAAGTCATCCCTCGAGCCAAACTTTTGAAATAAATAAATAAAACCTACTTAGGCGCGTGCGGCTTGGTCACACCCTTTGTGGGCAGGATCGTGATCACATCGCCTCGAGAGGTCCGGGTAGATCTCGTGAAGTGTACTGACTGCCGGGAAGCCCAAGGCAGGCTTCGCCCAGCATCCGCCAGCCATGTCGGCTCCCGTTTGGGCACAACGTGGCCGGTAGATCAAGCGCAGAATGTTGCTCAAACACACCAAAGTTAACTGCATTCCTATCATTGGTTACAGACCAGAAGACAACAGAGAATGTTGATGAGAAACAAGGCCTTGCCCTTTGCCACTAGCAGAATTGACGATCATTTAGCCACCTCATCTCCTTTGCATGCCCAGAGACATTCCCTTGAGGGAATACAAATAAGTTAACTGAGAAACTGACGCAGAGTAAAACACAGCGAGGGATGCTGGAGAATGCAAAGGTTGGAATCTGATGTCACTGAACAAAGATGAAACACTTGCCAACTCCTGTCTGGATAGTAGTAGAATGATCATCTCAGGAGGTCTCCTAGTTTTTCAGAGCATTACGTATGTATGTAGGTAAGGGCAGCACGGTGGCGCAGTGGTTAGCACTGCTGCCTACACGCTGAGGTCCCAGGTGCGATCCCGGCCCCACTGTCACTGTCGGAGTTTGCATATTCCTCCTGTGTCTGCGTGGGTTTCTCCCCCACAATCCAAAGATGTGCAGGTTAGGTGGATTGACCACACTAAATTACCTCTTAATTGGGAAACAAATAACTGGGTACTCTAAATTTAAAAAAAATGTAGGTTCTGTGTGGCCTTTTCCAAGGTATGGAACAGATAACTGGGATATCAGTGTTTTGTCTTGCCAACAGCAAAAGCCAAGAGGGGTTCAACTCATTGCATAGCATTCTGGAGTAAATAATGCCTGCAGAAACATCTGCAAACTTTCACTCACCTCATCAGATGTTGCAAAACATCAATCAACTCAAGCATTGTCGGTGTTGGGGGACATCTGGAGAGATAATTTTTTCAACTGGATTACAAAGTATACAGGGCAACATTTCGAAGGAGTACAAGGCATTTGGTTAATTTTCTTCCAGGGCCAAAAGATCCTTCCAATTCCACGAAGTGTCTTCTCCTCTTGCAGAGAAACTGGTGTGTGACCATCAGAGGTTGTGCCCCCTCACAGTAGCAGCAGAAAGGAACACCTACATCAACTCTCTGCAAGTGCCTTTTCTGCTGGAGGACTAATCTGCCAAAGAGTTCAGGAATTGACCTAACGTATCCATTTCCAAGGTCCTAGGGTCTGAAAACGAGGACAATTCCCATTCCAAAATACTCATACTTTTATATAAAAGTGACCTACATCTCAGGTTCAGGGCCCTAAAGAGGCCTCTATAAATGTTAGGACAGGGCACGGAATAATTAGAGTGATTAGAAAGGGTGTTTCCTTTAAGAACAAAGAACAATACAGCACAGGAACAGGCCCTTCGGCCCTCCAAGCCTGTACTGGCCATGATACCAACCTTTGCCAAAACCCTTAGCATTTCCTTGTGCCATATCCCTCTATACCCATCCTATCCATGTGTTTGTCAAGATGCCTTTTGAACGCTGTTAATGTATCTGCTTCCACAAGCTACCCTGGCAACCCGTACCAGGCACTCACCACCCTCTGCGTAAAAAACCTGCTTTGCACATATCCTCTAAACTTTGCCCCATGGACCTTAAACCTGTGCCCCCTGGTGACTGACCCCTCCACACTGGGAAAGAGTGCATGCCTATCCACTCTAGTTACAGAACTAAATAAAGTTTTTGCAAATAGTTGTAATAAAACACTAGATTATGTGCATTTTGGGGGATTTCTTTGTCTTTGGTTTGCTTGTGTGTTCATGGGGAACAGCTAGCATGACAACTCAGGATTTGGAAATTACATTGATTGTGCGAACCAAGGATATTACATCGGGTCATGAGGTGTAAGGAAGATCTTTAAGGAGCTGAGAATTCCAAATAGTAATGCTGCATTCATCTGTGAGGGTGTGTCAACTGACTGTCTCTCAAGTGTCCAGACACTGTTGCCACTGTACCTGCTTCCTGTTCTTCAGAGGTCTACGACAACACTGCGATCATCAGGCTTTTAAACATCCTCTTGGATATCTAACATCAGTTCTTTCTTGATCGCAAAATTGTAAAGCATGTCAATTCTGGGCACATTCTGTAAAACACACATTGCATAGCTCCAAATATTCTCAGCTTCCGCAATGTATTTTTCAGCTCGCCTCAGCCTCAATCCTTGCCAGTTAGGCATTGGCCTAATTTGGGGTTTAATGTCCACCCCTCAACAATATTCCTCCAGTGTGTCTGAAGTACCACAGCCTGCATTTACACAGCAAGCATGCCTTTGTGTATGTAAGTGGATCAGCCCGATAATTTACAATGACATCCATGCCATGACCTCAAAGTAGGTGGAAATGCCAATCTGTCTCAATGCCAACAGAGTCATCTTAATTTCCTGCCTGCTACTTAAAGTAAACGAACAAGCATATCTTATCAATGTATGTGGCGTTTGGTCAGATCGAAGTTCTACCCTCTACACTTGCATGTCAGTTCATTTGCAGCTTGCCAAGTGAAACCATTGGAAACTAGAGGACAGAGGAGTAATAACATATTAGGGGGGTAATGACTGCCAACTGAAGAAAATCTGGTACGTTTAAGCCCTGTCGGAGTTGCAAGAGTATCATTTTACCTGTTGCTACATTATGGGTGTACTAAGTTTCTCTGTAACCCCACTTGTAACTGGATCCAGTTTATAATTAACCTAAAGAATCTACGTCACTGATTCTTTTTGTATCCCATGTACTTTACAGGATTTCTCCGACAGAAAGTGTGAATCAATAAAAACTGTACCAGTTCCCAAGTGTGCACCAAAACGTCCCTTTGATGGGGATTTTGCTAGATGCTTTTACAGTGCTTATGTCGGATCACTGTCTAGGTTCTGGTCACAAATGATATAACTGCTCATACCACCGAGCAATGTTTAGTTTTCCCCATCATCAGCCAGCATAGGTCTGTCCCCCAACAATAATATGGCAAGTTTCACAACAAGGAAACTGGGTTTTTATTAGAACTATTTCCAATACAAGTAGCTCTTGTAATTTAAGCGGGGTCTATGAGGAAGTCCCTATAAACGGATACTAAATAGCTATCAGCGAACAAAGAAAGGACTCCTGTGGAGACATGATTAACTGCACTTCTCCTTGAAACCCTTGGCGCAAAAGCTGCCTCTTTCTACAGAAAGTGGCCTCAGATACAAAAAGCTTGTTAAATGAGGCTGAAAAAAATTGAAATATATAACATTCAGACATCTTGGCAATAGAAGGTTCTCAAAGACAAGGGGATCTGTTCAACCCTTATCATAAAAGAGGCCATCACAGCAACAGGTTCAACAACAATGCCCTCAAACACAACAACGAGAAGCAGTGCAGCTATAAAAGAAAAAAGCCTAAATTTTCTACTGGACTCTGCCCAACTTTGTCCCATTAATCGGGTGAGTGTCAAAAGAAAATGGGATAGTGATCCACTGTGATAGTCTCCACCCACTTTAATGTCGACCCACTTTCCATCCCAAGTTTCAGGACAGAATGTTGTGGCCCCATCACGGCCCAGGGACTGGGTCGGAAAACGAGGAGAGCTTTTCAAATGTCCATTGACTTCAGCAAGACTGGAGAATCCCGTCGGTGTGAGGGACTGTAAAATCCAGGCCCTAGCGATCGGTGGGATGCTCTGCTTTTAGTGGCTGAGAACAAATTTTAGATATTTATTTGGGGATGAGAGTTGGTGTACCAACCGGATTTTGTTGTGGTGAAGGAATCAGATGTAAATCATGTCCATGTGAAGAAAGTAGCAAAAGTAAACATGAATCCCTTAGAAATTGGGGAATAAGGAAGTGGCAAAGCTCTTAAACAAATGTTCTGTGTCTTTTTACACAGTGCAAGACACATGAAAAAATGCCAGAAATGTTGTGGAGAATCAACAGTCTAATGAGAGTGGGGTAATTAGATATTTGTAAATACAAAGTGTCCTGGAAACACTGATGCGACTAAAGGCCAACAAATCCCCGAAGCCCTATGGCCTACATTCTAGGGGTTAAAAAGTGGTGGCTACAGAGATAATAGCTGCATTGGATTTGACCTCCCAAAATTCTCTAGAGTGTAGAATGATCCCAGTGGATTGGAAAGTAGCAATGTAACACTGCTATTGAAGAAAGGAGAGACAGTAAAACGAGGATTTACAGGTCAGTTAGCCTAATGTTAGTCGTTAGGAAAATGCTGGAATCTATTATTAAGGACATGATAACAGGGCAATGACAAAATCATCAGATGAGAGTCTTTTGTGAATGGAGTCATGAAGGGGAAGTCATGTTTGCCAAATCCATGAGAGGTTTTGAGGGTGTAACTGGCTGGACAAATGCAAAGATTCTGTTTTCCCTGGCTGGGGAGTCAAGAACCAAGGATCACAGACTCAGCATAAGGAGTGGATCATTTAGGACTGAGATGAGGGGAAACCCCTTCACTCAGAGGGTTGTGAATCTTTGGAATTCTCTACACCAAGGAGCTGTGGATGCTTAGTAGCAAGCGTTTTCAAGATGAGATCGATAGGCTTTTGGACTCTAAGGTGTTACGAAACTCAAACTTACATTGGTGTTGATCTTGGTGGTCAGGAACTTCAGCTCCCAACAGGCCTTGGGCTTTCTGCACATCAGCAAGCTGGGACCAGGCTGCATGCGCAGTTCTACATTTCTAAGTTCTTTGGGGTTCAGCACATTTCTGCACAGGAAAAAAGCGTGCGAAACCCAGGCCAGGTGACCAGATGCAGAGTGCTATGGAAGATTATTGTCCAAGGTAGGGACGTGAAGAGGTCCCTAAAAATAGAGGGAGAATGAAGACGTTCCAAAAGGAAGTCCCAGGTCGAGGACAGAGCTAGGGGACAGAAACAGGTCCCAGTAAAGTTAAGGAAAAAGAGATGATAAGTGAAAAAGACTCAAAACCGGAAAAAGGCTGCGAGAAGCGGACTTTAAGTGAAGAAGAGAGCTGAATCTTGGTGACCCTGTGCTGTGGGCCGTTGGGCATAGGTAACCCTTTTGGTACAGATGCGTTCTGCATAGCACAGCCAAAGATCTGAAGTTGGGCTTGCAATTTGACCTTAAATGTAATCAAGAATCCAGGGGATCAGGTTCTTGGCAGGCGATATTGAACCCCTGCAAGGTGGACCATTGTTGATGCTGTCAAAGTCTGGTGACTCCCTGCTGCAAGCTGTTTGAGGCAAAGGTGCTCCTTTGAAGTAGTAGTGTTCTGCTCAGTGTAGCTGAAGAGCTGAAATTGTGCTTATGAGTTGGTGCTGGAGTACAGAGCCCGGGAATCCAGAGGAACCAAATATCAGGAGACAAAACTGAAACCCTGCAATGTGGGCCATCATTGAAGCCATTTGTGTTGAAGTGACCTTTTCAGAGAATTCCAACTTAGATCATTGAAGCTGAAGATTGGAAACCCTTGTGAAAAAGACAAGGGGCTGGATTCTCGGCTTTGCCGCACATTATTTCTGTTCCACCCACTGGTCGGATGCTCCATAACGCCGGCCGGTCAATGCGGTTTCCCATTGTGGGGCTGCCCCACGCCGTCGGGAAACCCCGCACTGCCGGCAAAATGGAACATCCCACTGGCAGAGAATCCAGCCCAAGGTTTCAGTGAGATTTCTGGGTGGCTGCTGCGAAATCTGTGGAATTTGTTCTGATCACATTTGGCATTTATTGTGCAGTGTGGTCTGTTTGATCACAGTTTGCCTGCTAATTTACATGTATCTCAGACTTACCCTGAATGTTAGAGAAGAAAATAGATATTGCAAATTGTTTTATCTTTCTGACTTTGTCAACCTCAGGAAAACAAAGGTAGTTTTAAGGGATTTATATTTGCATTATTAAATATTAGAAATAAAGTATAGTTTTAAGTGGATTTAACTTAGTGTTTCTGTGTAAAGAAGGGTAAACCTATAGTTAGATTCATGCTAGACAAAAATGTTTGTATGTGCGGGGGTTTGCTCTTTCCAATTGTGCTTCTACTGTGCTTCTATTGTGTTTAGAGAGGGTTATAGCGTGAAAAGTAAACAAGTTTCTAGAAGCATAAAGTCGTTCTTTAGGAACCATGGGCACATTCCATTTTACAGCACATTAAACTCCTTTTTCCACAACCATTATGATGTCTCTGTCACTTTCTTCTGCAATGCGGGCTGACCCCCCTGGACCCTATTCCCATCTTTCCAGGCACTCTCCCGTGGCACTCACCCTCCAGCTGTGGACATATCCCCCGGTGCTGTGTCCCATCCCCTGGGTGTTCGGATGTTGCATGTGTGGTGTTGCCTCCCGCAGTGTTCAAGAACAGTGTCCAGGCATCAAGATGTGATTGGGATGCTAGGCAATGACTCCTACATGCCACATGGCCTGCCCACCCACGGAATCCACTTGGCATCTATGAAGTGCTCACTTAACCACAATTGCCATTTCCCTATTAGCAATAGCCTTCAACCGCGCAGCAGAGGCCGGTTGCATCGCAAGCTGTTTTGTGCCAGCGCAGATCTTATTTTTGGCCTCTCCCACTATTCACCAGCCTCATGATGCTTGAGTGAGAGCGCAACGAGGCTGGAAACACCACTACAAACCTCCCTCCAGCCCAAAAAATGTCCATTAACCATTACTCTCTGCTTACTATTATTCAGCCAATTTTGTATCCACGATGCTCCTATCCTTTTTTTCCACAAACTATAACTTTTCTCACATGTTTGTTGTGTGGTGCTATAGAAAATGAGTTCTGAAAGTCCATGTACAACACATTGTAGTGATCCCTGTATATGTCAATACATGAAGGGTTAATGTGTAGTCAGTACAGTCAGATGATCACTAGAGGGCAACACCAACAAGGAGTATATAAACAACCTCAATCTGCTTCCCCGCTCTCTTTGGATGTGTTGTAGCTAGAGGACAGAGGTATAGCAAGCTCAGAGTGTAAAGTATACTATTCATTGTTAATCTAAATCTATCTTGTTTAATTCGACTACTAGTAAAAGTATTGAAGAAAAGAACTCACAAGTAAATTGATTAGTTACTCAATAAATTATTTGTTATCACTGAACGACTTTGAGCATTCATCATCAAAGTTAAGTTCAACTCGGCATAAACAAAAGAGTAAAAAATATTTCTCCCAAGTAATCATAGAATCATAGAATTTACAGTGCAGAAGGAGGACATTCAGCCCATCGAGTCTGCACCGGCTCTTGGAAAGAGCACCCTACCCAAGGTCAACACCTCCACCTTATCCCCATAACCCAGTAACCCCACCCAACTTTTACAGATGCACTATAGAAAGCATCCTATCGGGCTGCATCACAGCCTGGTATGGCAACTGCTCGGCCCAGGACCGCAAGGAACTTCAGAGAGTCGTGAATACCGCCCAGTCCATCACACGAACCTGCCTCCCATCCATTGATTCCATCTACACCTCCCGCTGTCGGGGGAAAGCGGGCAGCATAATCAAGGATCCCTCCCACCCGGCTTACTCACTTTTCCAACTTCTTCCATCGGGCAGGAGATTCAGAAGTCTGAGAACACGCATGAACAGATTCAAAAACAGCTTCTTCCCCACTGTCACCAGACTCCTAAATGACCCTCTTATTGACTGACCTCATTAACACTACATCCTGTATGATTCAACCGATGCCAATGCTTATGTAGTTACATGGTATATCTTGTGTTGCCCTATTATGTATTCTCATGTATTTTCTTGAATTGTTTAATTCCCTTTTCTTCCATGTACTGAATGATCTGTTGAGCTGCTTGCAGAAAAATACTTTTCACTGTACCTCGGTACACGTGACAATAAACAAATCCAATCCAATCCAATCCAATCCAATCCAACACTAAGGGCAAATTTGGACACTAAGGGCAATTTATCATGGCCAATCACCAGCATTACCCTCATCAACTATTTTAGTTACCTCCTCACAGAACTCCAGCTAGTCAGCTAGTGATTCCAAATAAACCTGTTGGACTTTAACCTGGTGTTGCAAGACAATTTCCAACATGCCATTGGTTTAATTTTTATGTTCCCCCAGCGGGCATGATTCCCACAGGAGGGGCACACAATATGGGTTGGAGGCCACCCCATCACCTCCCCACCTCCAAACTCACCCACATAAAACAGGGGAGCATGGGCTCAAGCACCAAAACTGGCAGCCCACGTGCCATACTTAAATTAACAATTAAGGGTAAATTGTTATCAAGCCAATTGACCCTTATAATACGCTGCCCATGGCAAAAAGCATTTGGCGTGGGCAGCAATGTACGAGTGGGAAGCCCAAGTTTTGACGTCAAGTTGTTAAAGGATGGGAAGAGGGCTCACTCTTCGGGGGCTGCCTTTTGATGATCACGGGGTGGTCTACCCCTTCAGTTCACCCCTCCTTCCTTCCTACCGCTCGTTCCCTTATCGCAGTGCTGGCAAGAGAGAGGATGTCATAGATGGGTCAAGGGCAGAATCTATTTAGTTAGTGCTAGAAAACAACAGAGGAATCATCACAAGAACCAGGGACAACATGATGAAAATCTTTTTTATACAGTGATCGATTAAGATATGGAATATACTGCCCGGGGACGTGGAAGAAGAAGATTCAATTATGGCTTTCAAAAATGTACTAGGTAATCATTTTAAAAGAAAAGCATTGCAGGCTCATGTGAAAAAGTTGGAGGAGTAGAACCCGTAGAGTTGCCCTTGCAGAGAACTGGCACAGATACGACAGACTCAATGGCCTCCTTGTGACGTAACATCCTATGGAACTTCCACCAATTTCTCTTCCAACTGGGAACAAGGAGAACACTGCAGAATTTTAGGGACGATATCCCTCCATTTACAGCTCAAGGATTAACCAGGTTTTCTTTATAAAGGACAATAATTCCAAAGTCATAGGCCCTAATTCTCCAGTCATTGTGCTTCACTTTTCCTGCCGGCTAGGCATCCCCACCAGCGTGTTTCCCAACAGCGTGGGGTGGTTAAAATGGGAAATCCCATTAATAATCCGGGGGAAGATAGAATCCTGCCACCAGCAAATGGCGCCACCAAGAAACATGTGGCTGGGGAACCAGAGGATCCCACCCTGTATTTCATACAAAATGGCAACTGTACCATAATCTGTACATTTACTGAGCAAAATTCTTTGAATAAATTGCCTTTGCTCATTTATAGAGCTAAGGAGAATGGGACTCCATCAAAGAATGGGATTATTCATAGTGCTGTATACTGGACTAATTTCTAGATCACAGGTCCCAGCTGGAAATAACATCAAATGTTAATAACTCCCCACTGGATGAGTGCCAACTGACAGAATTGCCATATCACCTGAGGTGAACAACTAAAGATGAAAGCATGGATTTTTCCATTCAAACCATCAGTTTCAATCAAACCCACCAAAACAATGGCATCGAGATTAGTTCAATTCAGGGCCTGAAGTGGTACATCCTGAATTAAAACTAAAAACCCGGCAATTTTCATTTGGGATTCTGAGATATAAAAATGTTCCAATCTTCTTTGTTCAAAATTAGAAACTGGGAATCTTGATTAAATTACAATAAAGTGCAGTCTTGAATAAAATGTAAAAGTATATTTTTTTAAACTCGCGCTGCACTCCATAAAAGAGCATTCTGCAACAAGACGCATTGACAAACCCCCGTACATCTCTCTGAAGGGCTCAAATAAAATGCTTTGTATTATTTTTACATCAAACATAGAAAAAACTCATTTACAAATGAATGTACCTTCATTCTGCTTAAATTGCAAAGTGGATCTAATTTGCATGTGTTTGTTGCCCTGTTAAAGTACCTACCAGTATTCCTCAGCTGGTGTGGGCTGTACTTAGTACCTGCTGCTTACCAGACGGTCTGACACTTGATAACTTCATACAGAATCCAAAGGGAGGGCTTAACGTAGAAGACATAGAAAATTTACAGTACAGGAGGAGTCCATTTGGTCTACCATGTTTAGCAAAAAGAAACAGCTATCCAAGCTAATCCCACTTTCTAACTCTTGGTTACAGCAGGTTACTGCACTGAAAGTGCATATCCAAGAATTTTTCAAATGCTGTGATGTTTTCTCCCTCTACCACCCTTTCAGACAGTAAGTTCTAGACTCCCATCCACCCTCTGGGTAAAAATATTTCCCTTCAACTTCCCTCTAATCTTTCTACCAAGTGCTTTATATCTATGTCCTTTCATTATCAATCTCTCCGCGAAGCGAAATAACTCTATCTAGACCATTCATAGTTTTCTACATCCCAATTACATCCCATTCTTCTCTGCTCCAATGGAAACAATGCCAGCCAATCCAATCTTTCCTCATAGCCATAACTCTCCATTCCTGGAAATATCCACATAAATCTGACAAAGACTCATCCAAAGACTCGAAACGTTAGCTCCGTTCTCTCTCCACAGATGCTGTCAGAAATGCTGCGATTATCCAACATTTTCGTTTTTTGTTTCAAATTCCAGCATCTACAGTAATTTGCTTTTATCCACATAAATATCCTCCAGTCCCTCTTTAGTATAATCATATCATTCCTGTAACTTAGCTGTGGCCTACCTTTAGTCAGTTTCAGCATGACCTCTTCCTGTGCCGCAGCTAATAACGGAAATCAACTCTCCTTTAAGTCTGCCTTCTTATTCTACTTGCCCTGCTACGTTCAGGAATCTGTAGACATGTACTCCTCTATTCCTCTTCCCTTCTCAGCATCCTATCACTTATTGTGTATTCCCTTGCCTTGTTTGACCTCAACAAATGCATCACCTCACTCTTCTCAAATTGAATTTAATTTGCCATTTTACTGCCCGCTTGAATACAGGAGTATTTAGTTTACATCTTTCACATATTTTAAATCTGTAAGAGAAGATCAGTGAAAATGGAGTGTGAGTTTCTTTTTACCCCAAGCAAGTTTGGGCAGTGTATGAGGTGGGTGCAAAATGCATTCAGTGGCTTAATTTTCCTGAATGGGGATTTTAACTTCCATCTTTCATTTAAATGTTCATTCCTGTCTATAACTTAAATAGGAGGTCGGGAAATATGGAGCAGAGAAACTACTTACTGGATCAGGTTATCCTGAGACACCTATCGGCTTGCTGGTAAGTGGTAGAGAGAGAGCTTTAGGAGAGTCTTATTGGAAAGGAGGAAGGAGTCCAGGGCCCAGGACGTTCTTTGTGGGGCCCAAACAAGTTTTCCTGCTTCTGTCCCACAAGAAAAATCTTATACTTACCAGGGAGGAACTCTTTTATCTGTAAGGTGTCTGTAGACCACTCTGACATCATTTAAAATGCAATCGAGGTGCAATTAACTTAACAGGACATGATTTGCGCAACTTCTTGAGGCTTCCACCTACTTCAGGTGGGCTCTCCATCTGCCTGCCAAGTCCAGCAGGATTAAATCTGAAATGGTTGGAAAGAGTTAAATTTTGAACAAGTAAGTAATTGTTCATTTCAGTTTCCCACACTTCTTATTTCCATCAGGCAGGTAGGATTAGAATTGTCCACTGTAATTCATCAAATTATATGCATCACATTGACCCTAATATTCTGTTCAGGATCGAAACCCTTATTTCCAACCTAGATCAAAAGAAAATAACCGCTTTGCTTCCTCCAATTCGTCTAATGGAGGATCCTGCTGAACTCGATCAGCGCAGGATACTTTGGAAGAAAACGTTCAGAGAATGTTGGCAGGAGCTATGCACCCTTTTTATGACACTATGTGTCTGGTAATCAAGAGTTTAAATGTCCCAAAGATTCTCAGAAAAGCAACAGAGAGAAGGTGAGTGGGTAAAGGGTGTAGAGTGAGTAAACGGAGGTGCTGAGCTGGAGAAATTCTTTGATTTTGTGATTTTGAAATGGCATCTTGTCCGTCACACTACTTCCTTGCACAGGCCAGCTACAATCTGCCTCAGTTTGGACTATATCATTTAATCTCTTCAGGATAGGTTGAACTATTTTGCTTGTATCTAGTATATTAAATCAAGTAGAACTCCAAAAATACCATCCAAACTTACATCCTACATTAAGTATCCTAGAATAATATTCCAAAGTCCTAAGCAGGGGGGAAAAAACAATCTGCTGCATAGAACATTCAATGATATAGCTACCTCTGCTTAACCTGTAAGAGTAGAGATTCTGCTTTAGCTGCAAAGAGAACATTGTGTCTCAGGGACCCAGTTCAATTTCAGCCTTGTCACCATGAAATGCTTTCTGCTGTGAGAAAGAGGGAGTCAAAGCACTTAGCTGCTTAAAATGTAGTGAGCAGCTGTCAATCATAGCAAGAGTGTTTATAAACATTGAGGTTATCATCAAAGCAGGATAATGGATATGCATTCTTATCATAGAATTTACAGTGCAGAAGGAGGCCACTCAGCCCATCGAGTCTGCACCGGCTCTTGGAAAGAGCACCCTACCCAAGGTCAACACCTCCACCCGATCCCCATAACCCAGTAACCCCACCCAACATTAAGGGCAATTTTGGACACTAAGGGCAATTTATCATGGTCAATCCACCTAACCTGCACATCTTTGGACTGTGGGAGGAAACCGGAGCACCCGGAGGAAACCCACGCACACACGGGGAGGATGTGCAGACTCCGCACAGACAGTGACCCAAGCCGGAATCGAACCTGGGACCATGGAGCTGTGAAGCAATTGTGCTAACCACTATGCTACCGTGCTGCCCTCCAAGGCTGCCCTTCAAGCATGAAGGGAAAGATGCCTCTGGAGTAATAAAAGTGTCAATCAGTGGATAATCAATGTCTTGCTGTGTTAAATGGAAGATCTATATTTCAATGGTTGTCTAGAGTTTTCAAGCCCCCTGAACTGAACTAGCCTTCTGCGAAAGCCTCTGACACTTGTAACAACTGCCGCTTTGAACACTTTTTTCTGAGGCGGCAGATGTTAGGAAAGGATAAGTCAAAATGCAGCGTTCTTTCACCCTACTGTCTGGACTGCTCCAGCTTTCTGGCCAGGGTCTCTGAAGGGGATTTCAGATGGGGTCTCTGTTGGGGGTCTTTGCTGTGGATTCCCCAATGGGGATCTTTGCTTGGGGCCTCTGCTGGGCATCTCTGTTGGGGGGGGCATGATTGGGGGGGGGATCTGATGTAGGGTCAGTGGGTGGGGGTTCAGGTCACCCTCATGCGTGCATGCTGTGAGGGGTGAATCATGATGGTGGGGGTTGGGGGCAGGGAACGCCCCTACTTGTCAGCGATTTGCAGGAGGACAGGATTTGCATTGTGGGGGAGAAGAGGGCCAGCCATTCAAAATGGCAGCCCTTACATAGAAATATACGTGGAAAATAGAAGCAGGAGTAGGCCATTCGGCCCTTCAAGCCTGCTACACCATTCATTATGATTATGGCTGGTCAACAAGTTCAATAGCCTGATACTGCCTTCCCCACACATCCGTTGATCCCTTTAGCCCCAAGAGCCATATCTAATTCCTTCTTGAAATCTCACAACATTTTGGCCTCAACTACTTTCCGTGGTAGTGAATTCCACAGATTCTCTCTGGGTGAAGAAATTTCTCCTCACCTCAGTCCTAAAAGGTTTTCCCCTTTTCCTCAAACTATGATCCCTAGTTCTGGACTCCCCCACCATCGGGAACATTCTTTCTGAATTTACCCTGTCTAACTCTCTCCATAGCAAGAACATCGTTCCTCAGAGAAGGACAACAGAACTGCACACAATATTCCAGGTGTGGCTTCATTAATGCCCTGTACAATTGTCGTAAAACATCTCTATTCCTATGCTCAACCCCTCTCACTATGAAGGCCAACATACCATTTGCGTTCTTTACTGCCTGCTGTCCATGCGCTTTATTTCAGCGACTGATGCACTAGGACACCAAGGTCTCGCTGAGCATCCACCTCTCTCAATTTACACCTATTCAAATAATAATCTGCCTTCCTATTTTTGCAACCAAAGCAGATAACATAGAACATAGAACACTACAGCGCAGTACGGGCCCTTCGGCCCTCGATGTTGCGCCGACCTGTGAAACCATCTGAAGCCTATCTGACCTACACTATTCCATTTTCATCCATATGTCTATCTAGTGACCACTTAAATGCCCTTAAAGTTGGCGAGTCTACTACTGTTGCAGGCAGGGCGTTCCACACCCCTACTACTCTCTGAGTAAAGAAACTGCCTCTGACTTCTGTCCTATATCTATCACCCCTCAATTTAAAGTTATGTCCCCTCGTGTTGGTCATCACCATCCAAAGAAAAAGACTCTCACTGTCAACCCTATCTAACCCTCTGACTATCTTATATGTCTCTATTAAGTCACCTCTCAGCCTTCTCCTCTCTAACGAAAACAACCTCAATTCCCTGAGCCTTTCCTCGTAAGACCTTCCCTCCATACCAGGCAACATCCTAGTAAATCTCCTCTGAACCCTTTCCAAAGCTTCCACATCCTTCCTATAATGTGGTGACCAGAACTGCGTCCAGGTGCGGCCGCACCAGAGTTATGTACAGCTGCAGCATGACCTTGTGGTTCTGAAACTCAATCCCCCTGCTTATAAAGGCTAGCACACCATATGCCTTCTTAACAGCCCTATTAACCTGGGTGGCAACTTTCATGGATTTATGTACCTGGATGCCGAGATCTCTCTGTTCATCTACACTACCAAGAATCTTGCCATTAGCCCAGTACTCTGCATTCCTGTTACTCCTTCCAAAGTGAACTACCTCACACTTTTCCGCATTAAACTCCATCTGCCACCTCTCAGCCCAGCCCTGCAGCTTATCTATGTCCCTCTGTATCCTATAACATCCTTCAGCACTATCCACAACTCCACCGACCTTCGTGTCATCTGCAAATTTACTAACCCATCCTTCTACACCCTCTTCCAGGTCATTTATAAAAATGACAAACAGCAGTGGCCCCAAAACCACCCCAAATCCTTGCGGTACACCACTAGTAACTGAACTCCAGGATGAACATTTGCCATCAACCACCACCCTCTGTCTTCTTTCAGCTAGCCAATTACTGATTCAAACCGCTAAATCACCTTCAATTCCATACTTCCTTATTTTCTGCAATAGCCTACCGTGGGGAACCTTATCAAACACCTTACTATCCATATACACCACATCAACAGCTTTACCCTGATCCACCTGTTTGGTCACCTTCTCAAAAAACTCAATAAGGTTTGTGAGGCATGACCTACCCTTCACAAAACCGTGTTGACTATCGCTAATCAACTTGTTCTTTTCAAGATGATTATAAACCCTATCTCTTATAACCTTTTCCAACATTTTACCCACAACCGAAGTAAGGCTCACAGGTCTATAATTACCAGGGTTGTCTCTACTCCCCTTCTTGAACAAGGGGACAACATTTGCTATCCTCCAGTCTTCCGGCACTATTCCTGTCGACAAAGATGACATAAAGATCAAGGACAAAGGCTCTGCAATCTCCTCCCTGGCTTCCCAGAGAATCCTAGGATAAATCCCATCTGGCCCAGGGGACTTATCTATTTTGACATTTTCAAAAATTGCTAACACCACCTCCATTTGAACCTCAATTCCATCTAGCCTGGTCGACTGAACCTGAGTGTTCTCCTCGACAACATTGTCTTTCTCCAGTGTAAACACTGATGAAAAATATCCATTTAACGCTTCCCCTATTTCCTCTGATTCCACACACAACTTTCCACTACTATCCTTGATTGGCCCTAATCTTACTCTAGTCATTCTTTTGTTCCTGATATACCTATAGAAAGCCTTAGGGTTTTCCTTGATCCTATCCGCCAACGACTTTTCGTGTCCTCTCCTCGCTCTTCTTAACTCTCCCTTTAGGTCCTTCCTGGCTAACTTGTAACTCTTAAGTGCCCTAACGGAGCCTTCATGTCTCATCCTAACATAAGCCTTCTTCTTCTTCCTCTTGACAAGTGCTTCAACTTCCTTAGTAAACCACGGTTCCCTTGCACGACAACTTCCTCCCTGCCTGACAGATACATACTTATCAAGGACACGTAGTAGCTGTTCCTTGAAAAAACTCCATATTTCGATTGTACCCATCCCCTGCAGTTTCCTTCCCCATCCTATACATCCTAAATCTTGCCGAATAGCATCATAATTGCCTTTCCCCCAGCTATAATTCTTGCCTTGCGGTGTATACCTATCCCTGCCCATTGCTAAAGTAAACATAACCGAGTTGTGATCACTATCACCAAAATGCTCACCTACATCTAAATCTAACACCTGGCCGGGTTCATTACCCAGTACCAAATCCAATGTGGCCTCGCCCCTTGTTGGCCTGTCTACATACTGTGTCAGAAAACCGTCCTGCACACACTGCACAAAAACTGACCCATCTATAGTACTCAAACTATAACCTCACATTTATCCACATTATACTGATATCCACATTATCCTGACACCGGAATTCCAAAAGAATCCTGTGAGCTGCACTCGATGCATAAATTTGCATGGAAAAGAGAGGAAATTGCTCCTGGCTGTCACTCCTAATGCCAACAGAGGCCAGGAGCAATTCCAGAATGGGGAATCAAGCCCATTCTCTGTCCAAACACCCCAGGTTCCCCAACACAAGTTGTCTTCCAGCAGACACCAGAGGCAATGTTCCTTCTCATCTGCTTCTAGTCATCTAAAAGTTCCCGCATACAAGTAGCCCCCTGTCTGTAGTTGCAAATAAAATTTAAAGGGGCCGTGGCAGTAAACAAACAGCACTTACGCTCCAAAAAGAATTACAGGATACATTGCCTTCACACCGCATAAACCTATTAAGATACTGAACAATTTCAAACACCTTGCTGCAGTTTAGTTTAACGGACTGTCCATTTTCAGCACATCTCACATTTTGTGCCATTTTTATATAAAGGGTGGTTTGTTACCAGTGTGGTAGGTAACATGTGCTACTCAATCCTTTGTTAATGATTAGGTATTCTGAATCTCGCTGAAGAAGATTCAAACTCGTCCAGTAGTAGCAAACGGTTTATTGAGTAACTACAACAATAATTGCATGAGTTTTTTACTTTAACTTTAATACTAGTGATGAGGTTAACATGATCTAACTACAGTAACGATACTTAACTCCACTAGCAATCTGAACTAGTCTGATATTGCCCTGGTCACAGTGCACCCAAGAGAGAGAGGGAGAGACCCAATGTGGTTGCCTTTTATATCCCTGTTGGTCTGGCCCTCTAGTGATCATGCGATGCCACTGATTACATATTAAACCCTAGTATACATGCACATATAGAGATTACTACATCCCCATTTTTTTCGTGTTACATATTTTATGTATGTTGTAAAGAAAATTGAACAAACATAATGGATGCAGTTTGCAAATGCATTACATAAAATCAATGAGTTAGTCCGTCAAATGTTAATACATTTAGCCTCTTAGGTTTTTTCGCTTGCGTGAAATAGGGAGACAAATGATGTTATGTACAAGTTGTGATGATCTTGATGATTATACAAAGCCAATTAATATTTATGAGTCCAATCTTAATTTTAAAAAATGTTTTGTGAGTCCATACTTTATGAGTTTGTTTGGCCGAGTTGCTTTCTTCTTCTGTTGTTGAAGTGGTGATGTTGATGTTGTTATTTCTTTGTGAACGTTGTCAGTGTTCCTGGGTTTAAGTAAGCAATATATCATCAATGAGGTATTTGAATGGTCGAATCACTTTGTTGTCTGATTTATGCTTTTTTTTGTGTTTGTGGTATTGATTCTGTATGCCATCTTTGTTGTCTGACCTGGACTTTTTCCTGTGCTTGTGGTATTGATTCTGTATGTCATCTTTGTTGTCTGACCTGGACTTTTTCCTGTGTTTGTGGTATTGTCCTCCATGTGCAGAGTTGTACCATGTTGTACAGGTCATTGTTTCATTGTTGTTGTTTCTGTCTTGGTCGTTTTCGCTGTCGTTCTTGTTGTTGTCGTTCTTGTTGTTGTTTTTGTCGTGCTTGTTGTTTCCGTTTTCATTGTTTTCGCTGTTGTTCTTGTTGTTTTTCTTGCCGTGCTTGTTGTTTCTGTTTTTGTTATGCTTCTTGTTGTTTTTGTTGCTGTTCTTGTAGTTTTTGTTGTTGTGCTTGTAGTTTTTAATGTTGCTGTCATTTGTGGTATCTGTTACATTGAGCGTTTCTTCTTGAGAATTGTGAGAATTACCTGATGTTGCATTGATGTTGGTGACATCAGTCATTTGTGGTGGATTTAATTCCTCTTCTTTGCTTCCTTGGTACTCCTCTTCTAGAGTCATTTCTGGTGCACTTGAACCATCTGAAATCTCTTTGTGCTCCTCTTCTGGAGTTATATCTGTTTCATTTGAATCACCTTTGGTTTCTTGGTGCTCCTCTTCTGGAGTCAAATTGACGTGGTCTCTCTGAACTCTTGGTGCTCCTCTTCTGGAGTCAAAATCTTCACGATTTCATTTGACGATGTCTCCCTGGACTCATGAGTAGCCCTCTTCTGATTGTTGAATGCTTATGTGCAGTCTCGATGTGATCCTGCACATCCTGTATGGGAATTGTGATTTCTTCATCACTTGTCTCACATACAGTGGGTAGACATTCAGTGTCTTCTTGTTGGTTAAATTAGCTGGGTAGACTTTCATAATCTTCTTCTGGTGGCTCAAATCAGCTGGGTAGACTGTCATAGTCTTCTTCTGGTAGCTCAAATAAGCTTGATAGACCTTTATGGTCTTGTTCATGCATGGCGTTCACTGTAGAGTGTTTGCTTGCTTCCATGTTTGAGTCTGTCACTGAGCTGTCTGTGGAGGCTTGCGTCACTCTCTTTGTGAAGGCTTGCGTCACTCTCTCTGTGGAATCTTTCATTTCACTCTCTGTGGAGTCTTTCAGTGTTCTCACTGTAGAGTCGATCTGTGCTCTCTCAACGGAGTCATTCTGTGCTCTCTGTGTGGCGTTGTCTTCTTCTTGGGTATTGCTGTCATCCAATGTATCGACAATCTGCCATGGCATCATGGTATTGGATTCATCTACCATGAGCAGAGTTATGTTGAGCTTTCAAACCATGTTGCTGATGCTGTGATCAGCATATGCGAATAACTCAGCCATGTCTGAGTAGTATTGTGTGCATTGTTCAGTAGACAAATCATCTGTTTTTGTTTCAGAGTTGTTATCGTTCTCTTCATGTTCAATGAACAAATTATCTTCTTGGTTTTCGGATTTGTCATTGTGCTCTTCACTTTGGGTGGTGCAGACTGCTTGATCCAGGGTGCTGTGAAAGTTATTTTCAACTGCTGGTGTAAGTTTGGGCATTGTTCTGTCTTTTGAGGTAAGAAAATTGGGTTTTGCAGCTTTAAATTTCTTTTTGTTCATTTTCATACATTTCCCTTTTAAGTGGGCATGGTCCGGGTCCTCTGACATCATGACGCTCGTGACATCATGCGTAGGAATCGATTGCGCATGCGCAATGCGAGTTTCCTTTACTGTGCGCTCTTTTCGCAATTGCGCATGCACGGCTTCACTAGTGTATTTTGTCGTTTTCCTTCTTTTTGAGAAGTGCGCATGTGCGTGCTGGCCAGAACGGTCTCGCTCAAGATGGCTGCCAATCAAAAAGTGCTGTTGCATCGAGTGAGATCCTGCCTCTGCCTCATGGTGAGTGTTCGCGCCATTTTTACTGATTTTGTTTTCTAGATACTGATTCTGTGTTTGTAAAGACTCAGTATTGATTTTGTTTTTATTCATAAGCAAGGCATTTTTGTACAGCAGTTTCTAGAGTTAGATACTTATCTTGTGAAAGTTCTTCCTTCAAATTTTTGTCAGATAGTCCATAAATTAATTGATCCTTTATCATAGTGTCTCTGAAATCAGCATAATCACAGCCTTGTGGTATTAACTTGAGATTTGTAATAAAATCAGTAATGGGCCCTCCGTTTCTCTGGCATTTATGACAAGAGTTAAATCTTTCCAGCATCTCACCAGACTGACTCTTACAGTTTTCATCAAATTCTTTGAGTATTACTTCAAATTTGGTGTTGTTTTCACCTTCTAAGTAATTAAAGCAATTATAGATTTTTCTACCTTCATGCCTTCCTATTGAGAGTAGTAGTGTTATTTTCGTTGCGTCAGAGACCGTGCTTAAATCATTAGCTGCGATAAATATTTGGAATATCTGTTCAAATCTTTTCCAGTAATAACTTAAATTACCAGTTGTTTCCAGTTGCCCTCGAGGTCCAATGAGTCCCATAGTTAGTCAGCGAGGATCCATTTGCTGCAAAGTCTTCCACAGTTGAATATCCAGTCTGAATTTTCTTCTCTTATTGTCTAACCTAATGAAACTAGTTCTGTTAAAGCCAACACACCTGGTCCGATGTTTTGTTACCTGTGTGGTAGGTAACATGTGCTACCCAATCCTTGGTTAGTGATGAGGTATTCTGAATTTCGATGAAGAAGATTCAAACTCGTCCAGTAGTAACAGAAGGTTTATTGAGTAACTACAACAATAATTGCATGAGTTCTTTCCTTTAACTTTGATATAAGTGATAAGGTTAACAAGATCTAACTACGATAACTATACGTAACTCCACTAGCCATCTGAACTAGTCTGCTATTGCCCTGGTCACAGCGCACCCAAGAGAGAGAGAGAGGCCCATTGTGGTTGCCTTTTATACCCCTGTTGGTCCTGCCCTCTAGTGATCATGTGGTGCTACTGATTACATATTAACCCCTTGTGTACATGCACACATAGAGATCACTACAAAGGGTAACCTATAGGTGCTGCTGAAGAAGCCTTGGTGACTTGGGTGGAAAGGTATTTAACACCAAGGAAACTAAAATCCTCACTCTTGTCCTACATGACAATATTGGTGAAAAAACATCTGCTTACAAACTTATGAAATGTAACTGAAATAACTCTACCAGTACAATTATTAAATAAAGAAATGGTCAACTGTCTTTATTACGGAAAATAAGTGGAAACTAAAGTGAAGTATTCCTAAGTAAAGATTGGACGTCCGGTCGGCAAGCGGAGCGGTCGCACGGAGAGGGGCTCCCGCAGGGTAACGAAGTCGGGGCCTTTCTCTCCGCAGTGGCAAAGAGCAGGGAGGGGGACACGCCCTCTCCCCCCCCCCCCCCCCCAACAAACCTGCCGGCGGAGGATCCTCGGCGGCAGCAGCAGGAGTGGCTCGGCGGCGGCGGCAGCAGTGGCGGTGGCAGGTCCACCTCCCCCCCACCCCCCCCGCCCCACCCCAACGCAGGCCAGGAGCGGTAGCAGCCAGGACCGAAGCGGGGCACAGCCGGCGGCAGCGACCAGCAACCTAACCACCCCCACCGGGAGGACGCGGGGTGCGAAGTGCGGCAGCCCGAACGGAGCAGTGGGGACCGACCCAACCCCCCAACCCCCCCCCCCCCCCCCCCCCCCACTGGCAGCGACCACCACGAGGCAAGGCCAAAGAGACTGGGCAAAAGCCTCTCTCTCTCTCTCTCTCTCTCTCCTGGGTGAGTGGGGAAAGGAAGGGAAAAAAAAGGACTTTTATATAAAAAAAACAAAAGAAAACTGTTAAAGAGAGAGGGGGGAGGGGTATATATACTATTTTCTCTCTTTTTACAATCTCTCCCATCCAAAGTAAGCCCACCTGAGAGGAGTTGCATAAAAGAGGGGGGGAGAAAAAAAAATGTAATAAATAAATAAAATAAAGTGGTAAAGGAAAGAAGGGAAGAGAGGGGGGGTTAAAAAAAAAGGAAGAGACAAAAAAAATAGGGTGCGGAAAAGGGGGGGAAAGAAAAACAAGGGGAGAAGAAAAGATGAAAGGGAAGGGGGATAAAAAAAACGCCAGAAGGGAGCCAAGGGAGAGGGGGCACCAGAAGCAGACGGGACAAGGGGCAAGCCAGTTCAAGCGAGCGAATCAGCGCACGAAGCAGCGGAACGGATGTATCGCCGCATCAAAAAGAGCTGGACAGACAGGTGCCCTCTCCCCCGGGGCTAGAGGGGGGCTGGAATTGGAAGGCAGCCTTTACCGAGGTGCTGAGGGAGCAGCTGCAGGCAATCAAGGCAGAGGTGAAAGCAGACGCAGAGGCTGCAGTACAGGCAGCAGTGGCCAGGGCCATGTCAGGGGTGCAACAAGCTCTGACCAGATTGGAGGTGAAAGTGGATGCCCAAGGGGAGAAACTGGAAGCCTAGAAGGCGACCATTAAGGAGCTGGAGAAAGCAGCGACCGACATGAGCGACCGGGTCACGACCCTGGAGAAGGAAGTGGCGAGACTGGGCGCAACACAGGGGAGCCTGAAGGGCAGGGTAGATGACCAGGAAAACCACTCGAGAAGGCAAAATGTAAGGATAGTGGGCCTGCCAGAGGGGACCGAGGGTAGAAACCCCACAGCATACGTGGCTGCGATGCTGGGCAACTTAGTGGGGAGGAAAACTTTCCCCATCCCACCGGAAATGGACAGAGCACATCGATCGCTGCGCCCGAAGCCCAAGGCAGGGGAACAACCGAGAGCAGTCATAGCCAAACTGCACCAGTACCGGGATAGGGAGACAATCCTGCGTTGGGCCAAGGAAAATAGAGCCTGCAATTGGGAAGGGCAGGCAGTCCAAATCTATGAGGATCTTGGAGCAGACATAACTAAGAGACGGGCTGAGTTCAACAAAGCAAAAGCAGCTCTCCACAGGAGCGGAGTGCGTTTTGGTATGCTGTACCCAGCGAAACTCTGGGTCACATACCAAAACAAGGAATATTTCTTTACAGCCCCCGCTGAGGCGAATAGGTTCGTCGAGGAGCACGGGCTGGAAAACACCCACGCTCCACACTACATGGACGTGCGGCTAGAGACGGGAAGGGCCCAGCGCCCCACATGGAGGTTGGACGGTGCCTTACTAGCTGACAAGGCCTTCAGCGAAAGGATAGCGCGGGCCATAGCAGAGTACACAGAGAACACGTTCTGGAAAGCGCTTAAGGCCGTACTAAGATGGGAAATCATTGCCTTCAAAGCGCAAAGTGATAGGGAGGAAAGGGTGGCTAGGCAGAAGCTGGTCGACTCCATACTGGAGGTAGACCGTAAATATTCCGAGGCCCCGACCGTAGAGCTCCTGGCGGAGAGAAAATAACTACAAAGGAGCTTTGACCTGCTCTCCACCAGGAAAGCAGTGCATCAACTCCACCAGGTGCGCGGGACCCTGTGCGAACACGGAGACAAAACCAGCCGCCTGTTGGCACACCAGCTGAGAAAGCAGGCAGCCACCAGAGAAATTGCGCAAATCAGGGGTACTGGAGGCATGTTGGAAACAGAACCAGAGAGGATTAACAAAACCTTCAAGGCCTTCTACCAAGAGCTGTACACCTCAGAGCCCCCAACGGGGAAGGCTGGGATGAACCGCTTCCTTGATGGACTGGACATACCAGTTGTGGGGGAGGGCAGAAAACGGGGCCTGGAAGCACCACTAGCACTGGGAGAGATCATGGACAGCATTAGCTCCATGCAGGCGGGGAAGGCGCCGGGACGTCTACAAAACATTTGCGACAGCGCTGGCCCCGCACATGCGGGAGATGTTCACAGACTCGCTAGCTAGGGGCACACTGCCACCCACGTTAGCACAGGCCTCAATCTCGCTGATACCTAAGAAAAACAAAGACCCAACGGAATGTGGGTCATACAGACCCATATCTCTGCTGAACGCAGACGCCAAAATACTGGCCAAAATCCTAGCCAAAAGGCTAGAAGACTGTGTACCTGAGGTGGTCACAGAGGACCAGACGGGCTTCGTCAAAGGTAGACAGCTTACCTCGAACATCAGGCGCCTGCTGAACGTGATAATGACCCCCTCCGGGGAGAGAACACAAGAGGTGATCATCTCCCTGGACGCAGAAAAGGCCTTCGACAGAGTCGAATGGAAATACCTCATAGAGGTACTGGAGCGGTTCGGGCTTGGAACAGGGTTCACCGCTTGGGTAAAGCTCCTATACAACGCTCCCATGGCGAGTGTACAGACCAACAATACCAACTCCCAATACTTCCAGCTGCACAGGGGCACCAGACAAGGATGCCCACTGTCCCCGCTGCTGTTCGCACTAGCAATCGAACCGCTAGCAATCGCGCTCAGGGCAGCAAAAAATTGGAGGGGGATCCGAAGGGGAGGCAGAGAGCACAGTCTCATTCTATGCAGATGATCTGCTCCTCTACATCTCGGACCCACAAAGCAGCATGGACGGAATCATCGGGCTCCTGAAAGAGTTTGGAGCCTTATCGGGCTACAAACTCAACATGAACAAAAGCGAGATCTTCCCAGTACACCCGTAAGGGGG
Source organism: Scyliorhinus canicula (assembly GCF_902713615.1). Classification (NCBI taxonomy): domain Eukaryota; kingdom Metazoa; phylum Chordata; class Chondrichthyes; order Carcharhiniformes; family Scyliorhinidae; genus Scyliorhinus; species Scyliorhinus canicula. Next base: position 74,470,091 of record NC_052151.1, read on the forward strand.
GGGGGGGGGGGGGGGGGCAGCACTAAAGGGGCTGCCGTTCAAACGAGCCCAACACAAATTCCGCTACCTGGGGATCCAAATAGCCCATGACTGGAAAGGGATCCACAAATGGAACCTCACCAGCCTGACGGAGGAAGTAAAAAATGACCTGCAAAGATGGAACACACTCCCACTCTCCCTCGCGGGGAGAGTCCAGACGATCAAAATGAAGTACTGCCCAGGTTCCTCTTCCTGTTTAGATCCATTCCGATCTACATCCCCAAGGCCTTTTTCAAAGCGCTGGACAGACTTATCATGGCGTTCGTATGGGAGGGGAAAAATGCTAGGATCCCAAAGAAGGTCCTACAAAAAACAAAATCCAGGGGGGGGCTAGCCCTCCCGAACCTACAATTCTACCACTGGGCGGCAACAGCCGAGCGAGTAAGGGGATGGATCCAGGAGCCAGAAGCCGAGTGGGTGCGTGCGGAGGAGGCCTCCTGCATGGGGACCTCCCTCCGGGCCCTCGCCATGGCAGCACTCCCATCCCCACCCAAAAAACACTCCAGCAGCCCAGTGGTGACAGCCACCCTCCAATCCTGGAACCAACTGCGGCAGCAATATGGCCTGACCAAAATGTCGGACAAGGCACCCATCTGCAACAACCATAGGTTCACACCAGCACTGACTGATTCCACCTTCAAAAGGTGGAGGCAGGACGGGGGGACACTGACAGTCAGGGACCTATACACGGACGACAGGATCGCAACACTGGACAAACTGACAGAGAAATTTCAGCTAGCCGGGGGGAACGAGCTACGGTACCTGCAGCTCAAAAACTTCTTACGAAAGGAGACAAGGACGTACCCACAACCGCCACGACAGACACTACTGGAAGACCTACTGGACGCAAGTATCCTAGAGAAAGGGTGGGGACTCTGGAGAGAAGCACTGCATAGGGTCAACTCCACCTCCACATGTGCAAGGCTCAACCTGACACAACTAAAAGTGGTACATAGAGCCCACTTAACAAGAAACCGTAGGAGTAGGTTCTTCCCGGAGGTGGAGGACAGATGTGAACGGTGCCAAAGAGGCCCGGCCAACCATGCCCACATGTTCTGGTCTTGCCCCAGACTTGTGGAGTACTGGACAGCCTTCTTCGAGGCTATGTCCAAAGTGGTGGGGGTGAGGGTGGAGCCATGCCCGATAGTGGCGGTCTTCGGGGTTTCAGACCAGCCAGATCTATTCCTGGGGAGGAGGGCGGACGCCCTTGCCTTTGCCTCCCTGATCGCCCGCCGTAGAATCCTGTTTGGCTGGCGGTCAGCAGCACCGCCCAGAGCTGCAGACTGGCTGTCCGACCTCTCGGAATCTCTCCAAATGGAGAAAATCAAATTCGCCATCCGAGGGTCAGACGACGGCTTCCACAGAACGTGGGAGCCATTCACGCAATTGTTCCGGGACCTGTTTGTGGCCAACGAACAAGAGGAAGAATAGTTGGGTGGCCAAGAATCAGGGGAAAATGGACGGGAATCGGGGGAAGGTAGCTGGGGGGGGGGGAGGGCTACGGGTTTGTTATGGGGGTTTGTTCTCATGGTTTTACGCTTATTTCTTTTTCTTGTTAATTTATTGTTTTTGTATTGGAGGGAAGGGGTTACTGTTTTTCTCTGTTGTGATAAAATTTGTAGTTGAAAACTTGAATAAAAATTATTCCAAACAAAAAGGGAAGGACAAAGCCGCAAGTGACAGTCTGATGGCAAGCTAAGGCCCAAAACCAAATTGTAAATAAATGCCTATAAACATGTGCCTCGGCCATATTGGGGAATGTAAAATATGTATGCCGGTTAAAGGGGGTGGCCACAGTTGTTATTATGGAGATGCTTACCTGTAAATATACATGTCAATGTTTGCATGGTTTTTTCCCTAATAATTTGTAATTTGTTGGATATAAAATATGAAAACTCAATAAAAAACATTTCCAAAAAAAAAGTATTCCTAAGTAATTAAAATTTGCTTATTTCTTCCATGGTTTTATATAAGAATTGATCCAAAATTGCTTACTAGTTACAAAGCTGAAGCGTGGTAGCTGTCTAAAATGGATGATTGATAAATTGAAATGGTGATGCTTCAGTCGGGGAAGGTCTCTCCAGCAGCACTCTCAAAATACAGTTAAATACCACCAGCCACTGGAGTAAATGTATAATATTCCTCTTAAAAACGTTTTGGAAGCTCTTTCGGAGAGCCGCTGTGCAGACACGATGGCCTGTGATTCATGATAGGCATACAGTTTGTGCAACCAATTATCCAGTTCGGAATTTGATTAGATATTGTGCACAGAAAACAATGTTCAGATGAAACCCTAGTCTAAATAATTGAATTCATTCAAATATTGCCACTCTGCAGAATAAATCATTCGTTTTTTATAATTCCATATATGTGTAAGAGCAACAAACGAGCAACCTCAAAGCATCATATTGTGGTAAGGCTGGCAGCTGAATGATTGTCACAGAACAAAGCAAGATTAACACACAAATATTTGCTGAAACTGCCTTTTACTCTCCTGTGTGTCAAGGAGGTAACAATAACGTAAAATGTTACTGCCATGCAATGCAGATTTAGTACGCAGTGATTTAAACAGCCTTAAATCCCTGAGCACTGTTTTCTGACCTGTGACTGTTAATCTACACCTGTCACAAGGTGATTAGTGACTGGTTTCATCCTCACCTTGTAGAATACCTCTCAGAGTTTCTGAATTGTTGGTTCCATTATCTGAAACATGAACTGCCTCCACCGACACATCCATCAACACCCCTTGCTTGTGCGGATTGTGGATCATGACTCGAAACAAAAGCCGCAGGCGTACTGGAAGTCAGCAACCTGGTCTTAATCCCTACAGTACATTTTCTCCTAGAACACAAAACCACCCATGGAGGCAGTCTGTAGTTTGTGGTGAGGTGGCAGAGCTATTGTTGGTTTCAGAGTTGTTGAAAATCTTGGCCATAATTTTTATTTCAGCTTCATTAGTTTCCTGACGTGGAGTCATTTATGTGTTTTCTTTTGCCTCAGATTTTCAGCATCAAAGCAACCTTGCTTCCTTTTGGTGCTAATAGATTTAAGGCAATAATTCTATTCGAATAGAGTCATTGTCTTGGAAACCTCAGCAAAGGACATGTATACTTTCAAGGGAAATTTATTGGTCTGGCAGGAAGTTGTTCTTGTCCAGCATTCTGCAGCATGACCTGACTGAGAATTAAACAAAATGATCTGCTTTTTGAAGGTCCAATGTGAAACTTTATATTAGACGTGGAACATATGCAGGTAAGTAATTTTCAGAAGGTTTTCATTTCTTTATTGATACCAGATCCCTGAAATTCCTGACAGGCTGCAAACTGACTAGATGTGCAGACTTGCCTCAGTGATTGGAACCACTGTTCACCTTGTCCATGGAGTAAGGAGGTCTTGTGGCGCAGAGTACTGTCCCTATCTCTAAGCCAAAAGCTCGGGTTTGAGCTCCACCTACGGTGGCCACGGAAGGTATGTTGTGGCAATGGCCAAGCAGTTTCATTGTCAACCTGTAAATCCTGCTGATGCGCATATAGCAGGTGATTCTTGTCAACCAGAACTGTTTGATAACTGCAGTGCAACAGTAACCTTATGGCAAGCATCCTCGAGAGAGAGAGAGAGAGAGAGAGAGAGAAGGTCCTCGATGTAAGCGAGACAGACGATCAGTGCATTTTGAAAAATATTTTTATTCAAAAAATTTCAATTATAACAAGGTGAAAAACAATAACAAACAGCAAATACCATTTCAAAATAAACCCACCCACGTCTAACCCCCACAAGAACAAACAAAACTTAACAAAAACCATAACCCCTGCTAGCAACTGACAGTGACTAAATCCCTGAAAAAGGAAATGAAAGGCTACTACCAAGTACAACCCTTCCACCGAGCCCCGCAGAGTGTACTTGACCTTCCAAAGTTCTATCAGATCACTCAGCCAGGCTGAGGCATTGGGTGGTACCGAGACTTCCACCCAAGAAGAACTCGCCTCCAGCCTCAAGGTTATCATCGAGATGAAGGTGAGGACTGATGCACGATCAATTGCACGAAAGACTCAGATTGGTACAACTGTGGCTTTATTACAGTCAGATGCGTGGCCTCCTACTGCAGCTGGCAAAATGGCTGATCAGGAGGAGGACACGCATATTTATATGGCTCCTTGTGGGCGGAGCCAGCCGGCAGGGGCTACCGGCGAACCTGTACTGCAGGTCCTACCGTATATCCCCTAATACAGGTGCACAGTGGTTCACCACATTCACCCCCTGTTAAAAATGAGTCCGGCGAGGATGCCGTGGAATTATATACAGATTTACAAATAATTTACAGTGGGGAGGTGAAACAAATATGTCCATTTTGGTAGTCCGGTGTCCGTCAGAGGTTAAGTCGGTCCGTATGGTTTGACGGTTCGCTGGGAGCGACGTAACGGTGACGGCGATGTTGGTGCTGGCAGTGCTGGCGTTGCCTAAATCGGTGCTGGCGGTGTTGGTGCTGGCCAGTAGTCAGATGACTCCGGGAGCATGCCGAAATCTTCCTCATCCTCTAGCGTGGGCAGGGGAAGAAGGGATGGACCTGGTGGGGCTAATGTTGGGAGCGCCGGGGGAGGGGATGGTGGCGCGTAGGTGGGGAAGTGTATGGGAGTGGAACCTAAGGGAGCCAGGTCCCTGAGCGAGACTGTATCCTGGCGGCCGTCGTGGAACTCCACATAGGCATACTGGGGGCTGGCGTGGAGCAAGTGTACTGTCCACCAAGGGGTCCGCCTTGTGGAGTCGGACATGCCTACATAGAAGGACTGGTCCTGGAGCTGCGAGCCAAGTAGGGAGTGACACCCCAGATGTGGACTTCCTGGGAAAGGTATAAACACGTTCATGGGGTGTATTATTTGTAGCGGTGCACAGTAGTGACCGTATGGAGTGTAGTGCATCAGGGAGGACCTGCTGCCTGCGAGAGGCTGGGATGTTCCTGGACCATAGGGCCAGCTGGACGGCCCTCCAAACCGTCCCGTTCTCCCTCTCTACCTGCCCATTTCCCAAGGGGTTGTAGCTGGTCGTTCTGCTGGAGGTGATACCCCTGCTGAGCAGGAACTGACGCAGCTCATCGCTCATGAATGAGGATCCCCTGTCACTGTGGATGTAGTCGGGGAAACCGAACAGAGCGAAGATGGTGTTGAGGGCCTTAATGACGGTGGCAGACGTCATATCGGGGCATGGGATGGCGAAGGGGAACCTGGAGAATTCATCGACCACACTGAGGATATATGTGTTGCAGTCGGTGGAGGGGAGGGGCCCTTTGAAATCCACGCTGAGGTGTTCAAAGGGGCGGGACGCTTTCACCAGGCGTGCGCGGTCCGGCCGGTAGAAGTGCGGCTTGCACTCCGCACAGACCTGGCAGTCTCTGGTAACTGTCCGTACGTCCTCGACAGAGTAGGGAAGATTTCGGGCTTTGACGAGGTGGTACAACCGAGTGACCCCCGGGTGACAAAGGCTGTCGTGCAGGGCCCGGAGTTGGTCTACTTGTGCACTGGCACATGTACCTCGGGAGAGGGCGTCTGGGGGCTCGTTGAGCTTGCCGGGGCGATACAAAATCTCGTAATTATAGGTGGAGAGCTCGATTCTCCACCGCAAGATTTTATCATTTTTGATCTTGCCCCGCTGCGTGTTGTTGAACATGAAAGCTACCGACCGTTGGTCAGTGAGGAGAGTGAATCTCCTGCCGGCCAGGTAATGCCTCCAATGCCGCACAGCTTCAACGATGGCCTGGGCCTCTTTTTCAACGGATGAGTGCCGAATTTTAGAGGCATGAAGGGTGCGGGAAAAGAATGCCACGGGTCTGCCTGCCTGGTTTAGAGTGGCGACGAGGGCGACATCTGAAGCGTCGCTTTCTACTTGAAAGGGCAGTGTCTCATCTACTGCATGCATCCCAGCCTTGTGTATGTCTGCTCTAATACAGGCGAATGCATGTTGTGCCTCGGCCGTGAGGGGAAATTGGGTGGACTGTATGAGTGGGCGGGCCTTGTCCGCGTTGTTTGGGACCCACTGGGCGTAGCAGGAGAAGAACCCAAGGCAATGTTTGAGGGCCTTGGGACAGTGGGGGAGGGGGAGCTCCATCAGGGGGCGCATGCGGTCGGGATCGGGCCCCAGGAGTCCGTTTTGGACTACATAGCCAAGGATGGCTAGACGGGTCGTGCGGAACACACACTTCTCCTTGTTGTATGTAAGATTGAGGAGAGTGGCGGTGCGGAGAAATTTAGAGAGGTTGGCGTCGAGGTCCTGCTGGTCATGGCCGCAGATGGTGACGTTGTCCAGGCACGGAAACGTGGCCTGCAGACCCTACCGGTCGACCATTCGGTCCATCTCCCTTTGGAAGACCGAGACCCCGTTAGTGATGCCGAAGGGAACCCTAAGGAATTGATAGAGGCGACCGTCCGCCTCGAAGTCAGTGTATGGACGGTCCGATTTACGGATGGGGAGCTGGTGGTAGGTGGATTTCAGGTCAATTGTTGAGAAGACCCGGTACTGTGCAATCTGATTGACCATATCAGATATGCGCGGGAGGGGGTACGCGTCGAGCTGCGTGTACCGATTGATGGTCTGGCTGAAGTCCACGACCATTCTGTGTTTCCCCCCAGTTTTAACCACTACCACTTGGGCTCCCCAGGGGCTATTGCTGGCCTCGATAATACCCTCCCGAAGCAGCCGCTGGACCTCAGACCTGATGAAGGCCTTGTCCTGGGTGCTGTACCGTCTGCTCCTGGTGGCGACGGGCTTGCAATCCGCAGTTAGATTGGCAAAGAGGGAGGGGGGTCAACCTTGAGGGTCGTGAGGCCACAAACGGTGAGTTGAGGTAGGGGCCTGGAGAATTTGAGGGTGAGGCTCTGGAGATTACACTGAAAATCCAGACCCAACAATAGTGCAGCGCAGTGGTTGGGGAGGACGTAGAGGCGGAAACCGCTGAATTCTACACCCTGGACAGTGAGATTGACCACACAGAACCCTCGGATCGAGACAGAGTGGGATCCGAAGGCCAGGGAGATCCGTTGATTGGCGGGGTGGACCATGAGGGAGCAGCGCCTTACCGTGTCAAGGTGAATGAAGCTTTCGGTGCTCCCGGAATCCAACAGGCAAGAGGTCGCGTGGCCGTTTATTTTCACTGTCGTCGAAGCGGTGACCAGGTTGTGAGGACGGGACTGGTACAGTGTCATCGAGGCAAGCTGCGGGTGGTCGTCCGAGGATTCAGATGGGGAGCGTCAGCATTCTAGTCCTGTGGGGGAGAAAAAATGGCGGCGTCCGGAGGACCTGTTGGGAACAAGATGGCGGCATCCATGGAGTGCATGTGGGGGTGGGGCAAGATGGTGGCGCCCATGGTGCCAGTTGTTGTAGGATGGGGTCCGACGCAATCCCCGTTACGAATGCGTCACGCATGAGGAGATTGGAATGTTCAGTGGCCGTGAAGGCCTGACAGTCACAGTCCCATACGAGTGGGATAAGAGCCCGCCAGAAGTCTTCGATCGACTCACCAGGTAGTTGTACGCGAGTGGCGAGTACATGCCTTGCGAAGAGTGTGTTTGTCTTCTGAGTGTAGGTCTCTTTTAGGTGTGCCATTGCTTCCGCGTAACTTGGGCCGTCCTGGATCAACGGGAATATGCTGGATCTCAACCTGGAGTATAGAACTTGGATCTTCTAAGCTTCCGTCGGCGTGGCGGTTGCAGCGTTGATGTAGGCCTCAAAACAAGCCAGCCTATGATTAAAGTCCTTTCTGGCGTCTGGCGAGTGCGGATCCAGCTGCAGGCAATCTGATTTGATCCTGATGTCCATAATGTAGAAAATTCTGACTGTAATAAATTGATGCACGATCAATTGCACGAAAGACTCAGATTGGAACAACTATGGCTTTATTACAGTCAGATGCGTGGCCTCCTACTGCTGCTGGCGAAATGGCTGATCAGGAGGAGGACACAAATATTTATACGATTCCTTGTGGGCGGAGCTAGCCGGCAGGGGCTACCGGCGAACCTGTAGTACAGGTCCTACCGTACATCCCCTAATACAGGTGCACAGTGGTTCACCACAAGGACATCTACCTTCACCCCCGTCTGTGCCACCGGCGAATCTGATACAGCAAAATGGCCACCAGCGGGCACAGATCCAGCTGAATATCCAGAATCCCTGACACGGTTCTGAAACAGGAAGCTTACTAGTTTTAGGGCAAGACTAGAACATGTGCGTATGATTTGTCGGTTCCCTGGAACATTGCTCGCACCTATCCTTCACCCCTTCCGCCCCGAGTAGAAAATTACTTATTCATACCCTGGTCAGGTGCACCCTGAACTGGATTAAGCTGAGCCTAGCACAAGAGGAGGTGGGGTTGACCCTGTGAAGAGCTTCACTCCACAACCCCCCCCCCAATCAAAAACTGGACCCAGTTCACCCTCCCAACATCTCCTCCAACGAAGCCTACTCCACTGACAGGATCGGGCCATAGGTATCTGAAATCCTCCCCTCATAACCTCAGCCAGAGACGGGACCCTATCCAAGAGTGAGGGCGATGGAAATGAAGGAATCTCCTTGCGCAAAAGATCGCGCATCTGCAAATGCCTAAATACATTTGTTCTCGGGAGCTGGAATTTATCCAATAACTCCTCCATACCGGCGAACCTCCCTTCAATAAACACGTCCCCAAACCTCTCCAGCCACTCGACCTCCATGCTCTGAATGATGAGTACAAGCCAGATGGCAAATAAATGATTCCTGCAAATAGGGGCTGACATTGCAACCCAGCTTAAAATGTTGCCTAAACTGACTCCAAATCCTCAGAGTGGCCACCACTACCGGGTATGTTTTGCTGGAGACAACGGAAGCAGTAACTAGGACCCTCATACCCTATGAGGGTAAGCCTCCTAAGCCTCCTACGCTCCTGGGAACAAAGTCCAAGCCTATCCAGCCTCTCCTTATAACTCAGACAATGAAGTCCTGGTAGCATCCTCGTAAATCTCTTCTGCACTCTTTTTAGTTTAACAATATCCTTCCTCTAATAGGGTAACCAGAACTAAACACAGTATTCCATGTGTGGTCTTACCAGTGCCTTGTACAACTTCAACAAGACGACCCAACTCCTGTATTCAATATTCTGACCAATAAAACCGAGCATGCTGAATGCCACCCTGTCCACCTGCGACTCCACCTTCAAGGAGCTATGAGCCTGTCTTCCTACATCTCTTTTTTCTGTAACTCTTCCCAACTCTCTACCATTAACTGAGTAGGTCCTGCCCTGATTTGATCTACCAAAATGCATCACCTCACATTTATCCAAATTAAACTCCATCTGCCGTTCATCAGTCCAGTGGCTCAATTGGTCAAGATCCTGTTGCAATCTTATATAACCTTCTTCACAATCCACTATGCCACCAATCTTGATGTCATCTGCAAACTTACTAAACATGCCTGCTGTACAGCTTCGATTGCCAAGCCAATTTTGTATCCAATTGGCTATCTCACCCTGGATTCCGTGAGATTAATCTTTTGCAACAACCTACCATGCAGTATTTTGCCAAACGCCTTGCTAAAGTCCAAGTAGACAACGTCGACCGCGCTGCCCTCATCTACCTTCTTGGTTACCCCTCCAAAAAACAATCAAATTTGTGAGACATGACTTTCCCCTTACAAAGCCACGCTGACTGTTCCTAATTTGTCCTTGCCTGTCTAAGTGTCTGTAGATCCTGTCCCTCAAAATACCTTCTCACAATTTACCCACTACAGAAGTAAGACTCACCAGTCGGTAGTTCCCGAGCTTACCCTACAGCCCTTCTTAAACAAGGGCACAGCATATGCTCTCCTCCAATCTTCAGGCACCTCTCCTGTGGCTGTCGATGATTTAAATATCTCAGCTAGGGGGCCGGTAATTTCCTCCCTAGCCTCCCACAATGTCCTGGGGTACTTTTCATCAGGTCCAAGGGATTTGTTTCTCTTGATGTGCGTTAATACCTCTAGCACCTCCTTCTCTGTAATATGTACACCCCTCAAGACATCACTTTTGTTTCCCCCAATTTCCCCAACATTCATGTCTTTCTCAACAGTAAATACTGATGAGAAATATTCATATAGGACCTCTCCATCCCTTGTGAATCCGCACACAGATGGCCCTGTTTATGCTTAAGAGGCTCTACCCTCTCCCTAGTCACTCTTTTGCCTTTTATGTATCTGTAAAAGCTCTTTGGATTTTCCTTTGCGTTATCTGCCAAGACAATCTTATGTCCCCTTTTTGCCCTCCTGACTTCTCTCTTAACTCTACTCTGACAAGCTCTATACTCTCCAAGGGATCCACTTGATCCCAGCTGCCTATGCATGTCATATGCCTCCTTCTTCCTTTTGACCATGGCCTCAATATCCCGAGTCATCCGGGGTTCCCTCCTCTACCAGCCTTACCCTTCACTCGAAGAGGAATGTGCTCACCCTGAACCCTTGTTAATACACTTTTAAAGACTCCCACTTACCAGCTGTCCCCTTGCCTGTAAACAGGCTCCCCCAATCAATTTGTGAAAATTCCCGCCTAATACCATCGAAATTGGCCTTGCCCCAATTTAGAATTTTAACTTTGGGGCCAGAACTATCATTCTCCATAGCTATCTTAAAACAAATGAAATTCTGGTCACCGGTCCCAAAGTAATCCCTCACTAACACTTCCGTCACCTACCCTTCCTTATTCCCCAAGACGAGGTCAAGCTTTGCCCCCTCTCTAGTTGAGCCACCCACATATTGAATGAGGAATTCTTCCTGAATACACTCAACAAATTTGTCTCCATCCAAACCCCTAGTCCCAGTTAGTGTTGGGAAAGTTAAAGTTCCCAACTCTTACCACCCTATTTTTCCGGCAGCTATCAATAATCTTCTTACATATTTGCTTCTAGATTTCCCACTGACTATCTGGGGGCCGATAGTACAGTCCTATCAAAGTGATCTCACCCTTCTTACTTTTTAGTTCTACCCATATGGACTCAGTGGACAGACCTTTGAATATATCCTCTCTCTGTTCTGCCGTGATGTTGTCCCTAATCAAAAATGCAACTCTCCCTCCTCTCCTATCTCCTGGTCTATCTTTCCTCTAGCATCTGTACCCCGGAACATTGAGCTGCCAGTCCTACCCCTCCTTTATGTTTCAGTAATAGCTATAATATCCCAGTCCCATGTACCTATACATGCCCTGCCTTGCCCGTTAGGCCTCTTGCATTGAAATAAATGCAGTTCAATCTGTTTTTCTGCCTTCCACTTTCCTCCTTACTGGCTTTTGTATATTTTTTACTATATTTTTTAGCCTTTTTTACTACCCTCTGACTTCCTGCATTGGTTCCCATCCCCCTGCCACATTAGTTTAAACCCTCCCCAACAGCACTAGCAAATAACCCCCCGAGGACATTGGTTCCAGTCCTGCCAAGTCTAGACCGTCCGATTTGTAATGGTCCCACCTCCCCCAGTTCCAATGTCCCAAAAATCTAAATCCCTCCCTCTTGCACCATTTCTCAAGCCATGCATTCATCCTGTCTATCCTGTCATTCTGACTGGCACGTGGCACTGGCAGTAATTCCAAGATTACGAACACTGAGGTCCTATTTTATAGTTTAGCTCCTGACTCCAACATTCAGCATGTAGGACCTCATCCCATTTTTTACCTATATCGTTGGTGCCTATATGCACCACAACAGCTGACTGTTCACCCTCCCCCTTTAGAATGTCCTGCAACCACTCTGAGACATCCCAGCAGTCAGCAGTGGCAGGATCAAGAGGTAGCCACTGCTGGGACTACAGGCAATCTCCAAAAATGAAAAGTCAGGCAGAGCCTGGGTCCAGAGGTAAATCCTTGTGGACAAGCCTGGCTTGGAGATGCTAATGAGGAGTGAGGGGGTTGGGCAAGTTGGAGATGTCAGGGAGGGTTAAAGTGATGGCCTGGTCTTGTCTGGGAGGGTAGGGGTGGTGAGGGGGTTCCTCCAATTAGCACTGGGGAGCCTCTAAAGGGAGGTACCTCCTTCCCAGTGAAAGCCGCCAGCCTATATGCCCTGCCTTTGTATTCCCCTGTCACACATAAAATAATAGCAGAGACAGAATAAGACCTTGAGTGGTTGCTAATTGGCCACTTAAGGGCTTTAATAGGCTAAGAATGGGTAGGCCGCATCATACCTTCCAGGCCCTTTGTAATATGGGATTGGAGTGGGAGGAAAGGAAGTGGGAAAATAACCCCGACTTATTTTACGGACCCCCTGCCTTCAAATATGCCAGTGGAGGCCATAAATTCCAACCCACAGATTATCACTTGTTTGTGCTCGTGATTCTACCATCAAGATAAAATAATTACTTTTGCAACAATGAACATGGGGAGAAGATCATGGGGGGAATGAGCGACCATAACATGGTAGAATTTTTTATCAAGGTGGAGAGTGAAGTAGTTGATTCGGAGACTAGGGTGCTGAATCTTAAGAAAGGGAACTATGAGGATATGAGGCGTGAGTTGGCCTTGATAGATTGGGGAGAGTTACTTAAAGGGATGACAGTGGATAGACAATGGCAAACATTCAAGGAATGCATGGAGGAACTACAGCAACTGTTCATTCCTGTCTGGCACAAAAGCAAAGGGGCTAAGAGGGCCAATCCACGGCCTACAAAGGAAATTAGAAATAGTATCCGATACAAGGAAGAAGCATACAGATTGGCCAAGAAAAATAATAGGTCCGAGGATTGGGGGCAGTTTAGAATTCAGCAAAGAAGGACCAAGGGATTGATTAAGAAGGGGAAAGTACAGTACGAAAGGAAGCTTTCAGGGAACATAAAGGCCGACACTAAGAGTTTCTACAGATATGTGAAAAGAAAGAGGTTGGTAAAGACAAATGTCGGCCCACTGCAGACAGAAACAGGGGAATGCATAATGAGGGACAAAGAAATGGCTGAGCAATTAAATATATACTTTGGTTCTGTCTTCACAAATGAGAACACAAATCAGATCCCAGAAATGTTGGAGAATGAAAGGTTTAGTGAGGGGTAAGAACTTAGGGAGATCAACATTAGTAGAGAAATGGTGCTGGGAAAACTGATGGGATTGAAGGCGGATAAATCCCCAGGGCCTGAGAATCTGCATGACAGAATGCTTAAGGAGGTGGCTCTGGAAATAGTGGATACATTGGTGGTCATCTTCCAGGATTCTATAGACTCTGTAACTGTCCCTGCAGATTAGAGGGTAGCTTACGTCACTCTGATATTCAAAAAGGGAGGTAGAGAGAAAGCAGGGAATTATAGACCAGTAAGCCTAACATTGGTAGTGATGAAAATACTTGAATCCATTATCAATGACTTTAAGCGGATCATTTATAAAGCAGTGGCAGGATCAGTCAGAGTCAGCATGGATTTATGAAGGGAAAATCATGCTTGACAAATCTGTTGGAATTCTTTGAAGAGGTAACCAGTACATTCGACAAGGGGGAGCCAGTCGATGTGGTATATTTGGACTTTCAGAAGGCGTTTGACAAAGTCCCGATAAGAGATTATTGTGCAAAATTAAAGCGCATGGGATCGGGGGAAATGTATTGAGGTGGATAGAAAACTGGTTGGCAGAGAGAAAGCAAAGAGTAGGGATAATGGGTCCTTTCCAAATTGGCAGGCAGTAACTAGTGGGGTACCATAGGGATTGGTGCTGGGCCCCCAGCTATTCACAATATATATTAATGATTTGGATGATGGAACAAAATGTAACATCCCAAAGTTTGCAGATGATACCAAGTTTGGTGGGAGGGTGAATTGTGACGAGGTTCAGGGATCCTACAGCAAGATCTGGACAGATTGGGCGAGTGGGCAAACCAATGGCAGATGCAGCATAATTTGGATAAGTGTGAGGTTATTTATTTTGGAAGCAAAAACAGGAAGGCAGATTACTACCTCAATGGTTGTAAATTAGGAAAGGGGAGTGTGCAGCAGGACCTGGGTGTCCTTGTGCACCATTCGCTGAAGGTAAGCTTGCAGGTGCAGGTGCATGCAGGCGGTAAAGAAGGCTAATGGTATGTAGGCCTTCATTGCGAGAGGTTTCGAGTATAGAAGCAGGGATGTGTTGCTGCAATTGTGCAATGCATTAATGAGACCACACTTGGAGTATTGTGTGCAGTTTTGGTCTCCTTCTCTGAGGAAGGATGTTCTTGCTCTCGAGGGAGTGCAGCAAAGGTTTACCAGACTGATTCCAGGGATGGCGGGACTGTCGTATGAGGAGAGATTGACTAGGTTGGGATTGTTCTTTCTGGAGTTCAGAAGAATGAGGGGGGAATCTCACAGAGACTTATAAAATTCTAACAGGACTAGATAGGGTAGATGCAGGGAAGATGTTACCAATGATAGGTGTGTCCAGAGCAGGGGTCACAGCCTGAGGATTCAGGGTAAACCATTTCAGACAGAGATAAGGAGACACTTATTCACACAAAGAGTGGTGAGCCTGTGGAATTCATTACCACAGGACGTAGTTGATGCTAAAACTTTGAATATATTCAAGAGGTGGCTGGATATAGCACTTGGGGAGAATGGGATCAAAATCTATGGGGAGAAAGCAGGATTAGGCTATTGAGTTGGATGATCAGCTATGATCGTGATGAGTGGCGAAGCAGGCTCGAAGGACCAAAAGGCCTCCTGCTGCTCCTATCTTCTATGTATCGATGTAGGATGCATAGTCATCACTCACTCATGTTTCAGGCTGCAGATCTGATGAATGTCAATGTGCTTGACAATTCTATTGGTCAGCACATGTAAAATAGCCCATTCTGGGATTTTCTGCCCCCTTCTATTGGTGGACCTTCTGGTCACGCCGAAGTCTATGAACGTTTCAATGGCTTGCCGCATCCACTTGTGGGGGGGAGGGGGACCTGTCATAGTGGGACTGGACAATCCCTGCCCATGTCTGAAGAATTACCAAACCATTCACAGTTTATTGACCCATGTTGAATAAGCGGCCTGAACGTGAAAAATGTGGCAAGGCCGCACGTAGCCTCATTTTGTTCAGTGAGGAACTCAGCTCACCTGAATGCTCCATTGCAGAGAGATATTTGAAAATGGCCAGGCCCCCAAAACAATCCCTGACCTCCCCCCAACCCAAACGGACTAATAGAGGATCCTCGTGACTTCCCCCATCCCCCAACACCCACACTGGAAAACCCCGGCCCGATCGTAAGCGCGCAGAAAATGCCTGCTTGCCACCTTGGCAGTGCCAACATAGCACACTGGCAGTGCCTGTGCCAGCAGGCAGTACCACCTGGGCACCACCAGGCTGGCACCCAAGTGACACTGCCAGGATGCCAGGCTGGCACTACCAGTATGCCAGGCTGGCACTAGCAGTGCCAGGGCACCACTCTACCCAAAAGGCATACAGCTGGGGGCCTCCGATCCCCTGGGAGACCGCCAGGAGTGCCGTTCCATCTGATCCCTGTTCGTGGGGACTAGTGCTGAACAGCACTCACCCGAGGTCTCCGAGGTGAAAGGGTTGAATCCCAAAGCCTCAGATACCTCGGGAATCTGCATATTGGATTGGATTTGGATTTGTTTCATTGTCATGTATACCGAGGTACAGTGAGAAGTATAGTTCTGTGTACAGCCCAGACAGATCATTCCATAAATAAAAAAACATAGGGTATACATAAATACACAATTACACAAGAATCGGGTGAAGCATACAGGAGTGTAGTACTACTCAGTAGAGAAGATGTGTGAAGAGATCAGATCAGTCCATAAGAGGGTCATTCAGGAGCCTGGTAACAGCGGGGAAGAAGCTGTTTTTGAATCTGTTAGTGAGTGTCCTCAAATTTTGCATCTGCTGCCCAATGGAAGAAGTTGGAAGAGTGAGTAACCTGGTGGGAGGGGACTTTTAGAGTAAGGCTGACTAGTTCACTCTAATTTGCAGATTTACTGAAAAGTGATCCCACCTATTGTGGGTGGGATTCACATCGAAACGTCTTGTGAGACCGGGGTCTCCCGACTTTCAACAGCCACACTGCACAGCGGCGAGCTGCTTTTCGGTGCAGCATGGCCGTAGGATTGTGTTATCTGTATACCAATGGTGGAAATACACAATGGCAGGCATGGACAGTGGATAGGGCAGATGCTGTCTATAGGGAATTCTGGATGACATTTGATACGGTTGTGCACAAGAGATTATGTGTGAGAATTTTCAAAATTTATTTACGGGGTATGGGCGTCGTTGGAGGGAAACCTCCAGGTGATGGTATTCTCAGGTATCTGCTGCTCTTGTCCTTCTAAATGATAGTGGACTTGGATTTGGAAGGTGCTGCCTGAGTGAGAACCTTGGTAAGTTCCTGCAGTGCATCTTGTAGATGGTACACACTGCTGCCACTGTTCGTTGGTGGTGGAGGGTTTGAATGTTTGTGGAAGGGGGAGCAATCAAGCGGGCTGCTTTGTCCTGAATGGTATAAAGCTTCTTGAGTGTTATTGGAGCTGCACTCATCCAGGTAAATGGCAAGTATTCCATCACGCTCCAGTATGTGCCTTGTAGATGGTGGAGAGGCTTTGGGAAGTCAGGAGTTGAGTTACTACTCTTATAGCCGCAGTATTTATGTGGAGAGCTAAGTTCAGTTTCTGGCTAATGGTAATCCCATGGAAGTTGATAGTGGGGGAATTCAACGATTGTAATGATAATGAATGTTAAGGGGCAATGGTTAGATCTGCTCTTGTAGGAGATCACCATTGCCTGGCACTTGTGTGGTGTGAATGTTGCTTATTTGTCAGCCCAAGCCTGGATATCGTCCAGGTCTTGCTGCATTTTAACATGAACTGCTTCAGTATCTGAGGAGTTGCAAATGGTACTGAACATTGTGCAATCATCAGCGAACATCCCCACTTGTGACCTTATGATGGAAGGATGGTCATTGATGAAGCAGCTGAAGATGGTTGGGCCTAGGACACTAACCTGAGGAACCCCTGCAGTGATGTCCTGGAGCTGAGATGTTTGACTTCCAGCCAACAGAACCATTTTCCTTTGTGCCAGGCATGACTCCAACCATCAGAGGATTTTTCTCCTGATTTCCATTGACTCCGGTTTTGCTAGGACTCCTTGATGCCATACTCTGTCAAATGCTGCCTTGATGTCAACGGCTGTCACTCTCTTCTCACCTCTGGAGTTGAGCTCTTTTGTCCATGTTTGAACCATGGCTGTAACTGGGTCAGGAGCTGCGTGACCCTGGCAGAACCCAAACTGAGCATCCGTGAGCAGGTTATTGCTGAGTAAATTTTAATTGCACTATTGATGACCTGTTCCTTCACTTTACAGATGATCGAGAGTAGATTGATGGGGCGGTAATTGGCCAGGTTGGATTCGTCCTGTTCCTTTGTATAGTACATACCTGCGCAGTTTTCCACATTGCCGAGTAGATGAAAGAGCACAGAAATGAGATACCCAAGTGACAAGGGCTGTTAATAAAAACAAAAAATGCTGGAAATATTCAACGTATCACGTAGCATCCATGAAGAGAAAATCAGAGTTAACTTTTCAGATCGATAACTATTGGCTAAAAACTGACGCGCATGCTATCTCTTTGAATAGACAATTGGTTATTTTGAAATTTGAATAATATGAGAATAATTAGCGTCTTTAATTAGTTACACATTTCCTATTCCAATATAATACATGCTGGAACACTAATTGTAACTATAATTCCCTGCATACAATTTTCAGGGATTGAACAGCCTTGTTAACTTCATAGCATAAGTATACTTAGCACCACCAGCCAAAAGATACATTACTCACACTTCAGATTTCACACTGCAACAGTGTAAATTTCTGTGCTGCACTGAGATGTATTTCTGAAATACAGAAAGAGATTGTTTCTAATGGAGAGAATGCCACACTAAAGAGTATTACTTTCCAATTAGCCAAAGAGAAAGCTGGCCAAACTTCTAATTGGTCGGGCAACCTTCTAAGAATATCAGACCATGAAGTGTGTGATCTGAGGAATAGATAGCACGGATTAGGTATTGGAAATAACGATGAGGATGTTAGTGCCCACAGTTTTTGTAATATAAATTTAGAGTACCCAATTCTTTTTTTCCAATTAAGGGGCAATTTAACATGGTCAATTCACCTACCCTGCATGTCTTTGGGTTGTGGGGGTGAAACCCATGCAGACACGGGGAGAATGTGCAAACTCCACACGGACAGTGATCTGAACCCGGGTCCTCGGCGCCGTGAGGCAGCTGTGCTAACCGCTGCACCACCGTGCCGGCCATTAGTGCTCACTGTTATTGCGGAACGTGGAGAATAATAATTTCCAGAGTAGGCATGTGTGCAGTTAAATGCTGAAGCTGCAGTTCAAGTTACACTACTCCTCCACAGAGTGCACTAAAACTGATGGACATGACATTGAAATCCATATATAGCTGTAAATATGCTGCATTTACCCACTGAACATTACATTAAAAGTGTGTGCTGGTATATTCGATTTAACTGAAGTTTTAATGGTTTGATAAATCATAATTATTCCCATAATCAATCATAAATAATTTTACAGTGTGGAGTCTCATTCCCTCAGAATTGAAGTAGTGCTGACAAATTAACTTTTTATTTCTCTCTTAAATCTATTGTTCTTTCCTTTCTTTAATTATTCTTCTGTTCATGATTTAAATCTAATTTATATTTTCTGGATTAAACTTCGTGGTATGGATGGCTTGGAATCAATTGGATTCTTCAATCTGCTTGGCGGAAGCCCATAGTGTTGCTTGCTTTGCTCACAGATCCACTGCAAAGGGCTCTGTGGTAGATCAGACACCTAATTATTCTTTCGTGAAAGGTGGGTATCACAGGCAAGGCCAGCAATTGTTGTCTATCCCTAATTATCCTGGAACTGATGGGCTTGCTGGGCCATTTCAAAGGGTGGTTAAGAGTCAACCACATTACTGTAGGCAACTGTCAGCATAGTGAATAGCAAGTGCCATTTCTTCATCTGTTGACCATAGAATTTGAGCCAACATGACCTTATATAAACACAGCAAGTTAAATATATTAGTAAATATATTAATGGACATGTAATGAGCAAATTAATTTCAATGTCGCTAAGTGTGGCTTGGTGCATATTGTTAGTCTTGGGCAGAGCAGGCTCCATACCAAGCTGTGATACAACCAGAAAGAATGCTTTCTATGGTGCATCTGTGGAAGTTGGTGAGAGTTGTAGCTGACTTGACAAATTTTCTTACTCTTCTGAGAAAGTAGAGTCGTTGGTGGGCTTTCTTAACTATAGTGTCGGCATGGGGGGACCAACCATCTGTACACCTAAAAACTTGAAGCTCTCGACCCTTTTTCCTTCGTTCCCATTGATGTAGACAGGGGCATGTTCTCCACTACACTTCCTGAAGTCGATGACAAACTCCTTCGTTTTGTTGACATTGAGGGAGAGATTATTGTCGTCGCACCAGTTCACCAGGCTAAATCGCTGCCTTGTAATGCAGAATAAGGCAGCAGTGCGGGTTCAATTCCCGTATGATTTTGATTGAGAGATAGATATTGGCCCAGCCACCAGGGTTTACTCCCGTACTCATCTCCGATGGGCGGCACGGCAGCACAGCGGTTAGCACTGTTGCTTCACAGCACCAGGGACCAATGCCCAATCCCGTGTTTGGGTCACTGTCTACATGTTCTCATTGTGTCTGCGTGAGTTTCCTCCGGGTGCTCCGGTTTCCTCCCACAAGTTCCGAAAGACGTGCTGTTAGGTGAATTGGACATTCTGAATTATTAATAATAATAATAATAATAATAATCTTTATTATTGTCACATGTCGGCTTACATTAACACTGCAATGAAGTACTGTGAAAAGCCCTTGTCGCCACATCCCGGCGCCTGTTCGGATACA
Organism: Scyliorhinus canicula; assembly: GCF_902713615.1. Classification (NCBI taxonomy): domain Eukaryota; kingdom Metazoa; phylum Chordata; class Chondrichthyes; order Carcharhiniformes; family Scyliorhinidae; genus Scyliorhinus; species Scyliorhinus canicula. The sequence goes on from NC_052151.1 coordinate 74,489,990, forward strand.
CAGAGGGAGAATTCAGAATGTCCAAGTGAAGCCATAGTGCTAACCACTATGCTACCCCTGTGTACTTGACCAGGCGCTGAATACGGCGACTAGGGGATTTTCACAGTAACTTCATTGCAGTGTTACTGTAAGCCTACTTGTGACAATAATAAAGATTATTATTATGAAAGAATGCCAAGGGATCTTTCAAATCCCCCAGAGATGGCAGACAGGGCGTTGATTTACTATCTCATCTTAAACAACAGACTCCCATCACTACAGCACTCCCAAAGTACTCCACCAGAATGTCAGCTTTACTTCTTGTCTTCAAGTCCTGGTATAAGTCTTTAATTCATATATGTGGGTCTCAAAGAGGGAAGAGTGCTGTGGTGGTATGACTAGGGGTATTACGGTACCTGGGAGTATGAGCTGCCATTGGTGCAGAGGGCTCGCTGCCCATTGACTCAAGTATCGTGTTCTCTGTATTCTCATTAGTCGAGAGGAAGGTAGCTCTGCCTACGAGGTGGGGTATGAGAACCCGTGTTTCCCAGCAGCCAGGTCATTTCTGTACTCCTGCTGCTGGGCACACTTCTTGCTGATTAAAGCTTTTGATTCGGTCTACTCCTTCGTCTTCGTGTCCATTGATTGTGCATCAAGTGCTAGCAGCTGAACAATTCACGCTGGGTGGGATTTTCCACCCAACTTGCCATGTGTTTCTTGGAGGCGGATGTGGCCCACCATTGACTGAATACAGGATCTTCTGGTCTCGCCGTTGTCAACAGTGTTTCCTGTTGAATGCACACCTCGTCGTCGGGAAACCCGCGGCAGGTGTGAGCCATCAGCAGGACCGGAAGACCTCTTCGATACTAAAGTTCATCATGGAAAGCATTCAAAATCCTTATTTTTTCCAGAATGCAGCATTCTACTTGCAATCTTCCTTTTAAAAATATACCAATTGCATGATAAGAATCATTAATCTTCTGAATATTCTGCTCATTTGTATTTTTCAATTAGCTATCGTTTTGTTCTGTATCTGACCTTTTTGCTGTGCATTGTTTGGAATCCAAGTCAATAGCACTTTGTACTTAATAAATCTGTTTACCTTTCAACATTACCACTTTGTTAAACACCAAACATTTTCACTGGGTTAAGTGCAGGCCTGATAGTGTCAGCATTGAATGAAGAGAGAGGAAAGGACTTACATTGATAGGTATTTCACATACCTGGGACAGCGAATGAAACACCCTTTACCTGCTCTGATTTAAAGAAATGCAGTAGCCAAAATGTACACAGCCAAACCCTACAACCAGCAATCAGATAAATGAACAACTAATTTACTAAGAAATAAATATTAACCAGGGCAACTCCTTTGTTCTTCTTCAAGTAACTCTATGGGAGAGAGATTCAGCATCTCTAAAATGGTTGTAGTATCTTAACCCACATTATGAGCTAATTTCCAAGTGGGAATGATATTCTGGGCGCGCTCTACCGCCCGCTCCCCCAATCGGGTGATCTAACGGAATCTTGCGAGACGTCGCAATTTGAATCTCACTCATTGTGGGCAGTATTTTGCAAATCTGCATCATAGAGTGAGGCAGCTAGTCTCACTCTGATGTGCACTCATCTGATCTAATCAGGCCCTGGGATCTAACCCCTTTGCCTTGGACACCTTAGCCGAGCGCCGTTCAGCACTGGTCCCCACAAATGGGAACCAGACAAAATGGCACTTAGTGGGGGAGGTCTCCCAGGAGATTGAAGTCCCAGGCGGCCCCTCTGAGCAGGATAGCACCCTTGCAGACCCACGTGGGTGCCAGCTGGGCATGGCTAAGGTGCCCAGGTGGTGCTGACAAGGGCACTGCCAGGGTGCTAGGTTAGTGGTGCCAGGCTGGCATTTTTCCCGTGCTGGGGATTGGGCCTGGGTGTACCCTGCCCATTTGAGGTGGGGAGGCTGAGGACCCCTTATAGGTGAGTTAAAATTTTGGAGGGTACAATTTCGGTGGTTGAACCGGGAGCGTTGAGAGATCTGGACGCCATTTTAAAATCCCGATCGCCTCCTGCATTGAGGAGTTCTGGCAAGAGGAGTTCCTCAGTGCAGGAAACGGGACTAAGTGTGGCCTTGGTGGGGCATTCCCAGCTGGGGCTCCGGATTGCAACAAAATCCTGTCGGTAGCGTGATGTTTCTTAGCATTGCGAGTATGGGAACACCTGGATAAACATGCTTGACATAGGACTCTGTTGCAATTCAATTAGATTGAGTTCTCTTATTCCGAAATAATGGTGCTGCAACTGAGCTAAAGAGCAGCTAATTATTCAACTGCTAAATCCAGATGTAAATAGAAGTATTGATTGGTAACAAATAATTCATAGTAGATCGCTTCTCAGTTTAGTGTAATTTCTAAATGTCTGCATTATACCATATCTAATTGGTTGAAATCTCATCCACTTAAAACACACGTGCAGGAAATCAATCAATGAAGCGCATATAGAAAAGAAATAATTCATGGATGGACAGCAAACATAAACTACCAATAAAATAAACTGGAAGCATAACCAACCAAATTATTAAAACAAAATGCATAAAATACTTATCCTTATACTTTGAGTTTGATACATTAATTGAAGAAATTTTCTTGCAGAACTTTACTCCTGTGTTGTCATCCTGAAGCTTATTTGGGATCAGAAATTGAACCATTTTGTTGGGCTGTACTGACCTTTTTTTTCTGCAAATGTATTGGTTCTTCCTTATTGACCTGTGTTGATGTTATTCAAAACAAATCCTTCTTCCTTTTGGCCCCAGAAGACAGTTAGGAGCACCAGAATTGAATATCTAAGGGTACTCGGTATTTCGTAAGGACAGACAGAAAGGCAAAAGAGGTGGTGTAGATTCACTGGAAAAGGAAAGGATCAATGCTGTAGTGAGAAATCATATAGGTATTGGAGATAAAGATGTGGACTCAGTCTGGGTCAAAATAAGAAATAACAAAGTAAAGAAGTTCCTGGTGGGAGTAATCTATAGATCCCCAAACAGTTGCACAGTGGTATAAGCCAGGAAATATTGGAGGTTTGTAAGAAAGGTACAACTATAATCATGGGTAATTTTAATGTGCATATAGACTGGATTAATCAAATTGGCAAGGGTAGCCTCAAGGGAGAGTTCATTGAATGCATTAGAGACTTTTCATTGGAGCAATATGTTGTGGAACCAACCAGGGAGCAGGCTAGTCTGGATTTTGTAATGTGCAATGAGGAGGGATTAATTAATGAGCTAATAGGTAAGGGTCACTGAGGGAAGAGTGATCATAGCATGATAGAATTTCAAATTCAGTTTGAGAGCGAGGAACTGGAGACCAACATTGACATTCTGGAGTTAAACAAAGGTAATTACATTGGCATGATGACAGATTTGGCCCAAGTGGATTAGGCAGGGGATATTCAATTTATCCCAATTAAAATATATTCCATCAAAGAAGAAAGATTGTAAGAGTGGGGAAAATATCCATGGCTGAGCAAGGTAGTTAAAGATAACATAAAGGCAAAAACAGAGGCATACCATATTGCAAAGGCCAGTGGCAGGCTGGATGATTGAGAAACTTTAAAAGATCAACAAAGGGTTACTAACAAAGTAATAAAAAGAGCAAAGATAAATTATGAAAGAAAATTAGAGCAAAATATAAAAAAGGATAGCAAAAGCTTCTATAAGTATATAAAAAGGAACGTGGTCCCTTGGCAGATGAGGCCGAAGAGTTAATAATGGAGAACACTGAAACAGCGGAGACGCTAAATCAGTTTCATGGTGGTACCATTGCAATAGTAACAGATAATGCTGAGGTAATGAAAGGGTGGAACTTTAAAAAATCATCATCAATAGGGGAAAAATATTAAACAAACCATTGGGATTGAAGGCAGATAAGTCTTAGGGGCAGCACGGTAGCATAGTGGTTAGCACAGATGCTTCACAGCTCCAGGGTCCCAGGTTCGATTCCTGGCTTGGGTCTGTGCGGAGTCTGCACGTTCTCTCTGTGTCTGCATGGGTTTCCATCGGGTGCTCTGGTTTCCTCCCACAGTCCAAAGATGTACAGGTTAGGTGGATTGGCCATGACAAATTGCTCTCAGTGTCCAAAAAGGTTAGGTTGGGTTACTGGGTTATGGTTGAAGGCGTGGGATGTTCTTTACAAGGGCCAGTGCAGACTCAATGGGCCAAATGGCCTCCTTCTGCACTGTTGATTCTGTGATGCTGTGAAGTCCTCAGGGCCTGATGGCCTACATCCTAGGGTTTCAAAGGAAGTGGCAGCGGATATAGTGGGTCCATTGGTTATAATATCCCAGGCTTACCTGGATGTGGGAAAGGTTCCAGTAGATTGAGAAAATTCTAATGTAATGCTCTTATTCAAAGAGGGGGAGGCAGAAAGTAGGAAACTATAGACCAGCTAGTTTAACATCTGTCATTGGGAAATTGTAGAATCCATTGTTAAGGAAGGAATATAAGGACAATTGGAAAGCCAATCCAGCAGAGTGGGCATGGTTTAATGAAGGGTATATTGTGTTTGACTAATTTGCTAGAGTTCTTCAAAGATGTAACAAGCCACGCGGATAATGGTCATCCTGTAGATGTAGTATATTTGGACTTACAGAAGGCATTTGATAAGGTGCCACACAAAAGGTTAGTACACAACGTAACATCATATGGGACTAGGGGCAATTTATTAGCTTGGATAGCAACAGAAGGCAGAGAGTGGGGATTAGTGGGTCTTTTTATGGTTGAAAGGTTGTATCTCTTGGAGTGCCACAGGGTTCAGTCCTCGGGCCCCAACTATTTACAATGTATATAAATGACTTGGATGCAGGGATAGAACGTACCATAGCCAAATTTACAGATGATACTAAAATAGGTGAAATAGTATGTTGCAATGAGGAAATAAAAAATTTACAAATGGATACAGGTATGTTAGGTGAGTGGGCCAAAATTTGGCAGATGGAATTTAACGTGAATAAGTACGAGGTTATCCATTTCGGTCGGAAAAATGGAAGGTAACTTATTGTCCCGTAACTCTTGGCTATTGGCAGGAAGCCAGGGCCGCCGATTCTGAAAGGGAAAATGCGCACTTTCCTGCGCTCAGATTATTCAATGAACCTTCCGCTCGTTGCAGCAGCCTGGGGCCTCCAGCAGGGCTGTCTGCGATGGCTCCAGCGTGGCACAGGAGCGGTGCAGCCATGTTCAGCCAAGTGTTGTAAAGGTATAAGTAAAGTTTTAACAATTTTGTTTGCTCTTTCTTTTATGCAGGCATTGCTGTTGTTATTGATTCTTTTAAAGTAATTTTCAATATTATATTTTATGATTATTATTTATTTTATTTATCTATTTTTTAATTTACAGGACCCAATCATTTTTTCCAGTTAAGGGGTAATCCACCTACCCTACACATCTTTGGGTTGTGAGGATGAAACCCACGCAAACATGTGGAGAATGTGCAAACTCCACACGGACAGTGACCCAGAGCCGGGATCGAACCTGGGACGTCGGCACCATGATGATTATTATTTATAAGTGAACATAGGTTTGCTTATTTAATTTAGATCTGAGAAACTCTTTAAATCTGCACTATAGTATTATATAATTTTACATGTGGCATGATTAAAAGTGTTTGTATGTTTTAATTTAAATTACGGTCATAAGATTTTAAAAGCGTCCCAGGGCGTTTTGCTGTAACTGACCTTGTAACATCTGATTTTTTAAAAGTTTGTGTTTACAGGATCATAGAATCACTGCAGTGCATAAGACTTAATGATCTGTTGAGCTGCTCGCAGAAAAATACTTTTCACTGTCCCTCGGTACACGTGACAATAAACAAATCCAATCCAATCCAGAAGGCCATTCCAACCATCGAGTCTGCACCAACACTCTGAAAGATTACCCTACACAGGCCCACACCCCGCCTATCCCCATCACCTCACCTAACCTTTGGGCACTAAGGGACAATTTAGCAGGCAAGCCATCTAACCTGCACATCTTTGGACTACGGGAGAAAATGAAGCAACCGGAAGAAACCACAGGAGCATGATAGCACAGTGATTAGCACTGCTGCCTCCCAGTGCCAGAGGCCCGGGTTCAATTCCGGCCTTGGGTCTGTGGAGTTTGTATGTTCTCCCCATGTCTGGGTGGGTTTCCTCCAGGTGTTCTGGTTTCCTTCCACACGCCAATGATGTGCATATTAGTTGGATTGGCCATGCTTGGTTGCCCCTTAGAGTCCAGGGATGTACAGGTTAGGTTCCGGAGAAACGGCGGGGTAGTGGGCCTAGATAGGATATTCTTTCAGACGGTTGATGTAGACTTGATGGGCCGAATGGCACTTTAGGAATTCTATGGTTCTAGGAAACCCATGCAGGCACAGGCAGAATATGCAAACACCACAGTCACCAAAGGTCCGAATTGAACATGGGCCCTTGGTGTTGTGAGGCAACAGTGCGAACCAGTGTGCTACCGTGTCGCCCATGTTATTATGTTTCTGCCTTGTTCACTTCAATTATCTTATCCATTTATAATTATCTCATAATTAAATGTTGTGTTTTGATGTTTCAGTAAGACATTTATAGAATCTTGAAAGTATGATGGAAAATATTTATTAACAAAAATAATTTTATACATCCGAACTTTGAAACTTGCTAACATTTAACGTAACATTTAACTTCATCAGCTAAACAATGACATCTTGTGTAATAACCTCAACTTTTACAAATTTCTTACAATAAAATATATTTTCTCACATAAACATAATGGTCAATAAAATATATTTCTCCACATTAACACAATGGTTCTGTCTATTTGTAAAGAGGAGGGAAGGGGAAGAGAGAGAGGGAAGAGGGGAGGGAGGGAAGGGGAGGGAGGGAAGAGCTCTAAGTCTGAAAACAGCAGCCACTGAAGCGTAATGTTCTGGCATACATCTCCTCTGACATAATTTTGTGATGTCCTTTGGCAGTACACTCTTAAGAGTGTGTAATTGATTTGCTGCAATACCTGGCAGAGAGATAGTTCATATTAGCTTACAGGAGGCTTGCATATGTCAACTAAGGCATTAAACTATGTTAAAGAATTTAAAGCAATCGCTGAGGCTTGTAAGGATGAACATTACATCAGGGAGATTCTTAAAAAACACAGCTTAAAATACATTGCAAAATCAAAATGTACTTTAGCTCTGAATGAGCTCGGAGGACAGGCGTGCTAACATTAGTGTCCTTGAAAAAGTCAATAGCACCATTATCAAGGCCATGATCATCCAAAACCACTGGGCCACCCATATGCTTAGGATGTCATAGTCCTGACTTCCAAAGCAAATGTTCTTCACCCAGCTTAAGGAAGGAACCCGAACAACAGGAGGACATAGGAATAAACCTTGCAGGCTTACCTCAAGAAATGGACCATAGACATCAATGCCTGGAAGACCTTTGCTCAGAAGAGACCTACTTGGAGGGACCTCCTGAGTGAAGGGTCACAATTCTTCAGGAACACCCAACGACAAGAAGAGACCTGGAAAAGGAGCCTCAGAAAGGAATACCTGCGACCTGGTGTCCAATAACAAATCCCACCTTTTGGAAACTCCTACCAAGTAAGTGATTTAAGATGTGGCTCTAGGATTGTGCTCATCAGCCACGCAAGGACCCACAGACCCGTGACCAGTAACACGGAGTATCTTCGGTGGACAATCACATTCTTTGCAGACAGTGGTCAGATTTCTGACGAGACCCTTTACAAATTCTTTCACTGGAGATGTGTGCACCTTCCCACCTCCAAGCCACTTCAACACTCACCTCAGAAGAAATGCATCTCTGATTTTTATGCAATATATCATGGAAGAGTTGCAAGTATGAATATAGAAAAATGAAGTTGTTCTTATCATATTTCATGGAGGCAATTCTCACGTTTTCTTCCCTGAAAAATGGACAGGAAGCATGTCAACATGGTGGGTAAGAAATGGTGGAATGACGGGGAGAGAGAGACACATAAGCGCCGCCATTGGTGCCCGAGTTCTAACTGATGCTATTTTCAAGGAAGCCAGTAAATTGACAAGCAGCATGCCCACCTGAAAGAGGCGGAAGAGCCCAACTGCATTTTTCAGGTCCAAATGAGTGGGCTTTGGAAAGAAAGAAATCTTTATTTTGTAGAACACTCCTTCTCCTCCTCAGCTTCCAAAAAGAAACTCAGGTCTCGTGTCTGCCCAAAGTCCCTCCGCGTATGACCTTTCCCCTCAATTCCCCTCCCCAGCTTCAGGACTGTGGGCTGTCTCAGCAGAGGAACCAACTGATTCCCAGGCCTCTCCTGCCCAGCTACCCGCAATTCACCGGGCATCACATTGAGAGACACAGGCCCTGAAGTCACTTTGACCTAATGCCAGCATCAATGGGAAAGTGGCACTTCCACTTTGCTGCTATGCACCATTTCTTGCAGAAGATCTATACTGACCCAACCTCCCAAATCATCATCCTACCCCACCACCTCCTCCCCCGCATCCTCCTCCTCACTTGCGGGCATCACACTTTGGAACAAACAAATTATAGCATTCACTAAAATAATGTAATAAAAGTTAGTAATTTTCTGCTACTTTCTGCTGACCTCAAATTGACCTCAGAAAAGCAGAACAATAACTTGTGGTTTGACAAAGAAAGGCTTGGATTTATGTAATGGCTTATCACACCTGTCAGAACATCCCAAAATGCTTCGCAAGCAATTATTTATCTTAAAGAACAATTGTGGTGTTTTCCAGGTGAGTGCAGTGTCCATTTTATACACTGTAAGGTCCTGCAGGCAGCAATAAGATAAACGATCAGTTAAATCTGTTTTAAGTGGAAATCATTGAAAGAGAAGCAGTGGACAGCCCATACTGGGTTACACACAGCTGCACCTGAGCAATTAGCCAGTACATTGTGCTTTACATGATAAAATGCGCCTGTCAGGGATCCTCTGGTTTTCTGTGAGTAGCGGCACTGAAGATGCATTAGTTTGTGCAATATATTTGTCAGAAATGTCATGATATGTGCTTGTTGCATTCAATGTTTTGCATTATGGAACTTTATTATTTTCTTTCTCAACTTTAATTAATTAGTCCTAATTAAAGCAAAATCTCTTTAATTCTCTCAACTTGTGACCAGCTTTCTTAGAAAACTAATAGTTAAGCAGCCAGCAACAAAACACATGAGGATGCAAATTACATTACACCTTCCATCTAGAGTAGTAATGTTCTTCCAATTCAGTAAGCATGTTTGGGAAACAACAAAATGCAGAAAAAATATTTATTGTCACTGCTACTCATGTTTTCTATAATGCCACCAGTTTGCAAGAATAATTGATGAATTAAAATGTAACTATCGTTGCTAATTTACATGTAACATTTTATGTAGCACAGTGGAGGTGGCAAGGTAGTACAGTGGTTATCACTGTTGCTCCACAGCGCCAAGGTCCTGGGTTCGATTCGTGGCTTGGGTCACTGTCTGTGCGGAGTCTGCACGTGCTCCCCGTGTCTGCATGGGTTTCCTCCGGGCGCTCCGGTTTCCTCCCACAAATCCCGAAAGACGTGCTGTAGGTAATTTGGACATTCTGAATTCTCCCTCAGTGTACCTGAACAGGTGCTGGAGTGTGGCGACAAGGGGATTTTCACAGTAACTTCATTTCAGTATTAATATAAGCCTACTTGTGATATCAGTAAAGAATATTGTTATTATTATAATTCATAAAATCAAGAAATCCTTAAATATCTAAGTTGCACTGAAGAGTATAATTCTCAAGCGTATATTTTCAAAACTGAACTGCTTTTTAAACCTAAGGCTGATTTATTTGATAACTTCTAAGCTTTTTTAAAATTTATTTTTCCAATGGGATGTGGGCATCGCTGGTTGGGCCAGCATTATTGCCCATATCTGAAGGAGTCACGTGAGGCCAGGCCAGGTATGAATACAGATATTTTTCCCCTTGGACATTAATGACCCACGTGGGTTTTTTCACACTTTTAATTCCAGATTTTTATTCACTATTTGCTGAGGCAGGATTTGAACCTGGGCCACCAGAGCATTACGCTGAATCTGTGGATTACTAGTCCAGCAACAATACCACTACACCACCATCTACCCTGAAGTGCGAATCTGTTTAGTTTAGAATCAATGAATTCAATATTTACTTTAGGAAAACGTTTGTACTTATTTGCTCATAGTGATAGAATCTATTTTTAATTCATTTTTAGAAAATCACTCTGTCGCTTTACTCTTTTCGGTCAATTCTGATGAGTGATGTCTTTCAATCGAAATGTCCAACAAGTCAAATGTTTGACTCTCTTCAGGTTAAAGAAGATTGAAATTCGATATTTACTGAAATAAATAAAAATCTGTAGCTTTGAAAGAAAAATAAGAAGGCTATGGAGACGGCTTCATTGAATAGATTGTCCTCGAGAGCATTTGTTTAACGCAGTATTTTAACTTTGGTGGCATTTTGACCCGAGATAAGCTTGAACCTGACCATGAAATGTTTTTGTTTACTTAAAGACAATGACCCAGGAAGAAACTCCTCAGTCAAGTTTAAGATAATTACGTCTGTCACTTTAACAAAGCCAGAAGTTAAAATGATCCTTGACCCTCACCCAACCCTCACCTCTCACTGACAGGCCTGCTAGCTGTTGCTTTAGAAAAACAGGAAAAAAAAATTGAACATGGAAATAAGGCATTCAGTCCCACCAGTCCATGTTGGTGTTTATCCTCAATACAAGCAAGTCCTAATTCCATTTTTTTTTCATTTTTGCAACCGGTACTGTACAGAGCCAACGCTACGTTCATACTGCAGTAATGCCAGATAAGAAGCATACAAATAGACAGCTACAGAAACAATAACAGCACACCCATGAAAATGAGTAGCAGCCATTCCTCAGGGCAGACTTTATAAACAAACTGGGTTTAAAGGTCAACATTGGGAGGTAAGGAAGATATTCAAAAGAAAAACCTATTTTACTGTGATACCTCGCAAAACATCACAGTATAAATAAATGATGAAGGTAAATACTACATATAGCTAAAGTTGTTACTCCTGTGTCAGTTTGCTTGACTGAATAAATATTGAGCAGCAACCTCTTAAATACATCTGTGCTCTTATTGCTCGCCTGCTATTGCAATGTGTTCCTCATTGCTATTACTAATACTGCATATATATTTTTCAGTCCTATTATTGCTTCTGGTCCACTCTGTTCCTCAGCGTTATTATTGCCCACCTGCTATCACATTGTGTTTCTTTGTAAGAAGTCTTTGTCGGGGCTAAGAATTGGCTTGCTGTTTCCTTCCAGCTAGTCTGTGCAGACTTTTGTTGCCCGTGCTAAGGTAGTGAAAATTGAAGCCAGGCCCTGAAGGCCCTGAGCTGCTCACGGCCATCCTTCAAAACCAGCTCTGCAACTGAAATGCAGCGCCCTCCCACCAGCCATAATGCAGTTAATGGGGTGGCACTTGAAAGGGAGCACTAAGTCAGACGAAGGAACCTGTAAGACAGGCATTAAGTTAATTTTCAAGGATGAAGTGTTCATTTATATCAGTATAATTGAATGTGTTGTTAGATAATGATAATAATCAGAGAGTTTTTGTGGATGGCAGGTGGTTCAGAGATGTTTGGCTGCACTCAATGGCTCCCTCACCATCAGGAACCCTGGCAAAGTCACATTCTACTTCTCTCTGCTGAAGGAGAAAACAATGTTCTCTCTTCTGGAACAATTAGCCCCCATCACCCCTCAAATGCTACAACAGACAGCATACTGGAAATGCCTGGAAAGGCTCCGTATCATACAAGTTCAATGCTACTGTGACCTTTACAGCCACTGGCAGCACCTTCTTCATGCTGCAGTGTAGCTTTAGGTCGGATTGTAGGAGGTGACACATTTCATTGACCCACTAGCTTGTTGAAACACAACTGCCTCAGGCATTACTCCTGGGTTAGGTGGAAGTAGGAGATAGGAGAAGTGGACCCAAAAACATGTGATGTGTGGGTATTCAGTGGAGAACACTTGTCTTTCCCCTTTATCAAAGATATCCCCCTCCCTGCAGCCTTCGCTCTATTTCATGGTCGTATACAGAATTCAAATTATTATGGTACAGAGTAAAGTAATTTGACCCAAAATATCTGCACTGGCTCTCAAACTAAGCATCTCACCAAGTATTGTTCCACCACCTTCTCCCCATTACTCTGCACATTCCTCTTTTTCAGATAATGGGCTGGATTCTTCCGCCCCACCCCCTGCATGATTGCCACAGGCGGGATGCAGACCATGTAAAGGTCCATTGACCTCGGGCGGGAATATCCGGTCACTGGGTGGGCATGGCCAGAAAATCCGCCAAACGTTCTAATTGACTTTTAAATGCCTCCATTGAACCTGCCTCCACCTACTCTCAGGCAGTGCATTCTTGATGCTAATCACCACCAGAGATGATTGTGGGCTTCTTCTGGTGTATGCAGGGAACACCTCTTCCTCACCAAAGACAGCAGTGCCTCCTTTCATGGAGTCATAGGATATGCGATGGAGACAAAAGACAAAGACCAGGGCGCCAACTAACAATCAAATGCATTGTCTAGAGCTAGAGACATCGTTAGACAAGTGTTATGGACACAAGGGTGAGGTGAATCGAATAATTATTGTTGGTCCCCTCTTCAATCCATGACAGCAATAGTTTTAATATCTAATTTCGTATTTTTCCCTTACTATCCTTTGCCTTGTTGAAATGGGCCATGGCGTGTTTCGTGGTTTATGAGATTCAACCTCACCAATAATCCCACAGCATGTTCTTTAAGGTAACACAAAACTAGGTTTTATTAACACATTCAAAGCCTAGGGATTGGATTGTGGCACATAACCACACTCGCGAACATACAAAGTAGAATCATAGAGAAAGAAAGGGAAGAAGTTACAACTTGCAAGTTACTTTAAAAAATGAAAAATGTATTGGTATTAATTGAAGTGAAAAGAGTCCAGTCAGTCAATGCCCAATGAAGGTTCTTTTGGGTGGCTCTATCTGACAAAATTCCTGGTCTTTGTCCTGGGAACTCTGTTGCGGTGGTGAAGAGACAGCAAAGTATTATTTTATTCTGAGAATTAATCTACAGGCAAAATGAGATCTGACTTTGGGATAAATGGCGGTCTGAGGCAGGCTGCTAGCCTGGAGTCCAGTTTTCTCTCCTGAGGTTAAACTGCAACTGAAGACAGAATCCAAAATTTATACAATTAAAGCAATTCAAACAGCCGATCCATCCAGCTAACAATGTACTTTAATGACCCTTGTTAAAATCCATTGTATTTGGAGCAGGTCACTATGGGACCATTACCTTAATGTTGGAGATAAGGAATCACAATAGCTCCGTCTTTGTCCAGAGCTGGATTGTGCATACATCTCGGGCTGGATTCTTTGTTTTAGGGATGTTAATAAGTCCCCACGCCGTCGTGAAAACTGTGGGGCTGGATTATCCGCCCCCAACACGGAAATCGCGATTAGAGAAGGGGCTGAGACTCCTTCCTCGCGCACGAAATCAGGACCAACGCCGGTTTCGCAATTCGTCGTCCCCCATGAAAATCAGCGTACTTATGGAGTACTCCGAGCTGAGCATCCACCACCTCAGGCCATTGCCTGAGGCCCGCTCCATGATGCTCCATTGCCGACTGGCCGAATTCCCGATGGCGAGGTTCTAATATGGTCCCACCCATCCGCGGTACTTGCGTGGCGGTTGCGGACTCAGTCCGGCGGCCGCCACAGTCGGGGGAGGGCCAATCGGTGGGCGGGAGAGGCTTCATTCAGGGCTGAGGGCAATGTGTGCCGGCAGTCTGGTGAGCGTGAGTGGCTGATGCGGGGCACTATTTCGGCGATCCAGGTCCGTGGGCTGAGTCTGCCATGGAGGACGGCATGGCCGCTGGAGGCTACCGCCGTGCGCATGCACGGCCTCTGACCTGGACATGCGGGGGGGGGGGGGGGGGGGGGGGGGGGGGGGGCCATATCGGGAGCTAGAGCTGCGAGCTCTACGACAGCTGCCTGCTAGCCCCCTGCAAGTCGGTGAATCTGTGGCCTTTTGACACAAGTTTTCCTGGCGTAAAATACCACAGTTTTCCCGACGGCGTGTGGACATAGTCGCAAAAACGGAGAATCCAGCCCGTGGTCTTTTATGCCAGGAAAGCTGGCGCCAAAGGACCACATATTCACCGTCTGTCAGGGGGCTAGCAGACAGCTGTCATACAGCCCACAGCTCTAGCTGCCATTACAGCTCCGCGCACTTCCAGGCCAATGGCTGCGCATGCATATGGCGGCAGCCTCTAGTGGCCGCAGATTTGAACCGCCGAAATAGTGCCCCGCATCAGTCGTCACGCGCCCCGGACTGCCCACGCACATAACCCTCAGTCCCGAATGAAGCCCCCCCCCTGCCCTCTGATCGGCCCTCCCACGGCTGTGGAGGACCGGACAGGTCCGCAGCTGCCACATGAAGATCCCGGGCGGTGGGATCATAAGAGGTCCACGCAATCAGGAATTCGGCCAGTCGGGGACGGAGAATAGCGTGGCGGGCCTCAGGCAATGGCCTGAGGCAGTGAATGGCATACTCCACGAGTATGCCGATTTTGGGGGGCGGAAAATTGCAAAACCGGCACCAGTCCCGATTTTGAGCGCAAAATCAGATTCTCCGCCCCATTGCCAAACGCAATGTCGCCGTCAGGGTGCGGACAATCCAGCCCCTCATCTACTCGCCCTTTGTGTTGACTTGGCTGAAATATTCATACAATGTAAAGGGGTGTCGCATCCCAAGAGGTTGATGAGTTAGTCTTTGTCCATTGGAACAGCTTAGAATCCTTCGGAACTACCAGCATGTGTCCAGCTGCGACCATTTTATCATCCCTGCAATTATCCATGACTAAAAAATAGAATTTAAACAAGAGAATAGGGAAGGACTTCCGGTGGCAGCCTTGGAGTGAGTTGGCGCACATTTGGTGGCTCCATTTAGCTGCCGGCCCCTCCACAGGGTGTGAAGTTGATCCACCCTCAGCAAAGTCAGTAATTATTACCCATCCCTAATTGCCTTGAAAAGGTGTTCATAAGCTGCCTTCAGTTAGACTGAATGCCTGCAATCTATGTGCTGTAGGTACACAGCAATGCTAGGATTTCTGACTGAGTAATGCCTTGAAATTCCACTACCCATTCCAGAATAACATTTTTTATTCACTATCTCATATGATTCCAATGTGAGCCTAATATATATGTTTTCTTTTAATGAATTAAAAAAGTGTTTAACTTTGTATTTTAAAATATTTGTCCAATTCAATGAGATCTCCTTTTTTCTCATCTCTTATCATAACTGTAATTTCTTATTTCTGGTGTAATTCTAGTGAACCTATATTGCTTCTCTTGCATGGCTCCAATATGCTTTCTTACAACTATGTCCTCAGAAACATATGCAGCTGGATTCTGCGTTCCAGAGATTAAGGGCAGGATTCTCCACCCCGCCGCGCCACTTTTCTGCCTCGACCCACCGGCGGGATTCTCCGTTACGCCGGCTGGTCAATGGGGTTTCCCATTGTGGGGCAGCCCCACGCCATCGGGAAATCCCCGGGCGCCGGCAAAACAGAGAATCACACCGGCGGAGAATCCCGCCATAAATGTTGACACTGGGGCATGATTTGTGGACTTCCACGACAGCAAAACTGGGCCGCACCTGGGCCAATTCAGCGACAATTGAAGGGCTAGCACCGGCACCACGTGGAACTCAATTAATTCCAATGGAAAATGGTGCGGGATTCGCTGGGACCATGATTGACACTCAGGAAGCTGACAAGTTGCAGCCGTACATACACACTTCACCCCCCCTACACACACCATGCCAGCCAACAAATGGCACTGGTTGCCCTGGAGCATGCTAATCGGTTGTATGGGGCCAGAGGTCTCCGAGGGGGGTGGCCTGAAGGAACATCCATATGACCGGTGGCCATAGGTTCACAGTAGGCAGTCAGCAGCTTGCGCAGCTGCATGGCTGCTTTGCAGGCCACGGCAATGGTGCTCCATGCCTGTCCACCCTGACCCCACATCCCACCTACTGGCGATCCCCCGCTACTCCCCCGGACCTGGCAGAAGCCTCCCAACCAGCGGCACAACTGTCAGCAAACCATGGTAATGTTGGACACTTTCTGAACCTTCTCTCTCTCTCTCAGAAGCCACAGCGCCTGTTTCACAATTTGTAAAAGCACAAGTGAACCTCGCCATCGGGAACTCGCCCCAGTGGAGGCGGACATTGCAGAGACCCTGGGGAATACCGCGTCAGGCCAACTAATGATATGCCAATGCGTTTACTGTACGTGCATTCTGGAATGCATTGATGCCGCTGTAGAGGCGATGGAGAATTGCGTTTTGGAGTGAAACCAGCACCGGCTATGATTTCAGTGTCAGAAACGATTCTCTTCCCAATTGCATTTCCCGATTCCTGCGGCAGCAAATGGAGAATCCTCAGAATTGTTACGATATAGAAAAAGGCCATTTGGCCCATCATGTCTGCACCGGCTATCCAAACAAGCATTGTGGTTTAGTGCTATTCCCCTGACTTTCTCCCATGCCCCTGCACATTGTTTCCGTTCAAATATTCATCCAATGCCCTCTTGAATGCCTCGTTTGAATCTGCCTCCACCATAATTCCAGGCCGTGCATTCCAGACCAGAACCACTCATGTGAAAAAGTTTTTTCTCAAATCACATTTGCTACTTTTGCAAATCACTTTAAATCTGTGCCTCTGTGCCTTTTCATTCTTGATCCTTTTATGAGCGGGAACTGTTGAGCTGCTGACTCCCTATCTACTTTGTCCAGCCCCCTCATCATTTTGAAGACCCCTATCAAATCTGCACCTGGCCTTCTTCTCTCCAAAGAGAACAGTCCGAACCTCTCTAATCTCTCCTCATAACTGTATTTCTCATCCCTGGAACCATTCTTGTAAACCTCTTTTGCACTCTCTCCAATGTGTTCACATCCTTCTTATCGTGTGTGCACCCAGTCTTCAACTTCTATAAATATTCAATGTCCAGAGAGAGTTCTCTTTTAGTGCTGTAGGTAACTGAAAACTGCTGCATGGGATATCAGAGCAGAAGCAATCACTGCAATCTTCTCTTCTGTTTATCACAATATACCTGTGCCCATCCTGGCATGTGATGTTGTCGAGGAACAACACGTTCAGATGGGTCTGGTTCAGTCATTGAAATGTGAATGGGTTCACTGATCAATGGATTGGCTGGTCTAATGATAGTTATCAGAACCCGATAGCTTTGGGTGGACACTTGAAGGAAATACACCTGCAGGCTAATGGGGATGAAGCAGAAGAATGAGACTGACGAGATTGCTTCATAGAGTGCCAGCATAGAATTGATGAATCATATGGCCTCCTTTCATGTCATAAATAAATGATTCTACGACCTCTGATGCAGTATACAGTGCCCTTTATCCCAGCCCCAAGTTCAGGAAGTTGGGTTGCAGTATCTATTCTCGAAACTCTTACCACAAAGAGCTATGCATTCGTGGAGGATGAAGAAGTAAAACTGTTCTCCAGATGAATCTTACCAGGGATGTCCGTGCACATTGCTGTAGAGACCAATGCCATATCTTCCTTTGATATCTTCAATGCAGTGCAAATTTCCCTCTTGTTGCAAGTGAGAACTGTAGATGGTAGAAACTTTGTTCCGCGACACACTCTCAGAGACTAACCTTGGAATTTACAAGTAAGTATGATATTCTATGAACATCCCACTGGCTTGACTCAGTCTGCAAAAAAACACTCGACAGTTGTTGTAACATTTTTTTCTACTATTTATCTGAAATCACTTACATTTGATTTTGTATCTACACCTCCTAATTCTACATTTTTGCTCACTCAAAACATACTGTTCTCATAAAAAATAAGAAAATTAATTTTACAAGTAATATTTTGGAGAGTAGTAGTCTAGTTAATGCAATTTACACCATCTAGAATTGAATGTATATCATTCACACAGGGGCATAAGTAGGCCGCTCAGCACTTCGAGCCTACTCTGCTATTCAATAAGATCATGGCTGATCTGATTGTAAACTTGACTCCACATCCCACCTACCCCCGATAACAATTTATCCCCTTATTTATAAAGTATATATCTACCTCTGCCACGAAAATATTAAAAGACTCTCTTCCACTTCCTTTTGAGGAGGAGAGCTCCAAAGACTCACAGCCCTCTGAGGGAAATTATTTCTCCTCATCTCTGTACTAAATGGGCAACCTCTTATTTTTGAACAATGGCCCCCAGTACTAGCTTTCCCCACAAGACAAAACATCCACTCAACATAGATCCTGTAAATTTCCCTCAAAATCTTATATGTTTCAATCAAGTCGCCTCTTACTCTTCTAAACTCCAGTGGATACAAGTCTGGACTGTCCAGCCTTTCCTCAGAAGGCAACCTGCCCATTCCAGGGAGTAATTTAGTAAACTTAGTAAGGAGACCAATACTGTACATAGTACTCCAGGGTGGTCACAGCAATGCACTTTACAACTGAAGCCTATTTTTGTATTCAACTCCCTTTGCAATAAATGATGGCATTCTGTTAGCTTTACTAGTTATTCGCTGTACCTAGGGGTGGCACGGTGGCACAGTGGTTAGCACTGCTATCTCACGCCACTGAGGATCTAGGTTCAATCCTGGCCCCAGGTCACTGTCTGTGTGGAGTTTGCACATTCTCCCTATGTCTGCTTGGGTCTCACCCCCACACCCAAAGATGTACAGGGTACGTGAATTGGCCGTAACTTTTTATTTAAAAAGTAAAAAATATATACAAGGCCAAATGGTACAAACACTAACACTCTAAATTGCCCCTTAATAGGAAAAAACGAATGAGGAACTTTAAATTTAAAAAAAAGTTATTTGCTACATCTGCATACTAGCCTTTTGCGATTCATGCATTAGGACCCCCTCGGCATCCCTTTGTTCCAATCATAATTTATTTTAAATGAGTTATCTGCTTATAATTTCCGATACTGTTTAGTGTCTTATTTACCTCTGCAAGATCATTTCTCAGATACTTCACTGCAGTGCTGACAGCTTGACTGCCTCACTTGTTTCTCAGCACCTACCAATGATTCAAAAAGGTGACTCACCACCACCTCCTCAAGGGCAATTAGGGATGGGTAACACTTGTTGGCCTAGACAGCAAAGCCCATATCCCATGAAAGAATAATAAAATATACTCAAAGTGCAGTCTGACTGGAGCACTGTATAATTTTGTCACTGCTTCCTTTGATTTGTATTTAAGTGTTTTGGTTATGTAGTTCAATGTTTTATTAACTTTTTTGGTTCCAGCTCTGACCTGGTTAGACACAAAGGGGTGAGAGCACGGTGGCACAGTGGTTAGCACTGCTGCGTCACAGCTCCAGGGACCCGGGTTTAATGCCGGCCTTGGGTGACTGTCTGTGCGGAGTTTGTACGTTCTCCCCGTGTCTGTGTGGGTTTCCTCCAGGTGCATCGGTTTCCTCCCACAGTCCAAGGATGTGCAGGTAGGTGAATTGGCCATGATAAATTGCACCTTATCATCAGAAAGGTTAGGTGGGGTTACTGGGTTATGGGGATAGGGTGGAGGTGTGAGCTTAAGTCGGGTGCTCTTTCCAAAATGCAGATCCTATGAGCCGAATCGACTCCTTCTGCAGTGTAGATTCTATGATCTATGATCATACAGCACCAGAATTGCACCATGCAGATCACATTGATTCCCCAGTGGCAGCCGGTCATCCCAACATAAAGCTATGGAGCACTTTCCTCAACCAACACTGTCACAACATCTTTCACCAGAGCCCTTTATATTCTGGGGGTACCCAATAGGTGTGGCAGCATCTGCAGAGGGAGAAAGGTTTTAATGAAAGATTCTTGACCTGAAATGATAACTCTGCTTATCTTTCTGGGGGGTACTGCCTGGCCTGCTGAGTAACTCCAGCATTTCCTGCTTTTACTTCAAATTTCCAACAGTTACAGTATTGTGCCCTTTATTTTCTACCATTCCAGCACTTTCCTATCCATGCATACAGTTGTGAATCAGCATGAACCCCCACTGCATGGAGTTTACTAAGTGTGAAAATTGATCAGATGTCTATCATAGAGTTTATCAGCCAAATGTGATTGTCACTTCATTGACAAATCAAGATACTTGGTCAGATTTCATACCCTCTCCCCCCCACCGCCCCCCCCCCCCTCCCCCACCTCCATCTCAAACCATTACAGTTGTTTACTTGACTTTTGCACAAATAATCTACAAGTTCATTCCTGATGATTGATTTTACTCAGAAAGGTAGATTATTAGGTCTGTCGTAGCCTGTGTCTGTTTTATCATTAGTTTTGAATATAACACCATTAACCAATCTACTAGTTGCTGCAGTGTTCATTTTCTCCCTTGTATTGATTGCCAGTTCCCTGTTAGTCTGTCTCAACACTTTTTTTTTAAATAATTTTTATTGAAAAATTTTGAATTTGTACAACAACATCGAACCATAATAAAATACCAACAATAACAATAATGATAGCAATCATAAACATTCGCCCCTCCTCAATGCACAACACAACATATTAACAACAACTTAAATTAACACAATGTTAAGTTACATAACCGTAGAAAAAAATAGAAACTATAATAAGGAACACCCCCCTAACACCCCCCCCCCCTCTCTCTCTCCCCCCCCCCCCCCCCCCCCCCCCCCCGCCCCCTTCCCGGGTTGCTGCTGCTATTGACCAAGATACCTATCTTTGAGCCAGGAAGTCCAGAAAAGGCTGCTACCGTTTATAGAACCCTTGTATCAGGGCAAGTTTGACCTTCTCCAATTTTATAAATCCCGCCATGTCACTGATTCAGGTTTCCACATTTGGGGGCCTCGCATCCTTCCACTGCAGCAAGATCCTCCGCCGGGTTACTAGGGACGCAAAGGCCAAAACACCGGTCTCTTTCGCTTCCTACACTCCCGGCTCCACCGCAACTCCAAAAATCGCGAGTCCCCACCCTGGTTTGACCCTGGATCCAACCATCCTCGACACCGTCCCCGCCACCCCCTTCCAGAATTCTTCCAGTGCCGGGCATGCCCAGAACATATGGGCATGATTCGCTGGACTCCCCGAACATCTGGTGCACCTGTCCTCACCCCCAAAGAACCTACTCATCCTAGTCCCGGACATGTGGGCCCGGTGCAGCACCTTAAATTGGATGAGACTAAGCCTCGCACATGAAGAGGAAGAGTTGACTCTCTCCAAGGCATCTGCCCAAGTCCCGTCCTCTATCTGCTCCCCAAGTTCCCCCTCCAATTTAGCCTTCAGCTCCTCCACTGACGACTCCTCCACCTCCTGCATTACCTTATAGATGTCAGAGACCTTCCCCTCTCCGACCCACACCCCCGAAAGCACTCTGTCCATCGTCCCCCGCGAGGGCAGCAAAGGGAATCCCTCTACCTGTCGCCTAGCAAACGCCTTTACCTGCAAGTATCTGAACATGTTCCCTAGGGGGAGCCCAAATTTATCTTCCAGTTCCTCCAGGCCCGCAAACCTCCCGCCAATAAACAGGTCCCTCAATTTACTGATGCCCACCCTTTGCCACCCCCTAAATCCCCCATCATTGTTCCCCAGGATGAACCGATGATTTCCACCCAATGGAGCCTCCATCGAGCCCCCTGTTTCCCCCCTATGCCGTCTCCACTGTCCCCAGATTCTTAGGGTCGCCGCCACCACCGGGCTCGTGGTATACCTCTTAGGAGAGAGCGGCAACGGCGCCGTTGCCAAGGCACCCAGGCTCGTACCTCTGCAAGACACCAACTCCATTCTTTTCCACGCCGCCCCCCCCCCTCCATCACCCATTTACGCACCATTGACACATTGGCCGCCCAATAGTACCCCAAAAGGTTGGACAGCGCCAGCCCGCCTCTATCCCTTCCTCACTCCAGGAAAACCCTCTTCACTCTCGAAGTCCCATGTGCCCACACAAAGCTCAAAATACTGCTAGTCACTCTCCTAAAGAAGGCCCTGGGGTTGAAGATGGGCAGGCACTGAAAGAGGAACAAGAACCTCGGAAGCACCGTCATTTTGACGGACTGCACCCTCCCCGTCAACGGCAATGGCAGCATGTCCCACCTCTTAAACTCCTCCTCCATCTGATCCACAAGCCTGGTGAAATTATGCTTGTGAAGAGTCCCCCAGTCCCTGGCCACCTGCACGCCCAGGTACCTAAAACTCTCCTCTGCCCTCCTAAGCGGGAGCCTACCAATTCCTTCCTCCTGGTCTCCAGGGTGCACCACAAACACCTCACTCTCGCCTAAATTTAGTTTATAGCCTGAAAAGGTCCCAAACTCAGCTAGCAGCTCCATCACCCCCGGCATCCCTCCCACCGGATCCGCCACATACAGTAACAGGTCATCGGCATACAACGACACCCTATGTTCCTCCCCACCCCGCACCAAACCCCTCCACCTTCCTGAATCCCTCAACGCCATCGCCAACGGTTCGATTGCCAATGCAAACAACAAGAGGGACAGGGGGCAACCCTGCCTGGTCCTTCGGTAAAGCCAGAAGTACTCCGACCTCCTCCCATTCGTGGCCACACACGCCATCGGGGCCTCATATAGCAGCCTCACCCATCTAATAAGCCCTTCACCAAATCCAAACCTCCCCAACACCTCCCATAAGTACCCCCACTCTACTCTATCGAAGGCCTTCTCCGCATCCAGCGCCACCACTATCTCAGCCTCCCCCTCAATCGCCGGCATCATGATGACATTCAATAACTTACGCACATTCGTGTTCAGCTGCCTTCCCTTCACAAACCCTGTCTGGTCCTCGTCTACAACCCCTGGCACACAGTCCTCTATCCTGGTGGCCAGGATCTTTGCCAGCACCTTGGCATCCACATTGAGGAGAGATATGGGCCTGTATGAACCACACTGCTGGGGGTCCTTGTCCCTCTTTAAGATTGACGAAATCAGCGCCCGCGACATCGTCGCGGGCAAAGTCCCCCCTTCCCATGCTTCATTGTGTCCGCACCAGCAAGGGGCCCACTAGGTCCACAAACTTTTTATAAAATTCCACCGGGAACCCATCCGACCCCGGCGCCTTCCCTGAATGCATCTGCCCAATCCCCTTAACTAGCTCCTCCAGCTCAATCGGCGCCCCCAACCCCTCCATCTGCTCCTCCTGCACCTTCGGGAAAGAAAGCCCGTCGAGGAACCTCTCCATTCCCCTCCTCTCCACCGTTGGCTCCGACCGGTACAGTTCCCTGTAAAAGTCCTTAAAGACCTCATTCACCTCTACCCCCTTCCGCACCACATTCCGACTCTTGTCTCTCACTCCAGCAATTTCCTTAGCCGCATCCCGCTTGCGGAGCTGATGAGCCAGCATCCTACTCGCCTTTTCACCATGTTCGTACACTGCCTCTTGTGCCTTCCTCCACTGTGCCTCCGCCTTTCTAGTGGTCAGCAAATCAAATTTATCCTGTAGGCTGTGCCTCTCCCCCAACAGTCCCTCCTCTGGTGCCTCTGCGTATCTCCTGTCTACCTCCAGCATCTTTCCCACCAGTCGATCCCTCTCACTTCTCTCGCTCCTCTCCCTGTGTGCCCGGATGGATATCAGCTCCCCACAAATCACTGCCTTCAGGGCTTCCCAGACCATCCCCACCTGAACCTCCCCCGTATCATTCACCTCAAGGTACCCCTCAATACTTGCCCGGACCCTCCTACACACCTCCTCCTCTGCCAATAACCCCACATCCAACCGCCACAATGGACGTTGGTCTCGCACCTCCCCCATCTCCAACTCTATCCAATGCGGAGCGTGGTCGGAGATTGCAATGGCCGAATACTCGGGCTCCTCCACTCTCGGAATCAGTCCCCTACTCACCACGAAGAAATCTATCCGAGAGTAGACCCTATGTACGTGGGAGAAGAAAGAGTAGTCCCGTGTCCTCGGCCTCACAAACCTCCATGGATCCACCCCTCCCATCTGGTCCATAAACTCTCTCAGTACCTTGGCCGCCGCCGGCCTCCTACCCGTCCTGGAGCTGGACCGATCCAGTGAAGGATCCAACACCGTATTGAAGTCTCCCCCCATAATCAGACCTCCCGCCTCTAGATCCGGGACCCGTCCCAGCATACGCCTCATAAAGCCCGCATCGTCCAATTTGGGGCATACACACTAGCAAGTACCACCTTCTCTCCTTGTAGCCTGCCCCTAACCATAACATACCTACCCCCCTTATCCGCCACCACCTCAGATGCCTCAAACGACACATTTTTCCCCACCAGAATCGCCACTCCCCGGTTCTTCACATCCAACCCCGAGTGGAAAACCTGCCCCACCCATCCCTTCCTCAGACGGACCTGGTCCGCCACCTTCAGGTGGGTCTCCTGAAGCATTGCCACATCTGCCTTTAGCCCCCTCAGATGAGCAAGTACCCTTGACCACTTCACCGGCCCATTCAATCCTCTCGCATTCCAGGTGACCAACCAGATCAGAGGGCATCCCACCCCCCCCTCCCCCGTCGACTAGCAATAGCCCGTCGACTGCCCGCCCCAGGCCAGCACCCCCTGCCCGACCCAGTCCCCACAGCGACAACACCTCACCTCTGTCCCCCCCGGCCCCCACCAGCTCCTTCCTGACCCTGCCAGCAGCAACCCGGTATTCCCCTTTCCCCCCTCCCCTAGGCTAGGAACCATCCTAGCCGCGAACCGTCCTCCATTGTACTTCCGTGGGTCAGCTAACTTCTGCTGACCCCGGAAACTCCCGCCAAAACCCGACCCCTCCCAAAGTGGGATCATCCCCCATCCTATCCCTCCCCCAGGCACCGCTCCAGCGTGGGGAAGAACCAGTTAAGGCCCCCCCCCATCATCGTCTCCACCCCCCAGCCCCGCAACGCAGGAAACCAGAGGAAAGCCCGCGCTTTCGCACTGCCCCACCACACCCTTCTGACGCAGCTCCCAAATACCAGCCCCACAAAATACCCCCAACCCGATATAGAATACAACAAACCCCCCCAACCCTCCCCGCAAGATACAAAACTCAAACAATGCCCCACAACAAAAAACAGAACAACACCCCAATAAATAACCATATCAAAATTACAAAAGTACAGTAAAAGGGAACACAGCAACAACAGAAACCAGCAATAAAGTATTACAACCGACCCCGCAACCCCCAACCCCTAGTTCGAGTCCAGTTTCTCCGTCCGCACGAAGGCCCACGCCTCCTCCGGGGAATTAAAATAATAATGCCGATCCAAATAAGTTACCCACAGGCGCGCAGGCTGCAACATTCCGAACTTTATCTTCTTCTTGTAGAGCACCTCTTTCGTCCGATTAAACCCAGACCGCCGCTTAGCCACCTCCGCACTCCAATCCTGGTAGATCCGTACTACCCCATTCTCCCAGTTGCTGCTCTTCACCTTCTTGGCCCAGCGCAGCACACACTCCCGATCACTGAACCGGTGGAACCTCACCAACACCGCACGTGGGGGTTCATTCTCCTTAGGCCTCCTGGCCAGTACTCTGTGGGCTCCCTCCAGCTCCAGGGGCAGATGGAAAGATCCTGCCCCCACTAGCGAGTTCAGCATCGTAGCCACGTAGGTTGTCAGATCCGACCCCTCCTGCCCCTCCGCAAGGCCCAGGATCCGCAGATTTGTCCGCCTCATGCGGTGATCAAGCTCCTCGAAGTGGTCCTGCCACTTCTTGTGGAGTGCCTCGTGCCCCTCCACCTTACTCACGAGGACCACGGCCTCCTCCTCTCATTCAGTGGCCTGCATCTGCAACACCTTGATGATAGCACCCTGGGTCGTCTGAATCTCCGAGAGCTTTTTATTCGTTTCCTGCAGAGAGCTCACTACCTCAGCCTTGAAATCTGCAAAACAGCGCAGGAGAGCAGCTTGCTGCTCCTGGGCCCACTGCTTCCACTCCTCTGGTGCTCCGCCGGCCGCCATCTTGGATTCCTTCCCCCGTTTTTTCTGGGGAGCTGCTGCCGTTTTTTCCCCCTTTCCACTCCGAGTTCGAGTCATGAAACGTGGAGAAAGTCGATCAGCACACCTTCTCCCACCGGGAGACGTCGAAAAAATTCCGTTTTGGGCTCTAAAAAGAGCCAAAAAGTCCGTTTAAAATGGGAGCTCCCAAATGTGCGGCTTCCTACGTCGTCGCCGCCACCGGGGCACCCCTGTCTCAACACTTTGAATAAATATTATGGTACCAGAGTTATGGTACAGACAGAAGATATGTAAGTCATAGAATGTTGAGAGTTCTGTAATTGACATAGGGATACAACTTTAAGAATTGACATAAAGGTGTTGCAGTTTTCAAAATCATAATATGCGTCAATATCTTGTTCATTATTGAAAGCAAAGACATCATTGGGTTGACACTTCACTACCCTTGTAAATACTTTAAGAGATAATTCTGAACTTTACTATTTAGTGTTTATCTTTAACTTCAAGGCCAATGGCATATTGTGATAGTTTCACCTCTTCATTGAAAGGGAGCATGCTAGAATGGCACTGAAATAATTGTTACAATTATGTTTGCCTCGGGAGCTATGTTTTATTCTAGATCTCTCCTTTACCCCCTCATGAATCTTTTGATGTGTTTCTGCATTATCCTTAATTCATTCCAGAGAATCTCTTCTTTTTCCCTCTGCAAGCTCGGTAGAGGTCTTTGCACTCTTAATTTCTCTCTTGTTTTTTTTTCTCAATCACTGTAAAATGGTGTTTGTTGGGTCTGAATTTCATGATCTTGATATGAACTCATCTCATCCCATCCCGAAGATGTCTTTTCAAAGGAATGTGCCTTGAATCACTTGTAAGAACCAAGAAATAACATATTCTTCCAGAGCAAGTCAGTTTGGAAGTTGGATCAGTAGAAATTGATTTGTTATATTCTTCATCAGAGCATTGCAGTACAGAGTAATAAAGTTATTGTTAGGCTGGTGATGCATAACCGGGTGTGCTTGGATTTTATGCTTTACAGTTTTGCCCTGACAAAGCTGTCTTTTTGTACATTTCTTTTTATATGAATTGTTAGATGGATTGAAATAATAATGCTTCAATTTTAGCTTTATTGTGAAATTTGTTTTTGGGTGAAAAACCTTTGGAATAATTTTGTTTGGTGATCCCCCTACCGAAAAACTTGACCTATAATACTGATGCTCAGCACTATTCTTTCAGATTCACTCCATTTCACTTCCATGAAGATGAACAAATATACTTTTCATTGATTTTCTGAACTATTTTCTAATTTATTTGAATTTAACACTATTAAAGCTACCAACTTGGCTCCTGGTCTTTGATATAATTGAATCCCAGGCCTCACCTACCCAAACAGTGGGAGAACACCAAAACATGTTACATCCTCTATTTTTGAGTTTTGAGTCCTTATTCAAGATTCATATGTTATTTGTCTGTATTTCATTTATCCTGAGGTGGACTGTACTCATTGCCCCTATATAATATACTTGTCCTCCTTTACTTGAAAATTATCAGGTTAGTCCACTGATAAGATGTAGCTCACATGTCAGTCCTCTTCAACAAACATCTACATATATTATTATAATAACAGAAGCATTGAAAACGATTGTTACCTTGTTGAGGGAAAATTTCTATTTTTTTCTACCTGTTGATTATACTTTCCAACCAATCCAATCTATGTGTATTGAAAGGTTTTTTGTTGGGGATAGCATCACATTTGAGGAGTGTGTAGGAGCTGCTTGGAATGTCTATGCCTATGTATGTGTGTGTCTATGTGTGTGTGTATCTATGTGTATGTGTGTGTCTATGGGTGTATATGTCTGTGTGTGTATGCCTATGTGCATGTGTGTGCATGTATCTGTGTGTGCATATGTGTGTATTTTTCTGTGTGTGTGTCTATGTGTGTCTGTGTCTGTGACTTTGTGTGTGTGCCTATGGGTGTGTGTGTTTCTGCATGTGTGTCCATGTGTGTATTTGTGTGTGGTTCTGTATGTATGTGTGTGCATGCATGTGTATCTATATTTGTATGTCTATGTATGTGTGTTCTTGTGTGTGTGTCTATGTGTGTATGCATGTGTGTGGGTCTATGTGTGTGTGTGCCCATGTGTATATGTGTATGTATGTGCATGTGTGTGTCTGTGTGTTTGTGCGTGTGTGTCTGTGTGTGGGTCTTTTTGTATGCATGTGTGTGTGACTGTGTCTATGAGTGTGTGTGTCAATGTGTGTGCGTCTAAGTGTGTGCATGTGGTGTGTGACTGTGTGTATCAATGTGTCTATGTGTATGTATCTAAGTGTCTCTATGTGTGTGTGGGTGAGTGTTCATATGTTTCTGTGTGTGTGTGTCTATGTGTGTGTGTCTATGTTTGTGTCTATGTGTGTGCGCCTGCATGTGTGTGTCTATGTGTGTCTATGTATGTATGTCTATCTGTCTATATGTGTGTGTGTCTCTATGTGTGCTTTTGTGCCTATGTATGTGTCTAAGTGTGTGTGTGTGTGCCTGTGACTATGTGTGTGTGTATGTGTGTCTATGTGAGTGTGTGTTCATGTGTCTATATGTGTGTGGCTATGCGTGTGTTTATGTGTGTATGTCTATATGCGTGTGTTTATTTAGGTGTGTGTGTCTATATGTGTGTGTGTCTATACGTGTGTGTTCCATAAATCCCAATTTTAAGAGTCCTAAAACTGTACAGAACTGAAAGGTTTGTTTTTAATAGCTTTCTTTATAAGATAAATACATCTATTTTCTGAAAATAATTCCCCTGAAAACAACTTTGTTGTCGATCACATGTAGATGTATGATTTATTTCAATTGAGATCAGGCACCTATTTTCTACTGCCTTTTCACTTCGCAAATATATCGCTCCTTACTGGAGAATCATTCCATCCCCGAATGATCGCCAGACACAAGAAGCAAATGGTTAAAGGCTCACTTTTATGTGTGGCACACAAAACCACAAGCTATGGGTGAAGAGTCCCTGCTAGTTTAGGGATAATTTGACTTCATCACTCATGAACCATACTGGCCGAAAAGAAACCTCAGACTGTGTACACCCCTATAATAATTCACCCGTTCTTCAACGAACAATGGCTCACCAAACATACACTGGCCTTCACAAGCATTCAATCTGTGATTAATCACGCCCTATTTCAGCGCCTTTCCCCTGGATTTATCTCACTTCACTAAATTATAATAAAGGGTCGGGTTATATTGAAAAGGATGTAAGTTTTTCAAATCTATTTGGCTGCATACCGGACCAGTGGTCTGATCGGGGGTGGCATTCTGAAGCCGTGCTTTATTCCCTTGGAGGCTGTCTGGCCAGCCACCCAATCTATTCCCTCTTGTAACACATGCAACCCGCGAAAATGTAATATCCATGTGATGGAGCCCATGACTTCTGACAAGTTCTCCTGCTGAATATTAGTGCCAGGAGTTGTAAATAAATCCGTAACTCATTAACATTTAAAATAGAGCAACTGCAGATGCTGGAAATCTGAAAGAAGAAATATGAAGGAAAGGCTTAATCGACCAGACAGCATCTGAGGGCTGTTAATTTAGGCTAACATTTAGGCTATGGTGCGACCATTTGGTCAGAACATATTTAACAACGTTCTCTGGTGAAAGCGTTATCCCATGAGATTATTTGTCAATCTGCACAAAGTGTGTTATCTACTCCCAATGTCCCAACACTTCCTTGTCCAGACTCATTATGATTTTCGAAAAGTTAGTTTCGATTTTTTTTGCAAATGTTTTCTTTTTTTTAATCGGAAATTGAACAGATCTGCGACGATTGATTCATGGTGTCAGTAACCCGGTATTATCGTTTACCCTCCTATCCCTTCCTTTTGATCAATTGGCAAAATAATTCGAATCATACTGGTTATATTTGCATTGCAGCCTTAAAGCTGACCAAAACAAGATTTAGTGGCCGCATTCCTCAATGCAGCAATAATTTATCCATGAAAGTGTGCAGTCGTCAGTCACACTGTTTGGTGGGAGAGTCACTAATGGTGTCTGTTACAGCTTAGAAAACTGAAACCCATGGAGGGGGAAATAACTACTTTCTTGAAGCAGAAAATGGATAAAGCCCTATTGTGTTATTTCCCAATGCAATTTCGAACTCGTAAAATTTATTTCAGTTTTTAAAACCGTGCAGCTAAAATTTTAACAAACCCATCCATAATCTCTCGCAAAAAAGAACAAATCTTTAAAATGTTAAAGTAAGTTTATTCGAAAATTCTCGCACAATGCATTGCAACGAAAGGGCGAATACCAAGTGCACTGTACATCATTCAATATAAAAACAAAAAATACACAACATATTGTTCTACTTCACAAAAAAATTATATTTTCTTTGAAATTATATATAGCATTGTCACATACTGTCAGATTCATGCTCCTAATATGTTTCCAGAAAACATATGTACAGAAAGATGATTAAAACAATAATGGATGCCCTATTTTAAATAGTTTAGCTACTAATCTATCAACAAAGGTCCCTCTGTCATGTTTTGCGCGAGTCTTATAGTGCTTTAATGCTTGTCCGTTTAAAGACGCGAGTTCAAACAAAATTGAATAATTGCTCCCAGCTCTACATCATGGGTCACCTTTAGCTTTGTCTGTTAATAAAGTATGTTGACCCTCACACATTTGCTTAAATGATTGATATTCACTCTGGACCTGTCGACTTATTAATCATCATGATTTCGAGATGAGGGTCGTTCCAGTTATTGAAATGTGTCGGTGATATCAGCGTTTACTTTATGACAATATTACATCGACAGGTAAGAACTGAACATTGAGGATTTGATTTAATCACGATCGCCTAATTCCATTCGTTGAGTTTCTTTTTTACAGACGCTTTGAGCTTATTTGTAATTTCCTACTCATTTATTAAACGACCAACACTTGGCCTTCATAAATTACATTAGCCGGAACTATGAATATTGCTCAGCCCTAATAAATACCCTTTATTGTAACAGTCACCGAAAGGCACAATTCCTATCATCTTATGTACAAAATAAACAGGCATTTTTTTAGATGCTTCAAGCATGTTCGTTTTTGGCAGTTCGGTGTTCACTCGCGTCAGTTCTCCAAACTATTCAACTATTGGTCGGTGTTCTTTCCCGAATCTTGGTCGCTCTGGTCATCGGTAAAACAGACGTCCACGTCGCTCTCGTTGCTCTGGTCACTTTTCTGCTCGGTCTCGTCGAAGGAATTTTCCGTTTTGCTCTCGGTCTTGCTGTGCACACTTTGTCCTGGGTGCCTTGATTTCACGTGCCTCTCCAGGTCTCTGCGACGCACCAGCACCTTGCCGCAGAATTCACACCTGTAAGGCGTGTTGCCCTCGGCGTGCAGGCGGATGTGTTTGTTTAGGTTGCTGGGATCTCCAAAGGGTCGGAGGCAGACTTTGCATTTTAAAGGCTTGTACCCTGTGTGTGTCCGCATGTGGATTTTCAGTCCGTATTTACGCGAGTAGAGCTTCCCACAGTACAAGCAGAGATGGCCCTTTTTGGGCTTGCCGCTGGACGCGTTGGTCGTGGACATAGACTCCAGGCGAGATCGACTCTTCTCTGCGGCAATACTGGATAGCTGCTGGGTGTGCATGGCAATCTCTCGGTCAATATTGGCGATGGAGCCAAGTTCTGGGTTGAGAGATGGAGCTCCAAAGTAGGTGACAGATTCCGGGTATTTAATTAAGTTGCTGAAGTGGAATTTGAGAGGGTAGTAGGGAGGGCTGTAGAGAAGTTCGCCATTATAAACGGTTAAGGGCATAAGGGGGATGTTGCATTCCCCGGAGAAAGGCTTCACTCCTTCAAATGGTGGAATAGAGAACCTCTCAAAATGAACGCTGGTTGGAATCGGGGTGTATCGGTTCGGGGACAAGCTGGCGTGAAGCCCCCTTTCGACATGTTTGAATGCGGACGCCTCTTCAAAATTGGGAAACGAAGGGAAGGCCCTGGGTGTGTTGCTGCACGGCAGTGCTGGCAGTGGGGGCTCGATGGAGTGAATGCATTTGGCTGGATGGTTTGCCGCCATGCTCTCACTGGTAGAACGTGGTGATTTCACACTACTCAGGAGTTTATTGAAACCCAATCCATTTGATTTAGTGCTGCTGTCTCCGCTTGGATCGGACGATATTAATTTTGATAATCCCGTGGGTTTAAAAGCCGATCGGATCCCAGGATGAAAGCCCATGGCGTTGACTATTGAAGAAGTCCCACTGATAGTCGTCAGGGCTCCATGGCTCCTGGCTGAATTGACACTCATGTCCAGGGCTCTGTCCTGCTCCTCCTCATGTCCCACTGTTTTCTTGCTCATAACTATTTTCGCCAAAATCGGCGAAATTGATCGTTTTACCCCTTCTGTGGAGCCAGAGGCGATTTGATGGCCATTCCTCAGGGGCGTTGACGAGCTGGGTATGTCGACTGCCTTTGGAGATTTAGTGAAAGTCTCCGAAATTCTGCACTGGTCGTTGTTGATAAAACCCCTGCCGTTGCTGAGAGCGCAGTGGAAGTGGATGTGAGCGATTAAAGTGTTCGGATATTTGAATGTCCTCCAACAGTACCAACAAATATAACGCTCCTCCCCTAAAGAAATCAATGAAAAGAAGACTAAGTTTTGGGATAAGTTTGTACACATTTCCACATACACGACAATTAATAATAACACGAATTATACCCAAAGGCTACTGATAAGGTAAATGGGTGACAGCGTCTCAAATTATGACTCACATTTCAGCAGTTAGAGATGTAGCGACTCCCACATTCCATGAATGATGTTTTTTTAAAGATATAGATTGCAAACAAGCCATGTGGTTATTAAGATGATCCTTATCTGATGATATAATGCGTACTGTCAGTGTTTCAGAATACGTCCCCACTACACCAGCCCAGCTTCTACGACCGAAACAGATAACTTTACAAATTAAATGGTAATGAATGTAGAAGAGGAGGTCTATTTGGTAAGGTAATTTAGATGTAATTTTCAGTCCTGTTATTTAATTATTCTATTCTCCGAGGAGGAAACACAAGCCTGGTCAGACATATACAATCTAGACAGTTAATGTTTTGGCCTTTGCAGGCCGTGGAGGTGACAACAGCTGTTCCTTGAAATCATGGGGCGCTTGAAACAATGCACTTGGCCCATCTGTTGATGAAAGGAGGCGTATGGTAGGGAGTTACACAAACTGGTCAAAGACAATCTATATATCATGAGCTTCACATTAAAGCCAGAACAATGCCTAGGATATAGACGTTACTATCCGAAGAGTAACAGTTCCTTACGGTGCTCTCATTTGTAGGTTTCAACGAAATGATGGCATCAAATTATTCACTTTACAATTGAAAGCGCAGTTCTGTATATTCGGCAATCCTGTATTAACCTTCGTCTTTCCTTTATAAGTGATATTTTTGGTGTCCCCTTTTATAAACGTGTGCATGCATTTCCCCAATGCTTCAGTTCATTTACTTATTTATTTTCGTTCCTCTCGTTCTGTCTTTTAATTTAGTTTATTTCTATTTCCCACTTCAGTTTCATTGCATCCTGTTCGATTCCTTTTCGAAAACCAATTTCCCCAATTAATGTAGCTTCGTGCAATTCACTATATTACACTATATTCACTATATTACAACTTTGTCCTAGTTCATCCCTACATTCGTGCTAATGTCAGTGGTATTCTATAACTCTCACACCAAAACCGCGTGTATAAATAACATTAAACTGACTGATTTCCGGCATTGACCTTAACAATGTAGGTTATTTGTGAACAGTTGGAATAATTAAATAAAATTTTGTTCCGGGTCTGCAAAAAAAACCCCTCTAAAGGATCAAAACATATTACTATCTCTGTCATTTGTTGAAAATCAACGTGAATAAAAAGCATTTTCCGCTTATTTTACTGATAATGTTCTGATTCTACCCATGAAGCAGGATTAGCAAAAGAGCGGATCAGATGCTGCTGATTCTCCAGGATAAATGGTTATCATGTTTGTAGTTAAGGTATCTTTTCATTCAGTTTCTTGGAATTGGTGCTATTACTTCTTATTTCTTATCATTTCGAAACCAATATTTACAGCTGCTTTATCAACGGGAATTTAAGATTATTTACTTTTCAAATATTTAATTTCAAACTCAAACAGGTAAAACAAAAAAGGTCGTGTAAAATGCAAATATAGGGTTATAACTACATTGTTCGGACTGTTAAATTGCATTCAAAATTCTCCACTAGAATTATTTTAAAACTATTACAATTAGGTTTACACAGAAGATGCGACACCTAATCCTATGTTCGTGTTCAACATTTGTGAAACCAATGCAGTTTTACAGAACATGACCTGCTGACAATCGGACAGTTCTGTAAAATGCAAGAATTATTTCATTGTTTAAATCCATTACTAGGTATAAAATCATCGTTTTATACCTGGGCTATTATGCAAGGGTGCAAACTAGTCAGGTGGGGCGGTTCAATTGCATTTTACATTCAGAAATTGTCACGGCATGGTCTATTCTCGCACGCTTTGACGTGCAAAGCAAGCTAATGCCGAATAACATAAATCCCAGGTGCGGGATGATTCAGAATGAAAAGTGCCTTTTCCCCTTTAGATCAAGTTGATCTATTTGTTATTTACATTGTACCTCAAAAAGGGAAAACACAATTTTCGGTATTCTGTATACTATTATTCAGGGCCATTCATGCACAATCTATCCACGCTAAATTATAGGTGGTCAGAACTGGAAGGTGGTCAGATCTGGAAGTCTGTTTACATACTGTTTGTTGATTTTTGGGAGTGTCTGCTGAAGTTACTTTTAATTGCTACGGCGCTGTGAGCTGCCGGGGCTGAAGTAACGACTTCACTAATCCTATTACCTTGCACTTTAGCATCAACTTACTTTAAGAACTACAGAAGCCCCGCCCCTTTCCAAGACCACCAGTCCCCGACTCCTATGAAAAAACTGAGATTTAATAGCCGAGTTCGCCACTGGGTCTCTGGTTATTAATTCTTCGAGGAATGCAATATTGCACCCGTAAATAGTTTGGAGCCAACATTCCTCTCCGTGTTCTCCCTCTGGATTTCGGTACAAATAGTTCTTTCATAATTTTCTAGCATTAGTTAATTACATTGCAATCTACCTTAGACACAAAATAATGATATCCACTTTCGAACGGTTCAATCACAGAAACACTTGTGTTTGAACGATTATTCTCGGAGCAGCCAAGGCTCGAATTCAACCAGATTAATAACCATCAATCAAAGTAGCCAATGATGAAACGAAAAGTCCGAGGCTCATCAAAATGGCTATACTGTACATTCCATTTCACTATCTCTTTAACCTTGCCTTATTATCAAATATGACTTACATATGTGCGTGAGAAACTGCAGTCATGCAGGCGTGGTGTTATGCTTATGAGACGTACTGTTATGTGGGTGCGTGCATTTAACAATTTTCGATAGAAACATATCAATGAGGGTTTGTGCACGCGATCACTAAACACAACATGTATATCTTCAAATCCATTCCCACGGTAAAACGTGACCTGGTAAATTTCAGCATCTTTTGCAATTCGATTCCAAGTGATGCTTCTTACTAATGAGGCTTTTATTAAGTTTTGCCAAGTCCATCAAACATGGAACTACTAAGTACTCCTTTCCCGGTAGACCCCGAGAGATGGTTAGAATTTCTCCCGATTGAAATAAAACATGGTTTAAAAAAAATACCCGGTTCTGTTTTCTTTTCAATGCCAATGTTTTCAATCGTATACTTAAACTGAGTCCTGAGCACCAAACTGTATATTTCCGATGTATTTGCTCTTCTATTTAAGATCAATGGAACCAAAGAATGTCTGCTCAGAACTGAGTCTCGGTTGACTGATGTTAAGAGATTCTTGCTTGTGAAGATGGGCTCGAATCTTTCCTGATTCGCAACAACCCCGCAGATTATACTCCCTTTTCTCAAGGGTAATGCTGGAAAAAAAATGCAACTTGCAAAGAAGCAAAGTTCCATCGAAAATCCAATTCTTGCAATTACGTGCTAATTGTGTCGTTCGATGAGGGAACATTGTGTTATCCCGCGCACATATCGAATTCAAGTGTATTCCTTGAACACACTGCGCCACCACAGTGACTCTTGTCAAGCAGCAGAAATACAAAATAAGTAATTATGTACTGCTTCTTGCAGACCGCCAATGGAATTAACCTGCCTCCCAATTCTATTGACCACCCATTGCAATCAATGTTTTAAAAAATAGTTTCAGAGAAAATGGCCCTCTTCGAAATTAAACAGGAACTGTGAGGTATTTTCCCTATCCGTGTCTTGTCTGGGCACATGGTACATGGCACTGGGACAAGGTTCACTTCGCACAGTCAACTATATGTGAACTGAAAACGGATGACACATTTTCAACGTTAAGAAAAAGAGCTTCTCCTTCAGGTCTAAGGTGACTGGTCCATTGAAGCACATCTTGGGTGCCCAATGAAAACATGAAGGTCACACAGTACATTTGCTTTCGCCTCCAGTGGATTACAGTTGCCCCAACAACTTTAAGGTCGAAGATAACAAAAAGGAAATTCGACCATCTGCGGTGATTTCACTCTGATGATACATTTCGTTATCGATTGAGATAGAATGTAATCATTCTTAATTGTATTTCGATGCTTTTCATTACATCGCGGCAAACTGCGGAAGGGCTGCGAAACACCTGCGTGTAAATAAATCTTAAGATTAAAGCAAATTACTGCGGATGCTGGAATCTGAAACAAGAACAGAATATGCTGGACAATCCCAGCAGGTCAGAATCTCAGCAGCTGTCAGAGCTGCTGGGATTGTGCAGCATTTTCTGTTTTTGTTATAAATAAATCTTGATGGATGTCCGTACATACATTAAAAGATAGCCATGTTCACAGGTAGTTTGTGATTACAAGGAATCTGTGGTTATACTTTCCACGCACGCAATAGATATGCAAACCCTCACTTAATTTTATATGTATATAATCATCTTGGGGGAGGGGGGGGGGACTTTTTAGTGAACTGTGTAGAAATGCTGTTGAATTAAATATATATATTTTCAATCTAATGCTATTTTTCAGCGTTCGCCTTGCACTTATGCAGTGGTGCTGAATTGATCACCCCTACCTTTCTCATCATGAGTCGGTGTGGCTGTGGTTGGGATATCGAACCACTGAGCCAGAGAGCTGGAGTACCATGCTGCTAACTCCTCCCCAGGCTGGATGTCCCTCAGTGCTCTGTAAAAGATCTGCGGAAGGGAACAGATGCAGAAATCTAAGGATTGGATGCGATTTAATGTTTTTTGTTGGGGTGGGGGGGGAGGCTGTGCTTTGTTAAAGTGATTTTTTTTAAACGCTACAACTATGCCAGGATTGCAATGTGATGTACCTGTCCCCCTGGAAGGTCCGTGATCGCTTCCAGATTCTGCTCTTGGACGTGTCTGGCAGCTCGAATTAACTCTATCCACTCCGAGACTGAGTCGCCAGCTTCATCAACCAAATCCCCTCTGACAAAGCGTACCTGGAATACATGCCCAGCGTCACAGTTTAGGAAAGGCAATTCCAATATGTCTGCATTATCCCTTCAATGATCTTTTAATTCACACACACATTCGATTCATCTCGTTAGTCTGTTTGCAACATACACAAACCCCATCATATAATTTAAAGTCATGTCCAAAATGCTCTATAAAAACACGATTACATTTAGGTGTATTGATACGCGTCCCTCACCGATCACTAACATGCTAGGCACTTTAGAAGACCGAAAAATCTATTTCAAATCATCTAGGCAGGAATGGTACGTTAAGGGAAATATGGTGTGAAGATACCTGACGGTGACGTGACTCTAAAGCAGTTCAGAGTTACAATGATTGGCGGGAGCTGGGCTTACACAGTCTTGCTTAAACCAGAAACAACAACAAAAAATAGAGAAGTTGCATCTGGCACACAAACTGTTGCAGTTTATTTCACGTGTTTGCAAATGAGGAAGAATCTTCAGATACGTCTCAGTCTTCTTCGGCTCAATAGAAATTTCACATATGTTTAGAATTCAGAATAAGCGATTAAGGGTTAGAATTGTCCACAGAGGAACAACATGAAAACTAGGGCGCTTTGTTTATCAATTACAAACCTGAGCTTCCAGGGTTGCGCTTTGTAAAAGCAAGTTCATGCTCGCTTAAATGCAACTTTCAAACTATATTTATATAACACCGCAATGCACAAAGAACCCCCATTCCGCATGTTTTAGTGACACCTGTTCACTTTTTGGCAATTGGTTGCTGGTATAATTGAATTTCGAGGCGCAGCCGGGTTTACCTTTTGACTTTTATTCCACATTTCAGCCACTTTAAATGAAGGTGGTCAATAAGTATGCTGGTGCTGGCGAGCAAGTCAAGAGACCCAGCCAACAGACATCGTAATATTTCGCGCGATCTTGCGAACAGGCCAACAAAACACTGGGCTTGGGTGGAGAAAGTGCGGCCATTTCGAATCGCTGGGGAGAAGTTAGCTATAATTTGGCAGAACGGTCCTTCGGCAAGAAACAAAATCGAAACAGACGGGAAATAAATAACATGGTTTGTCAGAGCGTTTAATGGAGTGGGGGGGGGGGGGGGGGGAGGAGGAAGGGGGGGGGGGGGTAACAAAGTAAAAATCTGACCATGACATACGACACGGCATCTGCACCTGTTTAAGGAAGCTTCAAACAATATGTGGCTATTGGACAAGTGGAACAATTAAAGCGGAGTAACACCTCCTGTGTATGCACCACTCTGTCTATTACACACACATAGGCAGTCACATCAGCAGCCAACTTCAGGAATTGTGATCGATTGTGCTGATCCTATGTCGTTCTGCTATTGGTAACTAACTGCGGCTTCACGGAGCAAGCAATATCTAGTTAATAACAATCGCTCTTCTAAATGCAATTGGCAAGTGTGTAAACTGAAAAATGATCCGATCACTTCGATGATTTTAATCAAGTTTAAGAAATGAGACCTGGCTATTGAGGGAATGGTTAACACTGCGAAGTAGCTACAGAGATTCCAGCCACCAAGTTGAATAATGAATCACCGACAACACACATTTTCGATCTCGGTTATGGATCTCGACAAGAGTAAAATGAATTAATTAAAGCCTAAACGCACGGTTAATTGCCGACCATAAAATTGAACCTTTTAGCCGCACGCGAGAGCAGAGCTGAGATCCAATTAAAGCGGCCTGTCAATAACTTTAACACAACTTAGCACACTGTGGTAATCTGCAGGAAAATACAATTAACTAACCATTAGCGAGCGAACCTTGACTTCGCACTCATGCTCCCAGACAACCCCCAGTATCCGCAGAACCCAAAAGGTCAGAGATCTGTTTCTGCCCAGTAACTTTCTCTGCTAAAGAATATCGTTTTGAGAGAGGAAATTCAACTCCAGTTATTTTTCTCAGCTGCCGGAAAGCTCCTAAAACTGGTTCGAAGTTCTCTCTCCCAATCCCGACATAAAGCATAGGGAATAAATACATCTGAACTATTTAGAACGATGCAACGAAAACTGTTACCTTTTTTTTGTTGTTGTGTTCCCTGCGATCGGACATATATTTTCCCAGCCTAAAAATGCCCTGCACGGGACCCAGGCGCAGCCCGGCTGGGATGATGCTTTCCGCGGTCACGGTGAGCGCCGAGCTCCGGGGGGTTTGCATTGCTCCGGGGATGCAGGGGGTGGTGGAGGTGGTGGTGGGGGGGAGGTGGGGGGAGGGAGGGAGGGGGATGGAGCGGAGGAAGAGGGATGGATTGACAGCGAGATGAGACAGATGAGAGAGAGATGGAGATAGAGAGAGAGAGAGATGGGCACAGACTGGTCTCCGCCTGCACAATGACGCGATGGACTGGGTGCGCTGCGCTTTTTCTATCCAAGGGGGGACGGTCGCGTTTTGAGCACACTGCACAGAGTGCCTCAGTTTGGTGAGAGAGTTTTGGTACGATCACAGCTGCGAGCCACAGCCAAGAGGGTCAGAGAGACACACATGGAGACTTTCCCTACCCAACTGAATAATAAAGTACTCGAGATGGCCGGGAACAATGGCCCGGGCGACCTTCCCAATCCTAAAATCCAATTTGTCAAGGGCGCAAAAAAGGCGATTGTGAATCACAGGTCTGGCGGGACCATTAATCGTCAGCTTGTGTTATTGTCCAGCAGACAGTTACGATATTTTAAGTGACAAATTCACTGTATAATTTCTCCATAAATTTTGCCTTCTTTTATTGCGACCAACAAAACTTTGGGAAAATAAGTGACTAAAGTTAAGTCTACTTGGCTGATTCTTTTCAGGTTAAATATACTTCAAAGATTTTTCTCTCCCCCTGGTTTTTTTTATTTTCTCAGAGGAGTGGATCTCAGTTAAACAAAGAGAGCAGGAATGTTTGAAGGACTTGTTAACTTCTATTGATTCGGCGTGTGCCGCATAGAAACAGGGCAGGTACTTGATGGTAAAACACCAGATGAAAAGTCGCTGCTACCGTCTCAAGGTAACCACCAATCTACACTTGTCCATCTCTCCCGGTAACCTCCTGGCCCATCCGACTGGGAGAATTATTTTA
The DNA here is from genome assembly GCF_902713615.1 of Scyliorhinus canicula. Taxonomy (NCBI): domain Eukaryota; kingdom Metazoa; phylum Chordata; class Chondrichthyes; order Carcharhiniformes; family Scyliorhinidae; genus Scyliorhinus; species Scyliorhinus canicula. The sequence continues at coordinate 74,530,567 of NC_052151.1, forward strand.
ACCTTTGCCAATATCGGCCTATTCCCCTGTTTATTTGGGGCAGTGATTGGAAATTTCAGGCTGATCCCCTTCTTAAAACAAATAGCCTCCCCAATGCACCTTTCCTTAACTTTTATTCCGCTCGGAGGCAGCAGTGCAGCGGGTTCCATTCGCTCGCCCTTCAAAAGTGAAAAAGCTTGAGATAATATCTCATCCCTTTGAAAAAACTATTCTAAAAACATTCACAACCACAAAGTTTTCTCTCTCGATTCTCCTTATTGCATATCTTTTCAGGGTGTGAATTGTTTGGAATATAACCCCCTTTGCGTGTGAATTAAAACACTCTCATTTTTAAGATTTAGCATCTATTTCCCACATGGAGATTTAAAAAAGATGCTCTAAACTGACTGGAAAGATTTTCGCCCGCCAGGCTTCTTGGATTAAATGTTTATTAAAGTGAGATAAATCGTTTAGCTATTTAACCTGCTATTGAAAGTGAAACAGTTCTTATCCTTCGGAAAGCCTATTAAACATTACGAGATTTATTTTTCACGCTAAACAAAAACGATTATTTATTTCTTCGCAGGAAGAAGCGCTATAAAGTGTTGAGTGCAAATAATTATCTGTGTTACGATTCAAATGGCCCATTCTTAAATTAAAGATTTGTATTGTATATGTTAAGTAAGGCGGGTAAGCTTTATAGACGTTTAAGGTACGTTAGTGAGAGGAGATATTGCATTGTAACTAACTTTAAGGCAGATTGCACTGAAAGGCGCTGGCAATGATCCTTTGATTCGCCGTGCAACAATCATGGAGCACAACATGTGTGGGCAGCTTTAAATCTATTACCTAAAATAGCAACATAAATGCCTTTGATATATTTGGAGGAAATGTAGATAATCGTGCCGAATGCCCAGTTCCTGATCATACAACCGGAGTGCGGAAAACATTAATGAATTGAAATTTGAATTGTCATATTTGATATTGCAATATCTCGAGTGATACTAGGACGGCCGGCAGTCCTTTGTGAAACTGTGAAGTGGGTAGGAGAGGCCGTGTAGAGACACTCCTGTCTGCTGCAAATAAAGTTCAATGCTGAAGAGACATGTTTTACAGTGGTTTGGTGATTTGATTACAACTATCATCGTCGTAGTTTGTCACGAGGATGTTCATTTGACATAATCAACAGGCAGTATAGATTTCTTCCAGCCATAGTTGCATCAGATATATTCAATTATCAACCATACACCAATACATACGATACAGAAATGTATGGCGCCTATATCCCTAAAGATTTCGCAAGTATCCAAAAAAAAGTACAATTTATTGGGAATCACATTTTATCTTATCCACCTGCCTCAATACGATTTTTGCGAATACCTTTTGTATTTATTGCTATGTAATTATGTTTATTTAAAATATAGAATGATAATATTTGACTAGTGTGTTGGATGCGTGAAGAAAGGATTTTTAAAAATTAAGGTTTGACCTCTTTGATAAGTCTTCCTTGGCATTTCTCTCAATAGCAGAGAGAGAAAAAAACAAGAAGTCCGAGCAATAAATTTAAGCCATGTCCCTGTAACCTCTGGCCTGGCGACTTTAGGATGACACCAAGTTAAATTGGGCAAGCAGAGGTAGATGGCTTTGGAGTGCAAGGTACCCCACTGCTCCATTTGTGGAGCCTTTCCATACTTTATTTAATGATCTCAAAGCGTGAACGACACGCGAACAATTTTATCAATAGGACCATGTAAACTCTGACTGGGAGCAAAGTTATTTATTAATGTGCGTCAATTGTGACTGGTTCCCAGCCACTGAAAGTAAAAAAAAAAAGAGCTCTGCTCTGAAATCATTCACACCAGCACGGCATTTTTCTTTCCACTCTGGCTCAAAGATGCACTATTCCAAGTGAAATAAATTGGCCAGAGGAGAGGGAAGAAACACGTTTTCTTTTATATTTCCCCGTGAAAAAAAGCAAGGGTGAAACCAATCTAATGTGTCCACTGGAGCAGGAGCCAGAATGAAAGCCGGGGTGTTAAAAGTAAAAGCAGTGTTCGAAGCAAATGGGATGGAAAATTAAATGAAATCAAATAGCTTGAACGACTGTATTGTGTCTTATAAAAGGACACATTAATTACATGGTTTCAGCTTTATTCCAGGACAATGTTGTGGACTGGGCGATAATCAAAACATTCCAGGGCTTGCTGTCACAGACTTCTAAACTGGCCACAAAACAATATTTTGCAAGCCTCAACGGAAAATGATCGAGTTCGCACAAAATATAGTTTGATAAGAGATCCTGCAGCAGCTTGAGCTCTTTTGCGCGTGCCGTTGAACTGTCATTGCCATCAAGTAACATTTTTGGCATAATGTTCTTTTTGATTTAACAGGTTGCCCGATAATCAGCCATGAATGTTGAAGAACAACAGACGTCCAGAGCCACAGCAGCCTGGGCCAATGTCCCACCAGGAAGCTCCATTCAACACATCAAAATGCTTCTGGCTAGAGAAGGTTCAACATTACTTTCAAACCAGCATGAATGCCTGTATATAGGGCCAATTTAATTATAGGCAAACAGTGGAATAAATCAGCGGTTCTCGCAAACTCCTGTGCATAAGGGAATCAGTTTTAATTTAACCACTCCCAAACTTTGGAACTGTACAACTCCCTCCTCGGATATTCCTTAAAAAATATTTTGACACGTTTAAAGCTTGATTATTAATTCTATTAAATCTCAGGCCTTTTTGATTTCACAGATTCTTATTGCTGTATTTTTGAATGAAGGGAATTGCTGGAACGGACGAAGGTATTCAGTGTGTTCAGAGGCGAGGAAGAGCATCTAATATGTGGAAAATGCCTTCCCGTTAGAGGCTAACGCTATAAAAGATAAAACCACCGTAATTAGACGTTGTTTTATTTTGTACTAAATATAACAGAGTAAGGCGAGTTAACAGAAAAACAGCACACTTTGATGTTGCTGGTCACTTATTTAGCTAGTGTCAAAATTGCGGTTATTCGTGTATCCCGCATGACCTCCTTACAAATTGGACACAAGAATAAATGTAACATTTTGCATCTGCTAAAGTAAACAAGTTATGGTGGGCTGCAATTCTTCTTCTCATGCAAGTTAAGCGGGTCTAAAATGAAGATTTCAAAGCCCGTGCCTGAGGTGGAAGATATCCTTCTGCCACGATTTCAGTATGCAAGAAGTCAAGCGCCTTTTTAACGGGATTTTCTAACTTTTACTTGGTTTTCGGTTGACGTGGTGAATATAAAAGGCCAGAAACTTGTGGCTGAATTGAAATGTTTCGCTGTACCTTATAAATTCATACCTTTTCTCACTCGATCGCATTAGAATGAATTCTCCACTCAATTCGATTTTCCTTGCTGTTGGGCACATTTAGGAGAGTCTATTTATGAAGTTCATTTCTAGGCAAATGAATTCAGAGCCTGAGCCCAATGAATAGGACCGTGTGTTAGCCGCCCCTAATTGGGATTAAAGCACTCGGGACCATATGCACAGAGTGACAGAAATTCTCAGGTTTCATTGTATAACACGACAAGATCAGTAACCAGCCAATTTCCAGCCATCCTTCTGAATAACGTAGCTGCTTACAATACAGTCTAAGGCTTATTTGTTGGCCTACCTAGGTAGTTTATTAACTCTATTGAAAAATCTAAATTAAAACCACCTTTTCAATAAAGACACTAGCCTGTCCCGTCGTGGGTCCATCTCATCAAAACAGCACGCGAAAAGTACAACAGAATTATTTCAATATACTCGCCTTAGAAATTAAGCTAATGCCAAAATGATCCATGTGCACAGAAGTCTTTATTTAGAGTTGCAGAGAGTTTTATCAAATTTGCTCGACGTGGTAGGAAGGGACTTTTGAAAAAGAAAAAATTTTGTTCAGGTTCCGTTCGAAATGTTGATTGTTTTTTTTAGAAAAACGAACCAAGGGGATGGAGATATGAACTAGGTTGTTGTCATTTACAAAGTTTACAGAGTTGGGGAAAAACTGCCCAGAACAGGCCGACTTGCTTTCCTTGCTCTGGGTAGTACGTTTCTGAGATGACGGACAAAAGGAACCGCTGCCTTTTGAATGCCAGTACTTTGTAGTAGACCAATAAACAAATCTGATTATGCCCTGCAACTTGAATGACATGTAAGCGCCGTAAATGGGGCCTGGTAGTTCTGCTAGAAAACAACATGAAAACGTACGAAATTGGACAGTTTTTTTTCTGAGTGGCGAGACAGTATTGAAAATCAAATGTTTGCATTGGCTAATAACTTTATTTGATCTGCAGCAAGTGCAACATGAACATTTTAAAACCTTGGCGTGCCTGCAAAAAGCACCAGGACATTTATATCAATTGTCATGTAGCCTTTCTTAAGTAATTATGTGATCTGGTTCTTCGGGTTCTTTTATCATCTTACATGCCGGACAAAGTAAACAGCAACACGTAGGCACGTTTCCTACCTATATTGATTCCCCTTCTCGCCCGCTATCCTCAGTACCTCAGTCCCCCCCCCCCCCCCCCCCCCATCCCATTCACCTCATTTCCATTATAAACACCACCGTCACTAATTTGAAGATAGGGTATTAGCGGACGCGAACATTGATTGGACTTGTGAATTTCAGGAACCAATGGTTGATTAAAGCTGCATATTCTGCTAGCTATTTATCGAAGTACTTGAACAATTGATTCTCGCAATCGGATTCACCCTGCCATATGGAAATACAATCATTTCAAAAGAGAGGGAAAGCAAATGACCCAGGCGTGCCTGATCGCCGGGACAGTGATGTCAATTTCTAGTCGGGGACCATGTGAAGAATCAGATTTAAATTAAGTATCAGTTCTTCTGCTGACAACTGTACATTGATGTAGGTTACAATTATTGTGGCTTTTGCATTGTGTATTAAAGCATAGACATTAATCAATTAACCAAATAGCGAAGATAAATTGTTTAAATAAAATTGACAAAATTAGCATTATCAGCCTTAGAAGCAGGGCTAGATTCCATAATATATCCAGAATACATGGAGGGAGTTGATATATATGTAGCTGCAATTATTGCCATTGCATGACTACTGGACGACACTATTCATTATACACTACAATTGACTCCTAATAAAGACATAATGAGTGTGCCAAAAATGTTTTGCTTGGGCCAACATTTCCGTAAACTGCAAAAAAAACTAGTAAGTTGTCAAAGCTTTGTCCCACCGCCATTTTAATAATCAAGTCAACAGTTTAACCCAAAGAGAAACAACAAATCACTTAACAAAACAAGAAATACATTTTACACGGACGGAATTACATTTCTGCAATGTCCTGCTGGCTGCGGTTGAAATTTGGCGGCGAGCTGAGCATTTTCAGTGCGCTGAGCATGACCCATCGGATAATTGGAAGAAATTTTATGCTTGGATAAGGATTTTGCATTGAACAATTATGCTTGGATCAGGAATTCTATACAATATTAGTGAATAGGAAGTGGCTTGGTACTTCAGAATTCCATGCTTGAATCAGAATTAGGCGCGGATCAGGTATGCCTTTATACGGAGTCCTTTATATTATTTTTGCATTTTATCTTATTTAATTACATATCTGGATATGCTATTTTCCCGCATGATTAGGCATCTATTATAGTTGATGTGCCCGTCAACAATGCAAACCCTTCAGCAATTTGGTGCAGGTGACACATTGTATTTCGCTTATTTTCTTGCAATTTCAGAAAATCAGAACCGCAGATTTTCATCTTTTTAAACCTTACATGTGAGGGTATCTATGTTTCTGTGCGCTCTCTGTAGTATGATTATATTATAATATATACAATTATAATGTAAGTTGCGTTCATCGCATTACAACCTTACATGTTAAAATTGTACTTTCGCTTATTGTTTGAGAGTAGTCTTTTTTCTCGAAAACTTTAAAGAGTTATTCCTGACACATCATTGTCGTCTGAATAATCATTTAAATAAAACTTTCGAATAGAATTAAGATAAATGGAGAGTGGATCCAGAAGTTATCTATGCATTTGAATAGCCACATTTCCGTGGCCAGTTGCATTTGGGAGCAATTTTGATCAAGTTTTATATCCTCTGTGTCGGGATTTTAAAGTTATTTAAGATGGTTATTTATGTTTTTTCTGGGTACTTCTGCGAATCACAAGTTTTTTTAAAACTTATTAGATAAATGTCCAAACAAAGTTCATTTTCTTTTCATTCTGATTGAACATCTTGTCACTGATTATGTTGATCGACATTGTACTTTCATCGGATATAATGCAACTGAAAGTTAAAGTTTACAAGTGCATCGAGTAAAGTAAGACGCCTCTGAAGAAATGTAAAGGGCCTGCGAAGTTTAGGGGGGGGGGGGGGGGGGGGGGGGGAATCGGTACGAGTAAGAATTGTTAGAATGGTGGGAGACATTCTAGGATTAGCAATCCTTTGACCAGTTCTATCTCTTCAAAAACAAATTAAAATGACGTTATCAAAAATGGTGATAAAAAATTTGTTGCTTGTTGAGGTAAATGATGAAGAAATTCTATTCTATTCTACGAGTGAGGGTTGTACTCTGAGATTTAATCTGACCTTAACTTTATTGAACATGAACGTTGTGAAGTATCAGCAGGGGCTACAGGGGAAATGGAATTTGATTTGCTCGAAATCAGGCCCATTGGCGATTCATTCATTTCCACGGACAGCCCCGGCTGCCTCAGCAATGCATTGCTGGACGTGACTATCAGCCCATTTGCAAATGGGAGCATTCGTCTACTCTTCGGAGATATTTTAAAAATAAAATAAAATTGGCTTAAATTAAAGTATATGGGAGTGTATTCTGTTAAAACCACTGTACTCGGCCATTGAACAGAGATCTAAATAATAGCCTGAGCACAAACTGTAAGATTTTTAAAAATGTTCTGGACATGTCCTGACCTGAAACCCATGAATGAGGCCCCAGCTTTCCGTCAGCATTCAGAACACTATTTTCCTTTAAAATGGGTTAAAACTCCCCGAATTTTCACCCTTTGAATCACCTGCCTTCATAAACCAAACATTGTTTCTCAAAATTGTATGAACAGCGCACAAAGAGGAAGTGGAGTGTTGATAGCGGCATTGAAAAGGCGCGTTAGCATTGCTTTCATGTCGAATATGGCGATGACAGTTAGGATGTCAACAGAGGAGGCAAACCAGTATAAATATAAGGGATAAAGGAAATCAGCTGGATTTGTGAATTGAGATGTCATCCTTCTACCTCTTTACGTTATGAGTTTATAACTGGTTTAAGGGCGCATTCACCTTCTATCATGGAAATTGGAAAGAGCAAACTGGCTTCAGGGTTGGAGGTCCCATTCACCTCCAAAATCCGATCGGATAGGGATTGCTTTGGTCATGACACTGGGCATTAGGTCAATCTTGGAGACATTGCAATTATTTTCCACTGGATTCAGATATTAATAGAAATGTCTTCTACTTGGTGAGTGTTACCGCTTGGGAAGAACGCACAGAATCCCGGCAGTGCAGAAGGAGTGAGGTCGGCTCATCGAGTCTGCAGCCGACCCCCCAAATGAGCACCCTATCCAGGCCCACTGCTCTGCCCTATCCCCATCTTCCCTGCACATTTGAAATGTGGGAGGAAACCAGAGCAGCCAGAGGCACAAACACAGAGGGAGAACGTGCAAATTCCACACATTCACCCAAGGCCAGAATTGAACACGGGTCCCTAGCGCTGTGAGGCAGCACTGAACCACCATACCTCTCCATGCACACAAAAGTTTGAGATCTGTGACAACCAGATATAGGAAAGTGGACTCTGGAGGCCAAGTTGGCCCCATCAGTGTCTGATCCTGTTTACACGAAAGCGTGGAGTTTCCACAAGGAGCGCAAATGTGCGAAACGTCACATTGGATATGCCTGGATGCAGCGATGTTCACATCTCCATTCAAGTAAAAGCCAAAACACATATCTTCATACATCAGTACAATGAAGCAATGCTTCATCGTAATCAATGGATGCCTGATATGGGACATTCTCCAGCATCACAAAGAGGAATGGAATTGCTACAAAATGAGCCATTCTTCGATCAGCTGATTTAAAGCTCTTACTTTTAAATTGGTTTTGATTGACTTCTTTTACCTGCCCTGTGGAGCAGAAAGTGTGGACATGCATGACTGTCTTCTGCTTCACATATATTGACTGAATTTAGCCTAAAGCTGAACTTGGAGCAACAGGATACACACACACCCAAAGTTCAAAACCTAGGACTAGGCTCCTCACTCTGCAACTGGATCCTCGACTTTCTGACCCACAGACCACAATTAGTGAGATAAACAACAACATCTCCTCCTCAATACCTGGGCCCCGCAAGGCTGCATGCTTAGCCCCCTACTATATTCCCTGTACACACACGACTGCGTGGCAAAATTTGATTCCAATCCATCGACAAGTTTGCTGACAACACGACCATAGTGGGTTGGATTTTGAACAACGCCAAGTCAGAATACAGGAGGGAGATAGGGGGCGCAATTCTAGTCCAGACGCCGGAATGAAAACCAGAGGGCGCAATTCTCCGCACCCGCGAAAAATCGCGAAGTTGGCCGTTAAAACGGGCGCATTTTACGACGGTCGGGAAGGGTCCAATTCCCGACGTATTCACGTTCGGGAAATGGGCTAGGAACGCGGCTGCGTCAATCACGTGCGCGATGACGACGGAACGCGACGACGATACGACCACGCCCACGTGACGCCGCCCGACGCCGTAAAAAGGCGCGGGCGAGCACAGAATCTGGCGGCCATGATGTCGGAGCTCAGGAGAGCTGCCACTTGGTTTGTTGAGGCCGATGTCGAGACGCTGCTCGATGCCGTCGAGCAGAGGAGGGGCATCATCTGCCCGCGTAGAGGGCATCGCCAACCTGCCAGCGCTGTGCGCCAGGCCTGGCGTGACGTGGCTGCTGCCGTTAGTGCTGTGGGGCAGACCCCTCGCTCAGCAGAGCAATGCAGAAAAAAGATGCACGACCTCACCAGGGCTGCCAGGGTAAGTCCCAAGAGGGTGCCCCCTGGTCACAACCATCTCTCCCCCCTTAACTTAATCACCCACCTCCCCCCCTGGCACGGGGGGTGGAGGGGGATTGGGGCAGAGTTAGTTGAGGGTGGTTCACAAAGTTGTCACAGACCCAGCGCTCTGGCCCCCGTGGAGAGATGCAATGATCTTATCACAACTTGACCCCCAAACTGTGCCAGTATCTGAACAGCCTGCTGATACCTGCCATATTGTAATGATCTACCTATGTCCCCTCCCCCAACAGGCCAAGTCCGCTCACAACACCCGTGAGCGGCACCACTCTGGAGGGGGTTCGCCCAACCTGCACCCCCTCACCACGTTTGAGCAGAGGGCACTGGACCTTATTGGTGGGTCTGGCACCCGGGAGGTCGCGCTATGCGAGCTTGGCGGAGCTGCAACAAGTGAGACAACCCTCCATGACAAACACCCCCCCCTCCCCCATCCTCTGTCCCTTCACACCCTGCCCCCTGGACACTTCCCCCATCCTCTGTCCCTTCACACACCCTGCTCACTGGGACACCTCCCCCATCCTCTGTCCCTTCACACCCTGCCCACTGGGACACCTCCCCCATCCTCTGTCCCTTCACACACCCTGCCCACTTGGACACCTCCCCCATCCTCTGTCCCTTCACACCCTGCCCCCTGGACACCTCCCCCATCCTCTGTCCCTTCACACGCTGCCCACTGGGACACCTCCCCCATCCTCTGTCCCTTCACACCCTGCCCACTGGGACACCTCCCCCATCCTCTGTCCCTTCACACACCCTGCCCACTGGGACACCTCCCCCATCCTCTGTCCCTTCACAAACCCTGCCCACTGGGATACCTCCCCCATCGTCTGTCCCTTCACACTCTGCTCACTGGGACACCTCCCCCATCCTCTGTCCCTTCACACTCTTCCCACTGGGACCGTCCAGCGCTCGGCCGAGCGAATCTAAATAAGCCGTTTCATTCTCTTCCCCAGGACGTGATGCCGAACGACTAGGGCCGTCTGCCTCCAGGCGGAGACACGCATCGGGCCCCACCTCACCCAGAGCTGCACAACATTTGGTGCCCGATCAGCTGGGAGTCCCATCCTCCCCAACAGAATCTGTGGAGCAGGACGCCCAGAGGGCGGCGACACAGCAGGAAACAGAAATGGCCCGCGACCGCCCTGCGGCCTCTCACCTGGACGATGACATAGAGGAGGCGTCAACCCAAGACGACCTCGAGCTTGCGGCACAGCTATCTCCCACACCATCCATCATCGCAGAGACACTCACCCCAGCTGGCCTATTTAGTGATGAGGCTCCTGGGTCACAGTCTGGGTCGCACATCACAGCTGAGCAGGTACAGCAGGTGGAGGTCGGAGCAGACGAGGGCCCGGACTGGCGGAGGGCAGACCAGACCCAGGATGCAGCTGGCTCCCAGACGTTTTCTGAGTTCCTGGAGTTTCTCAACCCACCCGCACAGCCGATGCCTCAAGAAACCCAGGGAAACAATGACGGGATGAGGGCTGTCTTCCTGGCTCTGCAGACGCTGTTAGAGGAGTGGAACCGCGTCCACGAGCAGGGAGTGGTGCCGCTCATGGCAGCGACCCAGTCCGACACCGCACGGATGGCATCCGCGATGGAGGCAATGGGTCAGGTTATGCAAGGCGTTGGGGTTAATGTGCACGCGTCATCCTCGGCCCTGGACAGGGTTGCCCTCTCACAGGCAGCAATGTGCCAGAGCCAAAATGACATTGCCGGCGCCCTGCGGGCCTTGGCCCAGTCTCACCAGGTCATGGACCAGTCGCAGCAGTCAGTCGGTGAGAGCATCAACCGCCTGACACATGTGCTGGATGGCGTCGTGCACTCACAGGTTGAGGTCGCACAGTCCCTGGCGGGAATGTCTAACTCCCTGGACTCCGTGTCTGCAAACGTTCGGATCCTGGTAGATACCGTCGCAGGCCTCCAGGACTGGCAGCGCCAGGTGTCGGTGGCGCGACGGGGCACCTCCCCGCTCGTACCTCTGTCCCAAAGTGAGGCCCGGGGGCCACCGGGCTCCCCGAGGGAGGAGGAGGTTTCGGGGCCCATCCCATTAAGTCCATCACGGGACGTCCCGGAATTCTCGGCCTCCCCCCCGTCCCATCCCTGGTGCATCGGGTGGGCAGCAGGCAGAGCAGGGTGGCACAACGTCACCCGAGACGCCTGCAGAGCAGCCTGGCCCATCAAGGCCGGGTCGCCCCAGGAAACGCTTGGCCAAGGAGAAACGAGTCGAAGGGGGCGATTCGCAGCAGTCCTCCTCCACTCCTGCTGTATCATCTGGGGATTCACGTAGACGTAGTGGTAGGGCCCGTAAGGCAACAAAGTGAGACACAGAGTAAGTTGGCACGGGTGAAGGGCACAGTTTAGTTGTAGGGGCTAGGGCACCTGTAAATTATTGTTAACATTAAACGCACTGTTCCACTTTACTTGTAAAACCGTGTGATTGTTCCACAGCCACAGGAATCGTGATGGTGACCGAATGTCGCTGGGGTTGACGAGCGGTGAAACTTCGGTGCCGGGTGTGCAGTCCCTGCCCCTCCCCCCCCCCCCCCCAACCCCTCCCACAGCTAGCCCACGCGGGCACGTGATGGAGTGTCAGTGACGATCTCAGCGGCCACCAAGGTGGATGGTTCAGCTATTGCCATGGGTCAGACTCTCTCTAACGATTCTGAGCTCACAGCTCATCGCAGAGCGGGCTGTCATCATTCCACATGGCACTGATCACACCCGCTGACACAGCCATCAATGTTGTGCCATACCGTCTGGACCCAGTGGTAAGGGTGATGTCGAAGTGGAGCAGTGTACACTGAGAGGGGGTGGAGTTGTGGTGGTGGCAGTTGTGTGTTGACCCTCTGCACGACTAGTGATGCAGGTGGTGGTTTGGTGTTCAGCGGGGACGTCACATGCGACGCATGAACCGTGCTGCCACCAAGGCGTCGCGTACCCGCCGTCCTCGCCGGGTCCATCGTGCCGCCTCCTGGACATCACCAGCACTTGGGCCGTGTCTGAGTGCTGCGCCCGCCACTCCACCAGCCTCCTCCTCCTCCTCCTCCTGCTCCTCCTCCCTCTCCTCCTCCTCCTCCTCCTCCCTCTCCTCCTCCTCCTCCTCTGTGCTGGCACCACTGCCACTGGCTTCTCCCTCCGCCTCCTGCAGCAGGTCATCTCCCCTCTGCATCGCGATGTTGTGCAGCGCACAGCAGACCACAACAATGCGAGCGACCCTATCGGGCTGGTACTGCAGGGCCCCTCCGGAGCGGTCCAGGCACCTGAATCTCATCTTCAGGAGGCCAAGGCAGCGCTCCACCACACCCCTGGTTGCTGCATGGGCATCGTTGTATCGGGTTTCCGCATTGGTCTGAGGCCTCCCTATAGGCGTCATCAGCCAAGACCTCAGCGGATAACCCCTGTTGCCTAGCAACCAGCCCCTCAGCCAGGGGGGACGTCCCTCAAACATCGCAGGGATGAACGACTGCGCCAGTATGTAGGAGTCAGGCACACTCCCTGGGAACCTTGCACAGACATTCATGATCCTCATGTGGGGGTCGCATACCACCTGGATATTCATGGAGTATGTCCCTCTCCTGTTTGTGAACACGTCCCTGTCCCCTGCAGGAGGGCGCATGGGGACGTGAACACAATCGATTGCCCCCTGCACCATCGGTATCCCGGCCACTCTGGCAAATCCACGAGCTCGTGAGTCTTGAGTTGCTCGGTCCTCTGGAAAGGTGATGTAGAGGTCCGCGATGGCATAGAGGGCGTCGGTCACATCCCGGATGCACCTGTGCACCGATGACTGGGAGATCCCGGAGAGGTCCCCGCTCGGAGACTGGAAGGAGCCGGTCGCATAGAAGTTAAGAGCGACCGTCACCTTGATGGCAAGTGGGATCGCGTGTCCTCCCCCCGTTCCACGTGGGGCGAGGTGCGCCACGAGGTGACAGATATGTATCACCATCCGCCTACTCAGCCGGAGTCTCCTCCTGCAGGTGATGTCCGTCATTGTTAGGAATGAGACCTGGACACGGTACACCCTCGGCTTTGGTCGTCGCCTCTGGCGCCGTGGCTGCACCCTCACTCTCTCCTCTTTCTCTTCCTCCTCCTCCTCCTCCCCATGCTGCTCGATGACTGGCAACTCCTCGGCCCTTCCCTCTGCTGCTGCAGCTGGCCCTGCAGCCACTGCGGGTTGTGGGTGTGGATGCTGCTGCATTTCCAAATGCAGTAGAGCGGCCCCAACCACTGCGCAGAACATAGCCGTTCTGTTCGCAGACATTGTGCTAACCTACAGAAGGGTGGTGGGGGGCAGAGAAACGGGACATGTTAGACGGAGGTTAGTCGACACCTCGGCAGCCGCCTGCCACGGGATACCTGTGTGTCCCGGTGGCCTGGACGCGCTGCTGACTGGCGGGCAGCCTAACCCCTGGTCACTTTCTGCATCCAACGGGCAGTTAACTATGTCCTCCTCACCGGTACGTCAGTGGCCTGTGGCCGTAAGCCACAGGGCAAACAGCGGCCTTGTCCTTGTGACCGGCACGCCATGGCATGGTGGCAGACATTTTGTTACGGGGTTGGACGGGTCACTCGCTCACTCTCTCCCTAACACCCCCCCCCACTCCCACTCCCACTCCCCCCCTCCATCTCCCCCCTCCGTCTCCCCCACTCCCCCCTCCATCTCCCCCACTCCCCCCTCCATCTCCCCCACTCCCCCCTCCGTCTCCCCCCACTCCCCCCTCCGTCTCCCCCACTCCCCCCTCCGTCTCCCCCACTCCCCCCCTCTGTCTCCCCCACTCCCCCCGCTCTGGACCCCCCTCCTGTTCTCAGGGATGCCTTCCCCGTTGTGGCCAGACTCCAGCAGTGCGCTGAGCTGTGCGCTGAGCGGTGCGCTCCCCTCCTCGAAGCTGTCGTCAGCCAGCACGACTGGTTGACGAACTTGAAAAGCAGGTGTGTTGGACGCCGTGTAAACAGTGCGTGATGACGTCGGGACTTCGGCCCATCCGGGCCGGAGAATAGCGGGGGGGCCAAAAACTAGCGATTCTGGTCGTGTCGGGGGCACGTTCGAGGCGTTTGATGGGAATGGCGACTTGGAGTTTGTGCGGGGTTCGGAGAATAGCGGGAGGGCGTCGGACCAGAGTCGCCGTGAAAATTTGCGCCGCCCGCTATTCTCCGACCCGTCGTGAGTGCGGAGAATCGCGCCCAGAGTGTTTCACTCCGGCGTCGGAGGCCGCTCCCAGCCACCTATTTTCCCACCCCCGGGGGGCTAGGAGCGGCGCCGTGTCATTTATGCGCACCAGGCCTTGGCGCCGTGTAAAAGCGGAGCTGCGTAAATGACGTCACCCGCGCATGCGCAGGTTGGCCAGCGCCAACCCGCGCATGCGCGGTTGCCGTCCTCCCAGCAGCCACCCCGCAAGAAGATGTCGGATGGATCTTGCGGCACGGCGGAGGAAAGGAGGTCCTCCTTCAGAGACGCTGGCCCGTCGATCGGTGGGCACCGATCACGAGCCAGGCCCCTTTTGAGGCCCCCCCCGGTGCAAGAATCCCCCTCCCCCTCCTACAGGCCACCCCCCCCAGTTTTCCCGCCGGCAGCGACCCGGTGTGGACGGTGCCGGCGGGAACCTGTTGTGTTGGGCAGGCCGCTCAGCCCATCCGGGTCGGAGAATCGCTGCTCGCCCGTTACAAATGGCGAGCAGTGATTCTGCCAGCGGCCAGCCGTGAATCTCGCCGCGCCGGTTTGGGGGGTGGGAAATCGCGTGCGGGTGCCGGGGCACTCGGAGGCCCGCCGATTATCCCACCCGGCGTGGGGGGGAAGGGGGGGGGGGGGGGATTCCACCCAGGGTACCTAGAGGAGTGGTGCAACAACAACAATCTATCCCTCAGTGCCAGCAAAACTAAAGAGGTGGTCATTGACTTCAGGAAGCAAATTATTGTACACACCCCTGTCTGCATCAACTGAGCTGAGGTGGAGATGGTTGTAATTAATAGAAAGCAAAGAGTGGGGATTAATGGGTGTTTCACTGGTTGGCAATCAGTAGCTACTGGTGTCCCTCAGGGAAACGTGTTGGACCCACAATTGTTCACAATTTACATAGATGATTTGGAGTTGGGGACCAAGTGCAATGTGTCCAAGTTTGCAGATGGCACTAAGATGAGTGGTAAAGCAAAATGTGCAGAGGATACTGCAAGTCTGCAGAGGGATTTGGATAGTTTAAATGAATGGGCTAGGGTCTGGCAGATGGAATACAATGTTGACAAATGTGAGGTTATACATTTTGGTAGCAATAACAGCAAAAGGTTTATTTAAATGGTAAAATATTGAAACACGCTGCTGTGCAGAGAGACCTGGATGTCCTAGTGCATGAGTCGCAAAGAGTTGGTTTACAGGTGCAACAGGTGATTAAGAAGGCAAATGGAATTTTGTCCTTCATTGCTAGAGGGATGGAGTTTAAGACTAGGGAGGTTATGCTGCAACTGTATAAGGTGTTAGTGAGGCCACACCCGGAGTATTGTGTTCAGTTTTGGTTTCCTTACCTGAGAAAGGACGTACTGGCACTGGAGGGTATGCAGAGGAGATTCACTAGGTTAATCCCAGATCTGAAGGGGTTGGATTACGAGGAGAGGTAGAGTAGACTGGGACTGTACTCGTTGGAATTTAGAAGGATGAGGGTGGATCATATAGAAACATATAAAATTATGAAGGGAATAGATAGGATAGATGTGGGCAGGTTGTTTCCACTGGCGGGTGAAAACAGAACTAGGGGGCATAGCCTCAAAATAAGGGGAAGTAGATTTAGAACTGAATTTAAGAGGAACTTCTTAGTTTAGTCATGATCTCATTGAATGGTGGAACAGACTTGAAGGGCCAGATGGCCTACTCCTAGTTCTTATGTTCTTATTATGTTCTTATGTCAGCTTCAAATTCCTCAGTGTTCACATCACCAAAAATCTGTCCTGGTCCACCCACGTCGCGCTACCACTAAGAAAGCAACACAGTTCCTATACTTCCTCAGGAAACTAAGGAAATTTGGCGTGTCTACTCTGACTCTTACCAACTTTTACAGATGCTCCATAGAAAGCATCCTATCGGGCTGCATCACAGTCTGGTATGGCAACTGCTCGGCCCAAGACCACAAGAAACTTCTGAGAGCCGTGAACACAGCCCACTCCATCACACAAACCTGTCTCCCATTGATTGACACTATCTACACCTCCCGCTGCCTTGGGAAATCAAAGACCCCTCTCACCCGGCTTACTTACTCTTCCAACTTCTTCCATCGGGCAGGTGATACAAAAGTCTGAGAGCACGCACAGATTCAAAAACAGCTTCTTCCCCACTATTACCAGACTTCTAAACAACCCTCTTATGAAATGAAAATCGCTTATTGTCACGAGTAGGCTTCAATGAAGTTACTGTGAAAAGCCCCTAGTCGCCACATTCCGGCGCCTGTCCGGGGAGGCTGGTACGGGAATCGAACCGTGCTGCTGGCCTGCTTGGTCTGCTTTAAAAGCCAGCGATTTAGCCGAGTGAGCTAAACCAGCCCCTGGACTGACCTGATTAATACTACTTTCTTGAATGCTTCACCCGATGCCGGTGTCTGTGTATTTACATTGTGTAATTTGAGTTGCCTTAAATGGTAATGAGCGTAAATCACTTGCATTAAGAATTCTGCAACCTTTAGTGCTACCTCATTGCATGACACTGAATTCATGCGGAAATTCTAGATCCACCTTTGAGAAATGGGAACCACACTGCATTGCTGCTAAGATTAGTTTATGAATGTAGACAACTTAGGCTGTTCGTGATATGACAACACTATACTCTATCATATTAGTTTTAATCTAAAGCGGAGTGCTATCTTCAGTTCGACTTATATTAATATAAAAAGAAGGAATATTCAAGGACTCTTCCAATAAATTACTGTATGCTTGATTTCAAATAAATTGTACTAGCAAAGTTTTCGCAATTAAAACTGTCTGATCGTTATATTAGAATCACAGAATGCCTTCTGCACAGAAAGAGGCCATTCGGCCCATCGAGTCTGCACCGACCATCCCCCATCCTATCCCTGTAACCCCACCTCGGTACAATTTAGCATTGCCAATCCACCTAACCAAGGCATGATGTGTATAGATGGTGAAAATTGATACAAATTAAGTATAATGCATGGTCATGGACTCCCATTATCAAGGAGAATCATATCAAATTAATACTTTTTTCCAGGAAAAGACAAAATACTGTGGATGCTACAGACCTGAGATAAAAAAATAATAAAGGCTTTAAATCTTCAGCAGGTCTGGAAGTATCTGTGGAGAGAAACAGATTATTGACCTCTCGTTCTGATGAAAGGTCGTTGACATTTAAAACATTTTTTTGAGATGTGGACATCACTGGCAAGGCCAAAATTTTTGGCCCATCTCTAATTGCCCTTGACTGACTGACTTGCTGGGCCATTTCAGAGGGCAGTTAAGAGTCAATCACATCTGGAGTCACATGTAGGCCAGAAGGGTAAGGACGGTATATTTCCTTCACTAAAGGTGCATTAGTGAACCAGATGGGGTTTTCTAATGACAATTGGTAATGGCTTCAATGTTATCATTAGATTTTTGATTCCAGATTTTTATTTAATTCAAATTACATCATCTGCCCTGGTGCGATTCGAAACCGGGTCCCCAGAGTATTATACTGGGTCTCTCAATTACTTGTCCAGTGAAAATATCATAGCGCCGCTGTGTCCCCTAAACATTTGAAAACATTGATTCTATTTCTCTGTCCATAGATGCTACCTGACCTGTTTATCATTTTAAACCTTTTCTGCTTTTACTTTTTCTAGGGATACTGGAGTATGATCAGCGCTGTACCACAGAGATTTTTCAAATCGTCCAGACAGTGGAACATGCCAACAAACTGATCAATGATATTTCTGTGGTCAGAATGGCCTTTATTTTCAGCCAGATCTTCAGCTGTGCACAGGTCCTGAAAGGAATCATCTTAAGCCATATCTGAAGGATTATTCCTTATCACCAATAGCCACCTTGTGACTGGATGGAACAAAGGCATCAGAGAGACAGCTGCAGTGTGAATTAATAATGACTTTTGCCAGGAAATTAGGCATAGACCAAAGTATGTTGGCCGATGGTTGCAAAAGTAGCTTGAAGATTGGCGGTGGCTTCCTGAATGGAACTGTGGGCTGTAAATTGTCAGGTATAGGTGATATCTCATGCTGCAGCTTGGAAAGAGTCCATTGCATCTAATGGAACAGGGTAATCTTGGCAACAACAGGTAATGTTGCCCATGCACTGGTTTGAGGCTCCATCTGTGGCTGCAGCAGGTGACATAACTCAGTGGCTACCTCCTCGATGAAGTGCAAACATTTTCCACA
Source organism: Scyliorhinus canicula (assembly GCF_902713615.1). Lineage (NCBI taxonomy): Eukaryota > Metazoa > Chordata > Chondrichthyes > Carcharhiniformes > Scyliorhinidae > Scyliorhinus > Scyliorhinus canicula. The sequence continues at coordinate 74,548,988 of NC_052151.1, forward strand.
TTTCTCCTCAGATAAGTTGAGATCAGAGAAGTGCTTCCTGAACACCCACCGTGGGTTAGATCGCCTGTACATTGCAGTCCTCCTCCATCTTTCTCCTGCTGCCTCTGCTTTCCCCTGTCTCCTTTGCTACCACGGGTGACTGTCTCTGTGGAATTTTCACATTCTCCCCGTGTCCGTGTGGGTTTCCACCGGGTGCTATTATCCTATGAGTGCGAGTGATTTACTCCCTTGGTTAAAGAACAGTGGTAAATGTTTGCTAAATAAATATAGATATGTAAAGTGCACTGACCTGTTTTGTTTAGATGGTAGCCATGATGTGGAGATGCTGGCGTTAGACTGGAGTAGACACAGGAAGAAGTCTTACAACACCAGGTTAAAGTCCAACAGGTTTGTTTCGATTCACTAGCTTTCAGATCCCACCTGAGGAAGGAGCTGCGCTCTGAAAGCTAGTGATTCGAAACAAACCTGCTGGACTTTAACCTGGTGTTGTAAGACTTCTTACTGTTTTGTGTGAGAATGTAAAACATTCTCTCCTACAGTTGGTGGGTGTGATTAAATGGATCTCCATTGCCACATCTGTGGCTAGTCAGTAATTTCTGTATGTTGCTGTACATATTGGCAAGAGCACTGTGCTAGATAATCGGCAACATACACTATATGTTCTTGTATCATGATGCAACCTCCTGAGATGTTTCTGGGATGAAATGAAGGACTATTGTGCTTATATTTTCAAAGTAGATGCGGGGTATTATAAATCAAGGACAATGCTTGGGAAAAGTCATTCTAACATGAATGTTAATCAAATTCAGTTAATCGCTTTTAACGGTAGTGTAAAAGATTAGTTGTTACTGTAAATAGAATTTTTTTTTGATCATGAAATATGAGCGTCACTGGCAAGGCCAGCATTTATTGTGCATCCATAACTGCCCTTAATAAGCTGATGTCACCTGATCAGCAGAACAACAAATGAAGCAAACGGTTAGACTTCTGAAAATGAGATTCCGACGAAAGCGCCTGTCGGGTGCTGCCCTCTTTCAAGTGTCTCTCAGTCATTATGATGGTTGGCATTGCTCTCCATAACATGAACAACATCCTCACATTGTCCCAATTATATTCCATATGTCAATTTTCTTTTACCAGTCACATCACCTATCTATATCCCTTTGCAAACTTTTTATGTCCTCAAAACTTGCTTTCCCATCTATTTTATTATCATCCGCTAATTTGGCGACAATATTTTCTTTGCCTTCATCCAAGTCACTAATACAGATTGTATATAGTTGAGGCCCCTGTACTGGTCCATGTTGCACTCCAATATTTATAGTTTGCCAATGATTCATTTATTCTGCCTCTCTGTTTTCCAATAATTAGCCAACCCTCTATCCTTGAGAATATGCTACCATCGATAGCATGAACTCTTAGTTATGCAGTAAGCTTTAATGTGGCAACTTGCCAAATGCCTTTTGGAAATCAAAAAGCACAATATCTACAGGTTCCCCTTTATTAGCCCTGTTTATTATATCCTCAAAGAACTCTAAGAAATTTGTCAAACTTAATTTCCCTTTCATAAACTAAACTGACTCTGCTTAACATAGACGCATGGAAAATAGGAGCAGGAGGAGACCATTCAACCCTTTGAGCCTGCACTGCTATTCATTATGATCATGGCTGATCATCCAACTTTGTCCCCATATCCTTTGATCTCTTTAGCCCAAGTGCTATATCGAACTCCATCTTGAAAACATGAAACTGTATGTTTGGCCTCAACTGCTTTCTGTGGTAAAAAAATCCACAGAGTCACCATGCTCTGGGTGAAGAAATTCCTCCTCATCTCAGTCCTAAATGGTTAACCCCATATTCTTAGATTTTTTTTACCCCTGGTTTTTGATTTCTCCACCATCAGGAACCGTGTCTAGTCCTGTTAGAATTTTATAGGTTTCTATGAGATCCCCCCTCATTCTAAACCAAGCAAATATAGTCCTAACTGATTCAATCTCTACTCATCCATCAGTGCTGCCATCCCAAGAATCAGTCTGGTAAACCTTCAATGTACCCCCTCCATAGCAAGAACATCCTTCATCAGATAAGGAGGCCAAAGCGGCACACAATCTTCCAGGTCTGGTCTCACCAACTGCAGCAAGACATTCTTGCTCTTGTATTCGAATCCTCTCACTGTGAAAGCCAACATAACATTTTCCTTTGACAAAGAGTCATCCAATCTCGAAACATTAGCTCTCTTCTATTTCCACAGATGCTGTCAGACCATATGAGATTATCCAGTATTTTCTGTTTTTGTTTCAGATTCCAGCATTCGCAGTCATATAGTTTCACCATTTTCGTTCATCACCGCCTACTGCACCTGTGTGGCGAATGTAACTTGGTAATTCACACTGTATTTACCAATACCTTTGTAAGCGCAGTAGCGTTATCCGACCACTAGGGGGAGTAGCTCTGGGAATGCTCAGGAGTTTGTACAGGGCTCCACCCTTGGCTCCGCCCACGACTCCTCCCCCCTGTGCTGCTGTATAAATACCCTTGTCCAGAGTCAGCCTGCAGTTCATCGAGAGTTCATCAACGGGTAACAGGCTGGCTCTGTAGTAAGTAGATTAAAACCACTGTTCATATCTGAAAGCACGTGTCTGGTGAATTGATGGTTCCATCAATTTAATCCACTTAAGAACAGTCAAGATCGATCATGGAATCAGCCCTCAAGCCTGGACGCCTAGAACTCGACCCACAGGATGCAGAGGCAAAAGAAATCTTCTCCCACTGGCTGCGGTGCTTTAAGGCCTACCTGGCAGAACCGAGCACAGCCGAAACGACAGAGGAACAAAAGTTAAGTCTACTGCACGCGAGGGTGAGCCACAGAATCTCTACACAACTAAACTCGGCCGGTTCATATACTGTAGCGCTAGCGATACTCGATAAGATGTATGTAAGGCCCATTAACGAAGTTTACGCACGCCATGTGTTCACGACTCGCCGCCAGCGGCCTACAGAATCACTCGCCGAATTTTTAAGAGAACTCAATAATTTATCAAATGACTGTAATTATCAAGCGGTTACCGCGGCTGAACATAGAGAACTTGCTGTACGCGATGTTTTTGTAGCGGGCCTCAGGTCTAATTATGTGCGCCAACAACTGCTGGAAAAGGGGGCCCAAGACTTAGAAAAAACTGTGGAAATTGCTACCACGATGGAGGTCTCCTTCCGCAGCCTCAACTCGTTCCCCGCGGACCCCGCGACCCAATCATGGGCCCCCGACCAGCGACTCCCCCAGGCCTGTGCAATGCGGCCGACCAGCCACCATGCTGCCCCAGCCAGCCACTATGCTGCTCCAGCCAGCCACTATGCTGCTCCAGCCTGCCATTTCTGCGGCCAGAACCAGCACCCGCGGCAGCACTGCCCGGCCCTCAACGCGACCTGCAGCAGCTGCGGGTGGAAAGGCCACTACGCGAGAGTGTGCCTCGCAAAAAGGGCCCCAGCTTCCAACTCCCCAGCGGCACAAAGTAATCGCTCCCCACGCCCGCAGGCCTATGCCCCGACCCTGCCCGCCCACCACGTGCGATCCATGGGGGCCGCCATCTTGGCAAACCTCCACCACGCGGCCGGCCACGTGCGACTCATGGGGCCGCCATCTTGGACGCCATCTTCCTCGTCGCCCGCCACATGCAATCCACGGGCCCGACCTGCATCTCCACGCTGGGACAACTCATCGGAAAAGTACGACTACAAACTCAGAGGGCAGTCATCACGGGGCCACTCCAGCACAGCTGGTCGAGCCGCCGACTACCCGCAACTCAGCGCAGTCACCCTGGACCAATCACGCCCGAAACATCTGCGAAATTCGATGGCAGAGGTCCAAATCAACGGGTACAACACGCCATGCCTCATCGACTCCGGGAGCACTGAGAGCTTCATACATCCAGACCTGGTAAGATGCTGTTCGCTCCCCGTTTTCCCCGTGCGGAAAACTATCTCGCTCGCTTCAGGCTCCCATTCGGTCCAGATCCAGGGGCGCACCGCCGCGACACTCACAATCCGAGGCGCTAGCTACTCGAAATTCCAACTCTACGTTTTGCCCGACCTCTGCGCGCCACTCTTATTAGGCCTAGATTTTCAATGTAACCTTAAGAGCCTCACCCTCAGCTTCGGCGGGCCCCTGCCCCCACTCACTATCTGCAGCCTCGCTACGCTGCGAATCTCCCCCCCTCCTCTCTTCGCGAATCTCACAAAGGACTATAAACCCATAGCCACTCGCAGCAGGCGATACAGCCTGCAGGATAGGGTACTTATCAGATCAGAGGTCCGAAGGCTGCTCAGTGAGGGGGTTATAGAGGCCAGCAATAGTCCCTGGAGAGCTCAGGTGGTGGTCGTTAAGACTGGGGAAAAATTCCGCATGGTTGTCGACTATAGTCAGACCATAAATAGATTTACGCTCCTCGACGCGTATCCCCTCCCCAGGATTGCAGACATGGTAAACCAGATCGCCCAGTATCGGTTCTTTTCCACGGTGGATCTGACGTCTGCATACCACCAGGTCCCAATCCGCCCGGAGGACCTCCACTACATGGCATTCGAGGCCGATGGCCACCTCTTCCATTTCCTCCGGGTCCCCTTTGGTGTCACGAATGGGGTCTCGGTGTGCCAACGAGCAATGGACCGAATGGTGGATCAGTACGGGCTGCGGGCCACGTTTCCATACTTGGACAATGTCACCATCTGCGGCTATGACCAGCAGGACCACGACGCCAACCTCCACCGTTTTCTCCAGACGGCACAGAAATTAAACCTCACTTATAACAAGGAGAAATGCGTTTTCCGCACAACCAGGCTAGCCATCCTCGGCTATGTCGTGGAAAACGGAGTCCTGGGCCCAGAACCGGACCGTATGCTCCCGTATGCTCTTAGAACTCCCCCTCCCCCATTGCCCCAAGGCCCTCAAACGGTGCTTGGGCTTCTTCTCCTACTACGCCCAGTGGGTCCCTCAATATGAGGACAAAGCCCGCCCACTCTTTAGGGCCACACGATTTCCCCTGTCAGCCGAGGCGCGCCAGGCCTTCAACTGCATCAAGGAGGACATCGCCAAAGCGGTCATGCGGGCGGTGGATGAATCCACTCCATTCCAGGTTGAGAGCGACGCCTCAGAGGTAGCTCTAGCAGCCACACTAAATCTGGCAGGGAGACCAGTCGCATTTTTCTCCCGTACCCTCTCCGCTTCAGAACTCCGACACTCCTCAGTCAAGAAAGAAGCACAAGCCATTATGGAGGCTATTCGTTACTGGAGGCACTACCTCGCAGGTAGGAGGTTCACCCTCATCACCAACCAAAGATCGGTTGCCTTCATGTTTGACAACTCACAAAGGGGCAAAATTATAAATCAAAAAATTCTGAGGTGGAGGATCGAACTCTCCACCTACAATTACGATATTAAGTATCGACCCGGGAAGCTCAACGAGCCTCCGGATGCCCTATCCCGCGGGACATGCGCCAGCGCACAGATCGACCGACTGAAAGTCATCCACAACGACCTCTGCCACCCCGGGGTCACCCGGCTCGCCCACTACATCAGAGCCCGAAACCTGCCTTTCTCCAACGAGGAGGTAAAAGCGGTCACCAGGGACTGCCCGATCTGTGCGGAGTGCAAACCGCACTTCTATAGACTAGACAGGGCCCACCTGGTCAAGGCTTCTAGGCCCTTTGAATGCCTCGCGATTGATTTCATAGGGCCATTCCCCTCAACTAACAAGAACATTTACTTTCTAAACGTCGTTGATGAGTTCTCCCGTTTTCCATTTGCTATCCCGTGCCCCGACATGACCTCCCACACAGTCATTAAGGCCCTGCATAGCATCTTCACCCTGTTTGGTTTCCCCAGCTACGTACACAGCGACCGGGGTTCGTCCTTCATGAGCGATGAGCTGCGTCAGTACCTGCTCGACAAGGGCATTGCCTCAAGCAGGACTACCAGCTACAACCCCAGGGGGAACGGGCAGGTGGAGAGGGAGAACGCGACGGTCTGGAAGACCGTCCTACTGACCCTCCTGTCTAGAAAGATCCAAGTCTCCCAGTGGCAGGAAATCCTCCCAGATGCACTCCACGCTATTAGGTCCCTCTTATGCACAGCGACCAATCAGACCCCTGACGAGAGGCTCTTCATTTTTTCCAGGGGCACTACCACGGGGGTCTCACTTCCGGCATGGCTGTGGACACCGGGCCGGTACTCCTGAGGAAACACGTCAGGGCACACAAAACCGATCCCCTTGTTGAGGTGTGCCTGCTCCACTCCAACCCCCAGGACGCATTCGTCGAGTTCCCTGACGGCCATCAGGACACAGTATCCCTCCGGGATCTGGCACCCGCCGGATCCAGCGCCCCCTCTACCCCCACAGAAGGACCCTTCACCCTACACCCCATGCTGCCGCCCCCTTGCGCTCTCGAGCCCACGAGCCCGCTCCACCAGTTCCGTGCACCCGCGCCGGCCAGCCCCCAGCGCCCCCAGTCCCCGGTCGAACCAGGAGAGTATGAAGCTCAGATACAACCCTCCCTGGAGTCCACCATCGTACCGCAGAACACAACACCCATCCAGCCACCGCAAGAGGCTGCAACCCCGGTGCTCCGCAGATCACAGCGGACAGTTCGGCCAGCAGACAGACTTACTTTGTAGACCACCACCCCCTCTGAACTTGATTTTTTTGCAGGGGGTGAATGTGGTGAATGTAACTTGGTAATTCATACTCTATTTACCAATACCTTTGTAAGCGCATTAGCGTTATCCGACCACTAGGGAGAGTAGCTCTGGTAATGCTCAGGAGTTTGTACAGGGCTCCACCCTTGGCTCCGCCCACGACCCCTCCCCCCTGTGCTGCTGTATAAATACCCTTGTCCAGAGTCAGCCTGCAGTTCATCGAGAGTTCATCAACGGGTAACAGGCTGGTTCTGTAGTAAGTAGATTAAAACCACTGTTCATATCTGAAAGCATGTGTCTGGTGAATTGATGGTTCCATCAACCTGCATGCCTACTTTCAGCGACTGATGTTGAAAAACACACAGGTCTTTCCCTCTCAATCCATAACCATTCAGATAATAATCTGACTTCACGTTTTTGCTCCCAAAGTGGGTAACCTCACATTTGTCCACATTGTACTGCATCTGCCATGCATTTACCGACTCACTCAACTTGTTCAGACCACACTGAAGCATCTCTGCAACCTCCTCGCAACTCATCCTCCCAGCCAACTTTGCGTCACCTGCCAATTTGGAGATATTTCATTTTGTTCCCTCATCTAAGTCATTAATAATATTATGAATTTCTGATACCTGTGGTGTGTCATTAGTCACGGCCATCACTTCATACGCTTTGTTTCCTGCCTGCCAACCAGTTTTCTATCCATCTAAATGCACTGCCTCCAATCGCACATGCTTTAATTTACATGCTAATCTCTTTGTGGGACCTTGTTGAAAGCCTTCTGATAGTCAAAATAAACCATATCCACTGGCTCACCCCCTCATCAACTTTACTGGTCACATCCTCAAGAAACTCCAGTAGGTTTGTCAAGCATAATTTCCCTTTTGTAAATCAATGTTGACTCTGTCCATTCCTTTCACTGTTTTCTAAGTGCTCTGTAATAACATCTTTTATAATGGTCACTAGCATTTTCCCATCTTTGAAGTCAGGCTGACTGGTCTACAATCCCCTGTTTACTCTCTACCTCCCCTTTTTAAACATATATTTTTATTAGAGTGTTTTTGACAGATAATGAATCAAATTTTCAAAACAGAACTTAAACAGTACAGAACAAATATTTCTGCAAATGCAAGAACAGAAAAAGATAGGATAAAATTCAGAACAGCAGTCCTTAATCTCTACTGCCTCTATATAGACCGGAAAATGGGGGTGGAGTAGGGGTGGGGGAGAGGATAAGGCTGTGTAAAGATGATTGATGCACATTTTATGCATAGCAAGATTGCAACTTGCAATATGGCTCATGGGTAATTTTGCAGGCCAGGTCAGACAAAGCAGAGCCTATAAAATTGAGATGGGGTCCCACACTTTACGGAATGTATCAGACTTAGAACGGAGCACAGACGTCAGGAACTCCACAGGAATACATTCCATGACTATGTTTATGCCAATTTTGAATTGAAGGATACTTGTCACTAACCAAGGAGCACAGGATATTTTTCCGAGCTATGAAAATTAAGATGTTATTCAGTCTTTTTTCATGAATGTCAATAATTCTCCTGTCTGGAAGACCAAGAATTATTAGGAACAAAGGATCAAATTCTAAGGTCCTGCTAAATATCCTCTCAAGCTCCTTAACCATGTCAGACCAATAAGATAGAACCGTGACACAGATTCAGTTCAGTGTATATAATCATCCTCGACTACCAGACACTTTAGGCACATAGGGGTTATAGCCGGATAAAACCTGTGCTCAAACTTGGGGTGATATACTGAGTGATAAACTGAGTCTCTTTCATTCTATTGCATGCCAAAATGTAATTGTTAGAATCCCATATACTACCCCATGTCTCCTCCAATGGAATGCTGCCCAATCACGATACTGACAGGAAGGACCAATGAGTCAGGTCCCACCTAATAGACACAATCAACAGAGTCCTCTATAGTTGTTTGAAAAAGGAGGTGATTATCACACCCAAAGAAGTAAACCCCAAAGGAAACCACCTAAAAGGGAAATTAGCAAGTGAAAGTGGTCTACCGTCAGCATGGCCTCAGACAGTATAAAGTTAATCTTATAACTGGATCTACATACCATGTCAATAATAGCGGGCATTGAGGGGACTTCCGGTTGCGGCTATGACCAGCTAAGTCGCACGTTTGGCTGCTCCTGCTACAAAGGTGTTTTCGGGCCGATTGGAGGGCCCCAACGGCGCTGTAAGGACAAATCCCGGTGGGGGAAGGCTCCCTGAAGAGAACCAGACCAACTTTATGGTCGGTACCCGGAGTGGGGTGGTAAAGAAAGCAACAGCAGCTCCCAAAAAAAGCGGGGGAAGAAGACCAAAATGGCGGCCGGTGGCGCACCCGAGGAATGGAGGAAATGGGCGGAGGAGCAGCAGGCCGCTCTCCTGCGCTTCTTTACGGAGCTGAAAATGGAGCTCTTGGAGTCAATGAATGCGACGACCACCAGGCTGATGGGAGCCCAGGCGACCCAAGAGGCGTCGATTCGGGAGCTGCAACAGGAGATGACTGTGAGGGAGGAGGAGGCCACGGTCCTCGTGGGAAAGGTAGAGGTGCACGAGGCACTCCACCTGAAATGGCAGAGCCGTTTTGAGGAGCTGGATACCCGAATGAGGCGGAAGAACCTGAGGATCTTGGGCCTGGCAGAAGGCCTGGAGGGGTCAGACCTCCCGGGATATGTAGCAGAAATGCTGAGCTCCCTGATGGGGGCAGGGGCCGTCCCTTCGCCCCTGGAGCTGGAAGAGGCCTACAGGGTCATGGCTAGGAGGCCAAGAGCAAATGAGCCCCCGAGGGCGGTGCTGGTGCGGTTCCAGCGACTCAGCGACCGTGAGAGAGTGCTGGAGTGGGCCAAGAGGGAAAGGAGCAGCAAGTGGGAGAATTCGACGGTGAGGGTCTACCAGGACTGGAGTGCGGAGGTGGCAAAGCGGCGGGCCCGGTACAACCGGACGAAGGCGGTGCTACATGTAAAACGGATCAGGTTCGGAATGCTGCAGCCAGCGCGCTTGTGGGTCACCTACAGGAACCAACACCACTATTTTGAGTCCCCAGAGGAGGCGTGGGCCTTTGTACAGGAAGAGAAACTGGACTCGAATTAGTCCCAGGGGATACTTGGCGGCCGTAGCCGCTCGGGTACTTTCAGCTGAATTCTTTGTTTGGATTTTGAACTCTTGCTGTGGTTTTTCTTCTGATGTTTTTTCCCCCTTTGCCAACTTCCCTTAGTTATTGTTATTGTGGTTATTCATGGTTATTTATGGTTATTTATGCTGTTTGGTAGAGGGCGACTGTTAAGTACATTGTTATTTGTTATTTATCTGTTATTTATAATGTTAAGTTGGGGAGGTGGGACGGGGGGGAGAGCAGATCGGGGATATGGGCTCCTAGGGGGGGTTCTTTTACAGGCATGGACGGGGACGGGGGTGGAACTGAAGATGGCGGGGTGGGGTGTGGCAGGGCGAAAGCGCGGGCTTTCCTCTGTTTTCCCGCGCGCGGGGCAGAGGAGGGGGGAGGGGAGGAGTGCGGGGCGTGGCTAGCAATGGCGACCTTTCCCGCGCTGGAGCGGGGCCAGGGAGGAGTGGCAAGGGGGGGGAGGCCCCCCCCCCCCGAGCCGGGGGGAGTCGGAGTGTGGCAGGAGCAGCCGGGTCAGCGTGAACCAGCTGACTTACGGGAGTACGATGGAGGGTACATCGCGGCTAGGAGGGGTCCTAGCCTGGGGGGGGGGGGGGGGAAGGGGGGTTAGGGAGGGACACCGGGTTGCTGCTGAAAAGACCAGAAACGGGAAGTGGAGGACTGGAGAGGTGGGGGGAGGGGGACATCGCCATGGGGAGCGGGTCAGAAGGGGAGGGTCGACCCGGGGCGAGCAGGGAACAGGACATGGCTAATCGGCAGGGGAAGGGGGCGGGTCGTCCCGCGACCCGGCTGATCACTTGGAACGTGAGGGGGCTGAATGGGCCGGTCAAGAGATCAAGGGTATTCTCACACCTGAAGGGACTGAAGGCTGATGTAGCAATGTTACAGGAGACCCATTTGAAGGTAGTGGACCAGGTTCGCCTGAGAAGGGGGTGGGTGGGACAGGTGTTCCACTCTGGATTGGACGCAAAGAACCGGGGGGTGGCGATTCTGGTGGGAAAGAGGGTGTCGTTCGTGGCGGAGGAGGTGGTGGCGGATAAGGAGGGTAGGTATGTGATGGTGAAGGGTAAGCTGCAGGGGGAGAAAGTGGTGATGGTCAACGTATATGCCCCGAACTGGGATGACGCGGGTTTTATGAGGCGCCTATTGGGCCTCATTCCGGGACTGGAGGCAGGGGGCTTGATCATGGGGGGGGACTTTAACACAGTGCTGGACCCCGGGCTAGACAGATCGAGCTCAAGGACCAATAGGAGGCCGGCAGCGGCAGAAGTGCTGAGGGGGTACATGGAGCAGATGGGAGGAGTAGACCCATGGAGGTTTGGTAGGCCGAGGGCGAGGGAGTATTCCTTTTTCTCCCACGTCCATAGAGTGTACTCCAGAATCGATTTCTTCGTGTTGAGCAGGGGGCTGATCCCGAGGGTACGGGAAGCTGAGTACTCGGCCATTGCGATCTCTGATCATGCACCGCATTGGGTGGATGTGGAAATGGGGGAGGCGCGGGACCAGCGCCCGCTGTGGCGGCTGGATGTGGGGCTGTTAGCGGACGACGAGGTGTGTAAAAGGGTCCGGAAGAGCATTGAGAGCTATCTGGACTTGAATGACACGGGTGAGGTGCAGGTGGGGATGGTCTGGGAGGCCCTGAAGGCAGTGATCAGGGGAGAGCTGATCTCCATAAGGGCGCACAGAGAAAGAAAGGAGAGGCAGGAGAGGGAGAGGCTGGTGGGGGAGCTATTGGAAGTGGATAGGAGATATGCGGAGGCACCAGAGGAGGGGCTGCTGGGAGAACGGCGCAGCCTGCAGGTCAAGTTCGACCTGCTGACCACCAGGAAGGCAGAGACGCAGTGGAGAAGGGCACAGGGCGCGGTCTATGAGTATGGGGAAAAGGCGAGCAGGATGCTGGCACACCAGCTTCGCAAACGAGATGCGGCTAGGGAGATTGGGGGAGTGAAGGAGAGGGGCGGGAAGGTAGTGCAGAAGGGGCAAGAAGTGAACGGGGTCTTCAGGGATTTTTACAAGGAGTTGTATCGGTCTGAGCCGCCGACGAGGAGAGGGGGAATGGAGGACTTCCTAAACAAATTGAGGTTCCCAAGGGTCCAGGAGGGGCTGGTAGAAGGGCTGGGGGCGCCAATAGGGCTAGAGGAGCTAGTCAAGGGAATAGGTCAGATGCAAGCGGGGAAGGCGCCGGGGCCAGATGGGTTCCCAGTGGAATTCTATAAGAAAAATGTGGACTTGGTGGGACCGGTACTGGTACGAGCCTTTAATGAGGCGCGAGAGGGGGGGGGTTCTGCCCCCGACAATGTCGCAGGCTCTGATCTCCCTGATATTGAAGCGGGATAAAGACCCCGTGCAGTGCGGGTCCTACAGGCCTATCTCGCTTCTGAACGTGGATGCCAAGTTGCTGGCAAAGATCCTGGCAGCTAGAATAGAGGATTGTGTGCCAGGGGTAATCCATGAGGACCAGACGGGGTTCGTGAAGGGGCGGCAGCTCAACACGAACGTGCGGAGATTGCTGAATGTAATTATGATGCCGGCAGTGGAGGGGGAGGCTGAGATAGTGGTAGCGCTGGACGCGGAGAAGGCATTCGATAGGGTGGAGTGGGAGTACCTGTGGGAGACGTTGGAACGGTTTGGGTTTGGGGAAGGGTTTATTAAGTGGGTGAAGTTGCTCTACTCGGCCCCGACGGCGAGTGTAGTGACAAACGGGAGGAAGTCGGAGTATTTCGGGCTCCACCGAGGGACCAGGCAGGGATGTCCCCTATCCCCCCTACTTTTCGCACTGGCGATTGAACCGTTGGCGATGGCACTGAGGGGTTCAGGGGGGTGGAGAGGACTGACTAGGGGAGGGGAGGAACATCGAGTATCGCTGTATGCGGATGATCTACTGCTGTACGTGGCAGACCCAGAAGGGGGAATGCCGGAGATAATGGAACTATTAGCAGAGTTTGGGGACTTTTCGGGGTACAAACTAAATTTGGGCAAAAGCGAGGTTTTTGTGATACACCCGGGGGACCAGGGAGAGGGTATTGGGAGACTCCCCTTCAAGCGAGCAGGAAAGAGCTTTAGGTACTTAGGGGTGCAGGTGGCAAGGAACTGGGGGACCCTCCACAAGTTGAACTTTTCCAGGCTGGTGGAACAGATGGAGGAGGAATTTAAGAGGTGGGACATGGTACCGTTGTCGCTGGCGGGGAGGGTGCAGTCAATCAAAATGACGGTCCTCCCAAGGTTCTTGTTTTTATTTCAGTGCTTGCCCATCTTCCTCCCTAGGGCCTTCTTCAAAAAGGTGACGAGTAGCATCATGAGCTACGTGTGGGCGCATGGCACCCCAAGGGTGAGGAGGGTCTTTTTGGAGCGGAGTAGGGACAGTGGAGGGCTGGCACTGCCCAATCTCCCGGGGTACTACTGGGCGGCAAATGTGTCAATGGTGCGCAAGTGGATGATGGAAGGGGAGGGGGCAGCTTGGAAACGAATGGAGAGGGCGTCCTGTGGCAACACAAGCCTGGGGGCCCTAGTAACGGCACCATGGCCGCTCCCCCCCACGAGGTACACCACGAGCCCGGTGGTGGCGGCCACCCTCAAGATATGGGGGCAGTGGAGGCGACATAGGGGGGAAATGGGAGGTCTGTTGGCGGCGCCAATAAGAGGGAACCATAGATTCATCCCGGGGAACATCGACGGGGGATTTCAGAGCTGGTACAGGGTGGGCATACGGCAGCTGAAGGACCTGTTTATAGAGGGGAGGTTTGCGAGCCTGGGAGGGCTGGAGGAGAAGTTTGAGCTCCCCCCGGGAAACATGTTCAGATATTTACAAGTGAAGGCATTTGCTAGGCGGCAGGTGGAGGGGTTCCCCCTGCTCCCCAGTAAGGGGGCGAGTGATAGGGTGCTCTCGGGGGTCTGGGTCGGAGGGGGGAAGATATCAGACATCTACAAGATAATGCAGGAGGCGGAAGAAGCATCAGGGGAGGAGCTGAAAGCCAAGTGGGAAGGGGAGCTGGGAGAGCAGATAGAAGACGGGACGTGGGCGGATGCACTGGAGAAGGTCAATTCTTCCTCCTCGTGTGCGAGGCTGAGCCTCATTCAATTTAAGGTGCTGCATAGAGCTCACATGACGGGGACAAGGATGAGCCGGTTCTTTGGGGGTGAGGACAGGTGTGTTAGATGTCTGGGAAGCCCAGCGAACCATGTGCATATGTTCTGGGCATGTCCGGTGCTGGAAGGGTTCTGGAAGGGGGTGGCAAGGACGGTGTCGAAGGTGGTGGGGTCCAGGGTCAAACCAGGATGGGGGCTTGCGATCTTTGGGGTCGGGGTAGAACCGGGGGTACAGGAGGCTAGAGAGGCCGGAATACTGGCCTTTGCGTCCCTAGTGGCTCGACGTAGGATATTAATTCAATGGAAGGACGCGAGGCCTCCAAGCGTTGAAACTTGGATTAACGATATGGCTAGCTATATTCAGCTAGAAAGGATCAAATTTGCCCTGAGAGGGTCGGTACAGGGATTCGCCAGGCGGTGGCAACCTTTCCTTGACTTTTTAGATCAGAGATAGACGTTCGGGGTCGTGGCAGCAGCAACCCGGGGGGGGGGGGGGGAGAGGGGGGGGAGGGAGGGGGGGGGGGGAGGGAGGGGGGGGGAGGGGGGAGGGGGGGGAGAGGGGGGGGAGGGAGGGGGGGGAGGGGGGGGAGGGGGGGAGAGGGGGGGGAGGGAGGGGGGGGAGGGGGGGGCAGCAAGGGTCGTGGGGGGACATGCACGACTGTAACGCGGGCAAGTCTGCTCGCTGCTCATGTCTGAAACTGTAGGCTGCCTTGTTTGTTAAGGTTGCCTGGGGGGGGGGGGGGGGGGGGACTGGTGCGCGCGAGAGGGCGGGCGTGGGAGGGACATTTGCCTAGAGGGATTGTGTTGTAAATAATTTAAAAATTAGTAGGGGTAAATGGTTGTATGGAAAAACTCTTTCAATAAAAATTATTTAAAAAAAAAAATAAATAAATAATAGCGGGCATTGAAATGTCCGGCTTCGATACAAATAGCAGCATAAAGTGTGATCTTATGCTGCTTTCCCCCGCATTACAGCGTCATTTTTCAAAGCAGTTTGCCGAAGCCTCTGCCAAAGGCTCTATTGCCAATGCAGACAGCAAGGGGGATGTGGGGCATCGCTGCCTAGTCCCTTTCTGAGGGTCAAAATTCTGAGATCTATAACTATTCATAGGCACTGCCCCCGGTGGCCTATGATACAACACCTGAATCCACTGACCATATTCTTCGCCCAACCCAAATTTCTGCAACATAGAAACCAAGTAATTCCCTTCCACCCTATCAACTGCTTTCTCTGCATCGAGTGAAATCACTAACCCATCCAACACCCGCTTTTGGAAAACTTGGATCACATTCAGTAACCTTCTGACATGATTGCTAGAAAAACCAACCTTTTATGAATCAAAACTGGTCCCCTCGAATAATCAGTGGGAGAATTCCCTAAAAATTCCGCTCCGGTCCTAAAATTCCCTGTGAAAATCACACCCAAAATCATCTGGACTTGCCCAGTTGGAGCTCTCTAATGGTCACAGTTATCTTTCGTTTAGAGATAGGAGCATTGAGGATGAATCATTCATTAATCCTCTGAAGCCATACGAAGCTCAAGGGAAGAAAAAAAATGCTTCATATGTGTCAATACATCTCCAGACTGGCCTGACATATGCCGTTTAGCATAAAAATCCCCAAATGCCACATTAATGTCTTCAGTTTTAATTTGTCTACCACCCCTAGAATCACATGCAGAGGTGATAGCCCTAGAATCAGTCCTCTTCTGAGTCAAAAAAGCCAAATCTTTACTCAGCTTGTTCCAGAATTTATACTTTGTAAACTTTAGACTCCTGCCGGACTGGTGTGTCAGCAAGGAATCAAGAACCACCCAAATTGCGTTAACTTCCCTCAACAACTGCCAGTTAGGATTCCTCCGCTTCGGCCAATCTAACCTCCAAATGGCGCTGGTTTTTTTTTTAGTGTGCAGAAAGGTCCTACAGATGGGGTGAATGATGTGTGTGTTTGCTGGGACGTTAGCTAGTTTTAACAACACCTTGTTACAGAGAGCTGGTCAGGTTTCCCGCTGGGGCGGGATGGGTAGATTCAGGGGCATGGTGGGCAGGCAACGCTTGGGAACATCTCATGATCCTCAGGGGTGCGCTAGCTGATAGCGTCACTGGTGAGGCTTTTACTTTGAGAGAGGGGCTGTGTGTCAGAGAGGGTTCCAATGACCACAGTGTGTGTCCTTTGGGGTGAGCTCTGCTATTCCCCTGCATCCTCTGCTATGGGCTGTGGTTCTGAGGAGTGCCAACACCTGGTGGGACAGCGATTGAGCATGGCCACGCCCATCTCCTTGATGATACTGCTAGGTGGGTTTCCACATGACCAGAAGTCCTCTGAATATTTGCAGGATACTGTCAGCAGTCAACAGTCCCATCAACCAGGAGTGGGTAAGTTGCAGCCAAGAAGTGGGTTAAAATGATTTTTTGCAGCAATGGGGGTCTCAGCCAGGGCACCTCAATCTTAATTGGGGTTTCCCGAATCCAAGCACTTACCACAAGATTACAGAATGTACTCTGGGTAGGAGACTTCCGTGTCCATCACCAAGAGTGATTCAGTAGCACACTACTGACCAAGCCCTAAAGCCCGAAACTGAGCCTGCTACAGGTGATGTGTGAACCAACATGAGGAAAAACATACCAGACCTCATCATCATCAACCTGTATCTGCCACAACCCACGGGAGGCATCCAGCTTGGTAAAGAATTTGGTATGAGCCATCTCACAGGTTAACTCTTCACGCTTTGGGATCGGGTAGTGCTCGCGCATGATGTTGCGATTCAGGTCTTTGGGATTAATGCAAATGCGGAGTTCACGAGAGGGCATCTTGATGCAGACCATGGAGCTGACCCAGTCTGTTGGTTCTGTGACCTTTGAGATGATACCCTGGTCATGGAGCTCTCGTAGCTGCATTTTCAGATGATCCTTGAGAGGGGCCGGAACCCGGCGCGGTGCATGGATGACTGAGATGGCATTCGGTTTGAGCAATATCTTGTAACGATATGGGAGCATGCCCATTCCATCAAACACATTGTGGTATTGCGTGAGAATGTCGTCTATCTCGGCCTGGAGATTTACATTGGGCGAGGCAGTCGCCGGTGTCTAGGACATGGCATAGACGCGATGGACCAGATTTAGGAGTTTGCATGCGCGAGCACCGAGCAAGGATACCTTGTCAGGCCGGACAATCTCGAATTGTAACCTCACTTTGATTGCCTTATGAGATACACCTAGCTGACATGATCCACTGGCAGCTATAGCATTGCCATTGTAGTCAAGGAGCTGGCAGACTGGTGGAAGAATGCTAGGTTGGTCTCGGATGCTGTCGAGGTACGACTGTGATATGAGGTTTGCAGATGCGCCAGTGTCCAATTTAATTCAGATGCGAGACTGGTTAACCGTACCGACAGCACACCACTCGTCGTCAGGATCCACAGTGAGGATTGAAAGGCGGTTTGCAGGCATGGCGGAGACCAGCTCGCGCGTGGTGATTATGTCCACCTGATATGGAGACTCGAGGAAGTCAGCATCAGGGTCCATTGGGCTGTCGGGATCCGAATCCTGCATGCCTTGTACGCAGCGGACACATCTGCGCTGCAGCTGGGATCGCTGGCTACTGGTCGGTGGAGCGGACGTGCATAAAGCCGCGTAATGCCCAGGCTTTCCACACTGTAGACATCGCCTTCCTTTGGCTGGACATTGCCGCTTTAAATGGGCGGAGCCACAATTTGGACACATCATAACGCTGACGTCAGCATGTTCCGTGCGCCATCGCGCATGCGCAGTGTGGTCGGCCAACTTTTGCACATGCTCATCAGGGTCTTCGGCCTCGTCGTCCACCCGGTCGTGGTGCGCATGAGTAGGGACCCGAGAAAAGCGTGCAAAACGGCCACTCTCCTCGATGCTCAGGACTTGCATTTTTACTATGGCCTGCACCCTTTCTGCCACGTGGGAGACTAGTTTTGCATTTTCTGCCGCCCTGATGCGGGAGTAACGATTCCTGGCATGCTCATGGACAACGCACGTTTCGATGGCGACGGAGAGGGTCAACTGTTTGATTTTGAGAAGCTGCTCCCGCATTGAGTCAGACTGGACCCCAAAAATGATCTGAGCCCGGAATCATGGAATCAGCCGGCGAGATTACATGACTGAGCTAGGATGCGGAGATGGGTCAAGAAGGACTGAAAAGGTTCATCCTTACCCTGAAGCCTCTGTTGGAAGATGTGCCATTCAAAGCTCTCATTTACCTCAATGTCGCAGTGGTTGTCAAATTTCAGCAGAACCGTCTTGAACTTTGTCTTGTCTTCGCCATCGGCAAACGTGAGCGAGTTATAGATGTGGATGGCGAGGCCCCCGCAGTCGACAGGAACAGCGCGATCTTTCGGCCATCCGATGCTGCCTCGAGGTCAGAGGCCTCCATATACAGGAGGAACTTCTGTTTGAAGACTTTCCAGTTGGCGCCGAGGTTGCCGGAGTTCCGGAGTTGCGGAGGAGGTTGGATCTTTTCCATGCCGCTGGATGGCTGCATGCTGGTTGTTGCAGATTCACTTGAGGTAGGTTCATTAGAGTTAATAGCTCTCTGGTACCATGATGTGTTATCTGTGTTGGTCTAACATCGACTGCAACTGGATGCAGTAAAACGAGAAACAGGCTTCCGACACAGGAGGTGGTCCAACACTGTTTTATTGAACCTGTTGATTGCTGTACGTAATCTGCTGTGGGTTGACACTCTATTAACCAAACGGATAACCTCCTACTGGCTTGACCAGACTAGCTCTCTATCACATGGTGATGATGTTCATTGGCCTGTGCACTGCGACTATCTCCCTGGCCGTGTCCTGTGAGAGAGAGAGAGCCTTAATGCTCTGTGGGCTTTATAGTGGTGGTGTCCTGTCTGGTGATTGGTTGTTCTGTGTTGTGTGTGTTCATTAGTTATCCTGTGTGTCAATCACTGCCTGTCTGCATCTCATGATATACATGAGTGGATATTATGACAGCGACCACGACACTACACAACCCTGCCATGGTAATCTCTGCAAGACGTGCCAGATCATCGACATGGGTACCACCATTACACGTGAGAACACCACCCACCAGGTAAGCGGTACATACTTGTGCGACTCGGCCAACGTTGTCTACCTCATATGCTACAGGAAAGGATATCCCGAAGCATGGTACATTGGCGAGACTATGCAGGCACTGCGACAATGGTGCACTGATATCACGCGACAATCGCCAGGCAGGAATGTTCCCTTCCAGTCGGGGAACACTTCAGCAGTCAAGAGCATTCAGCCTCTGATCCTCGGGTAACGTTCTCCAAGACAGCCTCAGGATGCGCAGAATCGCCGAACAGAAACTTATAGCCAAGTTCCGCACACATGTCGCATTACATTCACCCCCCTACCATCTGGCCTGGGATTGCGAAATCCTACCAACTGTACTGGCTTGAGACGATTCACACCTCTTTAACCTGGGATTACCCCTCTCTCTGGATCTGCAAAGACTTAATTACCTGCAAATGCTCGCATTCAAAGTATCATCTTGCATCTTTGACTTTGTCTATATATATATTTCTGGAACCTACCTCTTCATTCACCTGAGGAAGGAGCATTGCTCCGAAAGCTAATGACTAGAAACAAACCTCTTTGACTTTAGCCTGGTGTTGTAAGACTTCTTACTGTGCTCACCCCAGTCAAACGCCGGCATCTCCACATCATTTTGAAATTTACAGCCTTCACGTCCACCTTAAGGAAACGTGGTAGTCAGCTCTCAAAAAACTTAACAGGAGTCTTACACTCCACTCTTTCTGGCAGTCTGACAACCCAGACATTCTTCCTCCTACCTCGGTTCTCCAAGTTTTCCAAGATTTCTTACGTATCAAGGAGCTGGTTTTCCAAGAATTGAATCAGAGCTTCAGGCAAGGAAGCAACATTTTCTGCGTTCAGGATTCTTTCCTCCGTTTCATTGAGCCTTTTATTTGAATTCGGCAGCTCGGTCTCATGAGCACTTAGATTGTGTATCAAATAGCCAAGTCTGTCATCAAGTACTCTGATTTTATTTGCAGTCATCATTTGCAGAACCTTAGCAAGCACTGGCCAAGAGCCCCCTGACAGCTCCACCCTGGTTGCATCCGAATACTCCCTTTATCGCCAGCTGTCTTAGAATTCCTCAAAATGTTTTCTCCAAACCTCTTCCAAAAACTTTCCCGGGATATACTTACTCTCGGATTAAGCTAGCATACACCACGCAAACAGGATAAATAATCAATGAATTTATGAAGAATTCTATCATATTTTCGCCGCTCATCCCCAAAGAGTCTCTCACAACAAAAATTACCAATTTTTCCTTTCTCATTACAAAATACCCAGGGCGGGATTATCCGACCCCCCCGCCGGGTCGGAGAATTCCTGGGGAGAGGCGCTAATCCCGCCCCGCCTCCCTGATGTGAGCTGCCGTATTCTCCGGTGCCATTTTTTGGGGGCCAGCGGGATTCCCGCCATGTCAGTTGGGGGCCGTTGACAGCAGCCCCCCGGCGATTCTCCGTGCCCTGATGGGCCAGCGGCCATCCATTTTTGGCCAGTTTCGCCGGCATGAATTATTCACCTCACGCACCGGCGGGACCTGGCAGATGAGTATGCGTGGGCAGTCCTCGGGAGGGGGGGGGGGGCGCGCAGGGGGATCCAACCCCGAGAGGGGCCCCCACGGTGGTCCAGCCTGCGATCAGGGCCCACCGATCTGCGGGCGGGCAGGTTCCGTGGGGGGACTTCTTTCTTCCGCGCCAGACCCCTGTAGGGTTCCACCATATTGCCCAGGGGCTAGCGTGGAGAACAGAATCCCCCAGCACATGCACGAAAATACGCCAGCCGATCTGCGCATGCGAGGAATCATGCCGGCTGTTCCGTGCCTGCGCAAGATCACGGCAGCCGTTCCGCGCATGTGCTAACTCGTGCTGGCCCTTCGCCGCCGGCTGGAGCGGCGCCAACCCCTCCGGCGTCCACCTAGCCCCCGAAAATGTGGAGAATTCCGCACTTTCGGGGGCAGTTGAAGCCGGAGTGGTTGGTGCCGGTTTTCCCACCAGCTTGGGGGCTTTGTCCCAGAAGGGAGAATCCCAGCCCCAGTCTAGGATGGCCTATCCTCTGGTTGGCTTCTCAATGTATTGATCCAGAAAACCACCTGTACACACTCCAGGAATTCATCTCACACTGTATTGTGGCTTATTTAATTTGGGCAATCCATATGCCGATTAAAGTCACACAATTACAGATGTTCCTTTATTGCATGTGTCTCTAATTTACTGTTTAATGCCATTCCCAACATCACCACCGTAGTCTGGGGTTTATGTACAATCCCCACTAATGTTTTTGCCCCTTGGTGTTTCTTCGTTCTACCCATACAGATTCTAGATTGTCAGAGCTAATATCCTTCCTCACTGTTGTGTTAATTTTGCTCTTTACCCGGCAGTGCAATCTCGCCTTTTTCTTTTTTTCTGACCTTCCGAAATACTGAATACCTCTGGCTGTTCCGTTCGCTTCCCTGGTCACCGTGTAGCCATGTCTATGTTATCCCGACTAGAATCATACCCGTTTACATCTATTTGCACAATTTATTCATCCAATTTATTGCAAATGTTCTGCGCATTAATGCACAATGCCTTAAGTCTTGTCTTTTTAACATTTCTTGTCCTGTTCCATTATTTTCCACAATGGCCTGTTTGATTCTGACCCTTGATTTCTCTGCCTCTTACGTTTCTTATTCCCCTTACTGTGTTTTTTTCTTGTCCTTGATCCCTCCTCCTCTGACTCCTTGCTTAGGAACCCAGCCCCATTTTAGTTTAAATATTCCCCAACCATGTTAGTATATGTCCCCCTAGGACATCAGTCCCATCCCAGCCCAGGTGTAACCCGTAACGTTTACACTGGTCCCACCTCCACCAGAACCCATTCCAATGCTCCAGGAATCTGAAACCCTCCTCCTTACACAATCTCTTCAGCCAAGTATTCATCCTATATTTCTACTGCTATTTCTACTCTGACTAGCACGTGGCATTGGTAGTAATCATGAGATCACTTCCTTTGAGGTCCTACTTTTCAACTTACTTCCTAACCCTATATTCTGTTTTTACCTATGTTGATTGTACCAATATGTAGCATGACCACTGGCTGTTCACCCTCCCCCTCCAGAATGTGCTGTAGCAGCTCTGAGACATCCTTGACCCTCGCACCAGGGAGGAAACATGTCATCCTAGAGCTTTGTTTATGGCCACAGAAACATCCATCTATTCCCCTTACAATTGAATCCCCTATAACTATTGCATTCCCACACTTTCTACTCCTTTTCCCTACAGAGAGCCAAGTGTGGTGCGATGAATTTGGCTGCTGCTGCTTTCTCCTGAGAAGCCATTCCTCTCAACAGTATGCAAAGAGGTATAAGTGTTTTGCAGGGGATTCATGCACAGCCTGCCCAGTCCTTTTCCTCTGCCTGGTGGTCAGCCATTTCCTCCCTGCCTGTGGATTCTGAGCCTGTGGTATTTCCACCTCTCTATACATGCTATCCACGATACTCTCCACCTTGCAGCTGCTCCACAGTGTCCCCAGCTGCTGCTCCAGCTCCAAAAACCTGGTCTTCCAGGATCTGCAGCTGGAGACACTTCCTGCACACATGCTGGTCCCAGGCACTGGAAATGTTCCCAGCTTCC
The DNA here is from genome assembly GCF_902713615.1 of Scyliorhinus canicula. Lineage (NCBI taxonomy): Eukaryota > Metazoa > Chordata > Chondrichthyes > Carcharhiniformes > Scyliorhinidae > Scyliorhinus > Scyliorhinus canicula. The sequence goes on from NC_052151.1 coordinate 74,571,582, forward strand.
CACATGGAGCAGAAGGAGAGCACCATGGCTTTGCTCTCTCCTGCCCTCACTTACCCCTTTAAATTAAACCTTTTGAAGGATACTTAAAATCAAATATTAATAACTCTAAGGCACTTCTTCCCTGGTCCTCGTCACTACAAAATATAGCCCTTACAAACTATAAACCACAAATGACGGCCTGACAAACTATAAGTGATATAAGTAGGAAATACTTACCTGGTCGTACTCATCCAATCAGCTGATCCCACTTGCCCACATCACTTTTGAATCCTGACGTCACCTCAGGACCTCCAAACTCCATTCTAGACTCAGATGTTTCACTTCACTCTTATGCTATTTTCAATCTTCCGACAAGTGCATCTCCCTTGTAGCCTCTACTCCTGCTCTAGGTGCTGCTCACTAATTTTCCCGGTGACCTCCTCTACATGCTGCTGACTGTATTTCCCAGTGTTCTCCTCTCACACTCTCCTCGAGGTGCTGCTGACTGTATTTCCCAGTGTCCTCCTCACACACTCTCCTCGAGGTGCTGCTGACTATCTGTCCCAGTGTCCTAGTGTCCTCCTCTCGCAATCTTCTCCAGGTGCTGTTGACTCCCAGTGTCCTCCTCACTCACTCTTTTCTAGGTGCTAATGTCTATCTATCCTAGTATCCTGGTTCCCCCCTCTTGCACGCTTCTCTAGGTGTTGCTGGCTGTCTGTCCTGGTGTCCTCCTCTCGCACTCTCCTCTCGGGGTTGGTGACTGTCCCAGTGTCCTGGTCTCCTCCTCACCCACTCTCCTTGAGGGTCTGCTGACTATCTGTCCCAGTGTCCTGGTGTCCTCCTCTTGCACTCTCCTCAAGGTGCTGCTGACTGTTCTCCATCCGAACCCATAGGGAGAGGGGGGAGCAGAGGGAGAGGGAGAGACTGATAGGGGAGATGGTGCGGGTGGATAGGAGATATGCGGAGGCTCCAGAGGAGGGATTGCTGGGGGAGAGGCGTAGCCTTCAGGCCAGATTCGACCTATTGACTACCAGAAAGGCGGAAGCTCAGTGGAGGAAAGCACAGGGGGCGGTGTATGAATACGGGGAGAAGGCGAGCAGGATGCTGGCACACCAGCTCCGAAAGCGGGACGCGGCCAGGGAGGTTGGGGGAGTGACGGATAGAGTTGGGAAGGTGGTGCGGAGGGGAGTAGATGTTAATGGGGTCTTCAGAGACTTCTATGGGGAACTGTACCGGTCGGAGCCCCCGGTGGAGGGGGGTGGAATGAGGCGCTTCTTAGACAAGCTGTGATTCCCGAGGGTGGAGGAGGAGCAGGTGGAGGGACTGGGGGCACCGATCGAGCTGGAGGAGGTGGTCAAAGGGATAAGGAGAATGCAGTCGGGGAAGGCGCCGGGGCCGGATGGGTTTCCGGCGGAATTTTATAAAAGGTATTCGGACCTGTTGGGCCCCCTGTTGGTCCGGACCTTTAACGAGGCAAGGGAGGGGGGGGGCTTTGCCCCAACTATGTCACAGGCGCTGATTTCCTTGATCCTGAAGCGGGACAAGGACCCTCTGCAGTGCGGGTCATATAGGCCAATTTCGCTGCTGAACGCCGACGCTAAGCTGCTGGCAAAGATCCTGTCCACTAGAATAGAGGATTGTGTGCCCGGGGTCATTCACGAGGACCAGACGGGGTTTGTGAAGGGAAGGCAGTTGAATACAAACGTGCGAAGGCTCCTCAATGTCATTATGATGCTGGCCATGGAAGGGGAGGTGGAGATAGTGGTGGCAATGGATGCGTAGAAGGCCTTTGATAGGGTTGAGTGGGAGTATTTGTGGGAGGTGTTGGAGAGGTTTGGGTTTGGGGAGGGGTTTATCCGGTGGGTGAGGCTGCTCTTCTAGGCCCCGATGGCGAGTGTCGCCACAAATAGGAGGAGGTCGGAGTACTTTCGGCTGTACCGGGGGACGAGACAGGGGGGCCCCCTGTCCCCCTTGCTCTTCGTGTTGGCGATTGAGCCCCTGGCCATGGCATTGAGGGAGTCAGGGAACTGGAGAGGCCTGGTGCGGGGTGGGGAGGAGCATCGAGTGTCGCTTTATGCGGACGACCTGTTGCTGTATGTGGCGGACCCGGTGGGGGGGATGCCGGAGGTGATGAGGATTCTTAGTGAATTCGGGGGTTTCTCGGGGTATAAGTTGAACCTGGGCAAGAGTGAGTTGTTTGTGGTGCATCGGGAGGTTCAAGAGGAGGGGATTGGTAGGCTCCCATTGAAGCAGGCAGGGAAGAGCTTTAGGTACCTATGGGTCCAGGTGGCTGGGAGCTGGGGTGCCCTGCACAAGCTCAACCTCACAAGGTTGGTGGAGCAGATGGAGGAGGAGTTTAAGAGGTGGGATATGTTACCGCTGTCACTGGCGGGGAGGGTGCAGTCCGTTAAGATGACGGTGCTCCCGAGGTTTTTGTTCCTGTTCCAGTGCCTCCCCATCCTTATCCCGAAGGCCTTTTTTAGGAGGGTCAACAGGAGTATCACGGGATTTGTGTGGGCGCATGGGACTCCGAGGGTGAGAAGAGTGTTCCTGGAACGAGGCAGGGATGGGGGGGGGGCTGGCGTTTCCCAACCTCTGTGGGCAATATTGGGCTGCCAACGCAGCGATGGTGCATAAGTGGGTAATGGACGAGGAAGGGGCAGCATGGAAGAGGATGGAGGCGGCGTCATGTGTGGGCACGAGCCTGGAGGCGCTGGTAACGGCGCCGTTGCCGCTCCCTCCGACGAGGTATACCATGAGCCCGGTGGTGGCGGCTATCCTCAAAATTTGGGGACAATGGAACCGGCATAGGGGAGACGCGGGGGGCTCGATGGAGGCCCCGATACGGGGGAACCATCGGTTTGTCCCAGGGAGCATTGATGGCGGATTCCTGGGCTGGCACAGGGCAGGGGTTAGGCGGCTGAGGGACCTGTTTGTGGAGGGGAAGTTCGCGAGCTTGGGGGAGTTGAGGGGAAGTTGGGGCTCCCCCCGGGGAACATGTTTCGGTACATGCAGGTGAGGGTGTTTGCCAGGCAGCAGGTGGAGGCGTTCCCCTTGCTGCCCCCACGAGGGGTGCGGGATCGGTTGCTCTCGGGGGTGTGGGTTGGAGGAGGGAGGATTTCGGACATATACCGGGTGATGCAGGAGGTAGATGAGGCCTCGGTGGAGGAACTGAAGGGTAAATGGGAAGAGGAGCTGGGTGAGGAGATTGAGGAGGGGACGTGGGCGGATGCCCTGGAGAGAGTGAATTCCTCCTCTTCCTGTGCGAGGCTTAGCCTCATACAGTTCAAGGTGCTGCATAGGGCCCACATGACTGGGACGAGGATGAGTAGGTTTTTCGGGGGCAAGGACAGGTGTGCTAGATGCTCGGGGAGCCCAGCGAACAACGCCCATATGTTTTGGGCGTGCCCAGCGCTGGGGGAGTTTTGGAAGGGGGTAGCAAGGACGGTGTCGAGGGTGGTGGGATCCAGGGTCAAACCAGGCTGGGAACTCGCAATTTTTGGGGTTGCAGTGGAGCCGGGAGTGCAGGAGGCGAAAGAGGCCGGTGTTCTGGCCTTTGCGTCCCTAGTAGCCCGGCGGAGGATTCTTCTTCAGTGGAAGGATGCGAGGCCCCCAAGCGTGGAGGCCTGGATCAATGACATGGCGGGGTTCATTAAATTGGAGAGGGTGAAATTTGCCCTGAGGGTATTACTACAGGGGTTCTTAAGGCAGTGGCAGCCTTTCCTGGACTTCCTGGCAGAACGGTAGGGAAATAGGCCGGCAGCAGCAGCAACCCGGGGGGTGGGGGGGGGGGGGGGGGGGGTTTGGATGGGGGGGAGGGAGAACTGTGTACATGGGTCTGTGGGACGGGGGGGGGGGGTTTGGATCGGGGGGAGGGAGAACTGTGTACATGGGTCTGTGGGACGTGGCGGGTGTTATCTCTTTCCCTTTTGTCGTTGGTTGTTCTTTTGTTTTTTTCTCTTGTTTGTAGTTGCTTTTGAAGTTGGGTGGGAATTGTTCTTGGGGTGTTACCGCGGTTGTTTTGTTAATAGAGTTGAGCTGTTTATATTTTGTAAAAATTTCAATAAAAATTATTTTTAAAAAAAAAGGTTCTGCTGACTGTTTATTGCAGTGTCCCGGTGGCCTCCTCTCGCAATCTTCTCCAGGTGCTGCTGACTGTCTCTCCCAGTGTCCTCCTCTCGCACTCTCCTCTAAGTGTTGCTGACTCTTTATTGCAGTGTCCCGGTGTCTTCCTCTCGCAATCTCCTCTAGGTTCTGTTTGATGGTAATATAATTATCTAAATTTCCTGCTATTATTTCCTTAATAATAGATTCTAATATTTTCCCAATGACAGACATTAGGCTAACTGGCCTCAAGTTTAGACTTTCTGTATCCCTCCTTCTTGAATAGATGGGTTAGATTTGTGGCACTTTGCTAGAATCTGGGGAATTTTTAAAGATGCCACTCACTCTGCAGCCACTTCTTTTAAGATCCAGGATGCAGGCCATCATGTCCAGGGGACTTGTCAGCCTTTAGTCCCGTTGCTTGTTTTGGTATTCATTTACAGGGTGCGGGCATTGCTGGCTAAACCAGCATTTATTACACACCCCGAATTGGCCTTCAGGAGGCGGTGGTGAGTTGCCTTCTTAAACCACTATGCAGTCCCTGAGGTTTAGGCACATCCATTGTGCTGTTAGGGAGGAAACTCCAGGAATTTCACCCAGTGAAGTGAAGGAACCGCAATGTATTTCCAAGTCAGGTTAGTGAGTGACTTGGAACAGCATTCCAGGTGGTGGTGTTCTGAGGTTTCTGCTGCTCTTGTCCTTCTAGATGGTAGTGGGTTTGGAAGGTGCTGTCTAAGGAACCTTGGTGAGTTACTGCAGAGCATCTTGTAGATGGTACACACGGTTGCCACTCTTTGTCGGTGGTGTAGGGTTTGAATGTTTGTGGAAGGGGTGGCAATCAAGCAGGCTGCTTCATCTACTTGTCTACTTTTCAGTCGGTCTGCTAGGTTTGCAAGGGTTCAGTTTTGACACTCTCATGCACCAGGGGCTGGTTTAGCTCACTGGGCTAAATCGCTGGCTTTTACAGCGGACCAAGCAGGCCAGCAGCAGGGTTCGATTCCCGTACCAGCCTCCCTGGACAGGCGCCGGAATGTGGCGACTAGGGGCTTTTCACAGTAACTTCATTGAAGCCTACTCGTGACAATAAGCGATTTTCAAAAGGGCAGCACGGTAGCATTGTGGATAGCACAATCACTTCACAGCTCCAGGGTCCCAGGTTCGATTCCGGCTTGGGTCACTGTCTGTGCGGAGTCTGCACATCCTCCCCGTGTGTGCGTGGGCTTCCTCCGGGTGCTCCGGTTTCCTCCCACAGTCCAAAGATGTGCAAGTTAGGTGGATTGGACATGATAAATTGCCCTTAGTGTCCAAAATTTCCCTTAGTGTTGGGTGGGGTTACTGGGTTATGGGGGATAGGGTGGAGGTGTTAACCTTGGGTAGGGTGCTCTTTCCAGGAGCCGGTGCAGACTCGATGGGTCGAATGGCCTCCTTCTGCACTGTAAATTCTATGATCTATGATCCTGGATGGTGTTGAGCTTCTTGAATGTTGTTGGAGTTGCACTCATCCAGGCAAGCGGAGAGTATTCCATTAAAATCCTGACTTGTGCCTTATCGATGGTGTACAAGATTGTGGGGGGGGGACAAGAGATGAGTTACTCTCCGCAGGTTTCCTTGTCTTTGACCTGCCCTGGTAACCACAGTACTTATATGGCGAGTCCAATTCAGTTTCTGGTCATTGGTCACCCACAAGATGTTGGTAATGGGAGATTCAGCGATGGTAATGCTGTTGAATGTTAAGGGGCGATGGTTAGATCGTCTCTTGTTGGAGATGGTCTTTGACTGGCACTTGTGTGGTGTGAGTTTGACTTACCACTTGTCAGCTCAAGCCTGAATATTGTCCAGGTCTTGCTGCATTTGGGCATGGACTGCTTCATTATCTGAGGAGTCGTGAATGGAACTGAATATTGTGCAGTCATCCTGATGTAGTCAGGGCACATAGGCTTTGCAGTATCCAGTGCCTTCAGTTGTTTCTTGATATTATGTGGTGTGAATCGAATTGGCCAAAGACTGACGTTTTCTGATGGTGGGGACCTCCGGAGGAGACCGAGATGGATCATCCATTTGACACTTCTGGCTGAAGATTGGTACGAATGCTTCAGCCTTGTCTTTTGCACATATGTGCTGGGCTTTTCCATTTAATTTGATTTCATTTGATTTGGTTTATTGTCGCATGTACCGAAGTACAGTGAAAAGTATTTTCTGCGGCTGAGGGAACGTACACGGTACATAGATAATAGACAAAAAGAATAATCAACAGAGAACATTGACAAATGGTACATCGAAAAACAAATCAAATACATGAGCAAGAGCAGCATCGGGTGTCGTGAATAGTGTTCTTAAAGGGAACAGGTCAGTCCGAGGGGGAGTCGTTGAGGAGTATTGTAGCTGTGGGGAAGAAACTGTTTCTATGTCTGGATGTGCGTGTCTTCAGACTTCTGTACCTTCTGCCTGATGGAAGGGTCTGGAAGTAGGCAATGCCTGGGTGGGAGGGGTCTCTGATAATGGTGTCTGCCTTTCTGAGGCAGCGAGAGGTGTATACAGAATCAATGTTGGTGACAAGCTCCTCCATTATTGAGGATGGGGATATTTGTGGATCCTCCTCCTCCAGTGAATTGTTTATTGTCCACCTCCATTTACGGCTGGATGTGGCAGGAGCTTAGACCTGATCAGTTTTTTGTGGGATCACTTAGCTCTCTTTATTACTTGCTGCTGTAATGTTTGGCATGTTAGCATTCATGTGTTGTAGCTTCACCAAGTTGACACTGATGTGCCATCAATAATGACAGAGGACAAGTTGACAGTGAAACTGTGGCTTTAATTAGCTTAAAGATACCTGCTGGCAGCCGGCCCCAGACTGAAGGCCGGGCCAGAGTGTGGCCACCTTTATACCTGAGTCTGAGGGGAGGAGCCACAGGCGGAGCCGCAGGGGCAAGCCCAGGCATGTTACATACAGCAGGCATGTTACATACAGCAGGCATGTTACATACAGCAGGTATAATACAATACAGTGGTTTACCACAGACACCTCATTTTTAGGTCTGCCTGTTATTGTTCCTGGCATGCCCTTCTGCACTCATCATTGAACCTTCGATGGGGCGGTACGGTAGCACAGGAGTTAACATTGTTGCTTCAGAGCGCCAGTGATCTGAGTTCGATTCCCGGCTTGGGTCACTGTCTGTGCGGAGTCTGCACATTCTCCCCGTGTCTGCGTGGGTTTCCTCCGGGTGCTCCGGTTTCCTCTCACAAATCCCAAAACACATGCTTGTTAGGTGAATTGGACATTCTGAATCCTCCCTTAGTGTATCCGAACAGGCACCGGAATGTGACGTCTAAAGGATTTTCACAGTAACCTCATTGCAGTGTTAATGTAAGCCTACTTGTGACACTAATTTTTTTTTAGAAAATATTTTATTAAGGCATTTATGATTTCAACACTTTTAAACTGAAAGACCCAATAAAGACAAAAAACCTTACTTGTGACACTAATAAAGGTTATTATTATTACTAGGGTTGATCCCCTGGCTTAGTGGTGATGGTAAAGTGGGAGATATGCTGGGCAATGAGGTTACTGATTGTAGTTGAGTAAAATTCTGCTGCTGCTGATGCTCCACAGAGCCTCATGGATGCCCAGTCTTGAATTGCTAGTCCTGTTCGAAGTCTATCTCTTTGACCATTGTGGTAGTGCCAAATAGCACAACGGGATTTTGCCTCCACAAGGACTTTGAGGGGATCATTCCTATCAATACTGTCACAGAAAGATGCATCTGCGGCAGGCAGGTTGATGAGGATGGAGTGAATTAGGTTTTTCCATCTCGTTGGTTTTCTCATCACCTGCCGCAGTCACAATCTAGCAGCTATGTCCTTTATGACCTGGCCAGCTTGGTCTGCAGTGGTACTACTGAACCATTCTTGGTAGATATGATAGATATTGAAGTCCCCCACACACAGTACATTCTGCCCCCTTACCACACGCAGCACCTCCTCCAAGAGTTGTTCAACATGAAGGGGTACTGATTAATCAGTTGAGAGGAGAATGGTACATGATGATCAGCAGGAGGTTTCCTTCTTCATGTTTGATCTGGTGCTATGAGACTTCATGGGGTCCGGAGCTGGTGTTGAGGACTCCCAATGTAACTCCCTCCCAACTATATACCATTGTGCAGTCACCTCTGCTGGGTGTGTCCTGCTGGTGAGACAGGACATACCCAGGATTAGTACCCAGGTCACCATTGGTAGTGTCTGGCACATTACCTGTAAGATATGGGTCGGGATTCTCAAATCCCGCGGCCAAGTTCTGACGCTGGGGTGAAAAGCGGCGCGAGCCACTGCGACGTCAGCAGGCCTCAAGTGGCAGATATTCAATCCTTCCTAGAGGGATAGTACGGTACCGGAGTGGTGTCTGCAGCTCTGCCGCCCGAATGCTGGCGCTTCACAGCCGGTGAGGGTCCGCACATGCGCGCCACGGCCGGCGCGAGTCTGTGCATGCTCAGGGGTTCCCGTCTCAGCTACGGATCTTGGGCAATATGGCAGAGCCCTACAGAGGCCCGGTGCAGAGGAACATAGGCCCCCCCATGGAACTAGCCCGTCCGCCGATCGGATGGCCCCAATCGCGGGCCAGGTCACTGTGGAGGCCCCCTCCCCGGGCTCGTATACCCCCCGCTCCCCCACCAGGACTAATTTGGCCCAAGCCCCCAGATGTTAGTAAGAACAACTTTAAATTGTCAACGGGTCTGGGTTTGCTGTTTCCAGTGTCTAAGTCTCATGACACCAGAATTACAGGAGCATAAATATCTTGGAGGGTTGTAGGGTGGAGGACAATATAGGAAGGACAATGGAGGAAGAGTATAAGGCTATGGAAGGATTTGAAAACGTACATTTTATAATCAAGATATTGCTTGACTGGAAAGCAATGTGAGTCAGCATGCATGGGCAGGGTGGGGGAGAGGAGATAGGGGAACAGGACTTGCTGTGAGTTAAGACATGGGCAGCAGCATTTTTGATGAAAATAGGAGACAATCCATGGGGTGCATTGGAATAGACAAATCTATTAGTACTGAAGCCATGAATGAAGGTTTCCACAGCAGTTGAGCTGAGTCAGGGGAAAAGACAGGTTATATTTTGGAGGTGGAAATAGGCAATCTTAGTGATGGCTCAAAAATGAGGTTGGACGGTCATCTTAACACCAGGTTATGGACAGACTGACTTAATCTCAGACTGTTGGAAGAGAGACGGATGGAATCAGTAGTGAGGGGATGGAATTTAGAATGAGAACGAAAAACAATGGCTCTGTCTTCCCAATATTTAATTGGAGCAAATTTCTGTTCACCCTGTCCTGCAGAATTTGACTTATGTGACTAATGACTTCCTTTGGGAAGCAGAGTTCTCAATCCACTCTCTCTCCTGCAATGACATCCTGTACCCTATCAGGGTGGAATTATAGTAAGTGGGCACAGTCTGCTGGCATGGTGTAGTGCCCCTCCAAGGCTACAGCACTACTGAGGCCTATGCCAGCCACCCTCATGTTCCCCTGCCAGCGTAAACTACCTGAGGGCTAATAGCAGTGAGGCAGTGTCCTAAATGGGTCATGTGGCAGCTCACAAGCTTCCATGAAGACACAACCATTCCCAGTAGTGCACTGCTATTCTTCAAAGAGATCCAAAGTCCAGTATTGATAAGTACTGGGCCTCCAGCTGCTCCCTGCATGTTGCCCATTTCAGAAAAGACTGAACCAATGCCTAGCTTTATGTTTCTTGCCACCTGAGATGTCATTCATCCAAAGTCTGTTTTAATCGCAGTTCATTATCGTCCTCATACATTCCTGCATTTTCAAAATTCAAGCTTTTAAAAAAATGTATTTTATTCCAAACATATTCAAAAATACAAAAACATCAATAATCTGGGAAACATTCTCCCCAACTCACAATGTTACAGTCTGTACAAGTTTTTCACGTTTTTCATCCACCCACCCCCCCCCCCCCCCCCCCCCCCACCACCACCAACGACAAACGATTCCTCAAACATGGTCGTGAACAATCCCCACCGTGTATCAAAGGCCTCCGCTGAAACCCTCAAATCAAACTTAACCCTCTCCAACCGGAGGAAATCGTACAGATCCCCTAGACAGGCCGCAACCCCTGGTGGCGTTGTCGACCATCGTTCCAGCAAAATTCTTCACCGGGTGACCAGAGAGGTGAAGGCCTCCACATCGGCCTTCTTCCCCTCCATCAGCTCCAGCATTTTCGATACGCCAAAAATCACCAATATAGGGTTCGGCCCGGCCTCCAGCCCCACAATCTTTGCTTGCATCCTGAACACTCCTACCCGGTACCTCTCCAACTTCTCACACTCGTCTGCCACCCCCTGGAAGAACCCACTCATCCTTGCCCAAGTCATGTGTACCCTGTGTACCACCTTAAACTGTATCAAACTCATCCTCGCACATGAGGAGGTCAAATTCACTCTGCACAGCGCCTCACTCCACACTCCCCAACCTATCTCTCCCTGCAACTCCTCCTCCCATTTCTCTTGATCCTCACCACTTGGGCTTCCCCTGCTCCACCAGCCACCCATATATGTCTTCAATCCCACCCTCCCCTTCCACATTCGCAGCAACCGTTCCAAAAGGGCATACTTTGGCAGCCTGGGAAACCCTTTCCACACTTTCTGTGCAAAGTCCCTCACTTTCCTTCGGGAACTCTACCCTCTCCCGCAGCTCTTCCAGACTTACAAACTTCTCCTCCAAATATAAATCCCTCGCCCACCCCAGCCCCATCTCTCTCCATCTGCTATACATGCCATCTGTCTCCCCTAGTTTGAACTCGTGGTTCTCATACAACGGTGTTAAATGCGTCCTCAGTTGGTTCCACACCTTTACTGTGGACTGTGCAACTGGGGTCTCAGTATATTTCCCTGATGCCAGCGGTAGCGCCACTGTCACGATAACCGCCTATAGGACTCTTCCTCCATCCTAACCCATTCTAACCCCTCTCCTTCCCACCAGTGCCTCACTTTCTCCACATTTGCTGCCCAGAGTAGGGCAGCAGGTTCGGTAATGCCAACCCCACTTCCTGCCTCTGCTTCTGTAGCAGGGTCTTTTGCCTTGGCATCTCCCAGCCCATATAAATTCCGTAATCACTGTGTCCAGCTTCCAGAAAAGGCCTTTGGAATAAAAATCAGGAGTGGCTGGAATACGAATAGGAACCTTGGAAGGACATTCATTTTCACCACTTGACAGGGGTTAGCATTGTTGCTTCACAGCAAACCCACATTTTCCCTTCAAAATTCAAATTACCTCTCTGTCAGTTGCTTCCTAATTTAACCTTAGGCATCAGTGCTGGCAGAAACCACAACCAAAACAACTTGAATGCCTTTGAAAGAATGTGACCACAGCAGATGTTGAAATCTGAATTCAATAAAAATCTGGAATTCAAAGTTTAATGATGACCATCTGGTTCACTAATGTCCTTCAGGGAAGGAAATCTGCCATCCTTACCTGGTCTGGGCATTAAATGCTGGCCTTGCAAGTGGTGCCCATACCCAATGAAGTAAAAAAAACTTGTTTTTGACACTCACTTTAAATCTGGTTCTTGTCTCTTCTGCCAACAGGAACAGTTTCTCTCTTAATTTTGAATGCCTCTATTAAATCTCTTAATCTCAACTTCTCCAAGGCGAACAACTCCTCCAATCTTTTCAATTAAACTCACACTGGGACAAAGACCAGATAATCTTTGTTTTAGTGGTGATTGAAGGATGGATATTGTCCAACACCCAATGGGACAAATCCCATGTTCTTCTTTGAAATAGCGCCATGCAATCTTTTACATTCACCTCAAGCCGGTTAATGGCGTTTCAGTTCAGCATCTCACCTGAAAGACAGCAGCTGTGACAGTGCAGCGCTTCTTCAGTATCAGCCTTGTTATCAGCCTTGATACTTGTGCTTAAGCCCTGGAGTGGGGCTTGAACCTGGAACTTTGTGACTCAGAGACAATAGTGCCTCCCACTGAACTAAGTGAAGCTGGGAAAGGATTGGGAACGGGCGTGTGTAACATGGCATTCAGATTTCTATATAAGCTAAAGGAATCATAATTGGGGAAAACATTTGTTGACTGTTATAGTTAGTGCTTTTGAATTTTCTTAAAAATAAATTATTTTTCAATTAAGGGACAATTTAGCATGGCCAATCCATATACACTGCACATCTTTTTGGGTTGTGGGGGTAAAACACACGCAGGCACAGGGAGAATTATGCAAACTCCACATGGACAGTGACCCGGGCCGGGGTAGAACACGGATCCTCAGCGTCATGAGGCAGCAGTGCTAACCACTGTGCCACTATGCTGCCCAAGCGCTTTTGAATTTTAATATAGATTGTTATAATAATGATCATAAAATAAAACCGGATTTTGGTCTACATAACTGCGGTGTTTGATATTGCGGACAAATGACTCATATACACAATAATTCAATACCTGTAATTTTATTTGATTCAAGAAGCAGCATTATAGAACATTCAAAACAATGTCCTTAACTCTCTATACTTAATATTTTAAGCAGCACATTTTCTAAGGAACTCAAAGCATTATAATTTGAATACTTGCAGCAATTTTTAAAACTGTTTGACCATTAGCATTGTTTAAGATGTTTATTCTTCATCACTATCATCTGCAGCGCCAGAGATTGTAATGGTTCTCTCTTGCATATCGTTTTGTAAAGTGTCTTCATCTGTTTTAACTGTTCTAAGATTAAAAGAAAAGGTTACGGCATTAGCAATGTAACAGTGAAGTGGAGAGAAAATCAGTTATGTTCAACCACAGCCATTCCTGTTTGCTGTTCCCAGGCAATCCAATACTCACGCCCAGAAAGAGAAGCAGCAAAATCTGACCCATAATGTTCAAGCGGAAATAAGAATGGTGAGGAATAGTATCTGTCTACTTTTCATAATTCATCAAGACCCAGCAGAGGACATTAATTTTTTACATAATTGTGATACAATTGTTTGGTAGCACAGAATTTGAGTATTGCTGGAAAAAGAGTCTTACGCTCATCAGGACACTTTGCAAGAATACCGATATCAGGGAGGAAACAATAAGAAAACAGTGATGACTGGTTGGCTCGTAGACTCTGATTGATTGAAGCAATTCCATGGAGAATGCAACAGGGGACTGAAAGTTAACTGCTAAGTCTTGTTTAAAATTTAAATCTGGAAATTTAACCCTGATTGCTCTTCCTGAGGGATGAGTCAGTGATTAGCTATCACTTATTTTGATTAACTAAAACAGGTGCAATGTGTGTACGTGTTCTTTCTGTCCAAAAATAACAGAGCCCTGTGTATTAATATATGTAATTTCCAGTACACACAAATGTGCCACACTGCAAGCCAGACTGACAATCTTAAATTGCTTGTCAGCGTAATTATTAGCACACTGAGGATTATTTAGCAAATGTTGTTCAATAGCAGAATTATATCTAATGTTGGGCACTGTGTTTTGAGTTTTGCATGCACAGGCTGGCTGGGTACAGTCTGCACCTTGCAAAGGGCGACTGGGACTTGCTGTTTGATGTGATCTTCCAGTCTTTGGGACGTATAGCATACATAGGCTGGGGGAAATGAAAGCACACAAAAATTTTGCAATAATGTATTTACAATTAAAATTTAAATTCTGCACGTTACCCATATGCAAGTTAAAAATACTTTTTTCTCATTTCTTAAATTATTTTACCACTTATTACACAAGTCATCAAGGAGTGGGAAATATTATTTCACTGCTAATCACAGGTGTATCAGGATTACCAGTTCATAAGTTGCTCCATCAAATACAGGTATTGGAGGAGTCGATTACTTTTACCTGATGAATACAGTTTTCCTTTCGGTCATTTCCACAGCCTGTTCCTTGGAAATTGTTTCACCAGTGCTGAGGTTCCCTTGCCCTATCATGCAGAATCCACCCATCACTGTTGACAGGCGAGAATCCTCTCCTTCAATTAACTTCCTGCAAGATTGATTTGTTAAAAAGCAACAAAAACAGTTTGCTCAATGTGATGTTCTCTGTTTTGTAAATCAGGATGTCTTGAGAACATAGTATAGAACAAAGAACACCAAGCTAAGTTAATGAACAAAGCTGATTTATTTACACTACTTTAATAAGATTCGATTAAGTTACCAAGGTAAAAATTATTAAATTAAACTATACGATATCGTTAACAACAGATCTCTCAACTGTGCAACTAAATTCTCTCACGCCTAAACACCTCCTCCCAGAATCTCTGGAGTCACATGATTCTTATATGACTTCTCCTTACCTCCATCTGGTGGAGAGAAGTAGTAACATCAAATTGTTAACCCTTTGTATTCCTTACCATATGCACATTGTTACACTCGAGTCCAGCAAAGTCTTTGAAGGAGGGCTTTTATTCTCAATTGAAATTTAATTTGAAGACTAACATTATTACTAACCTCTCTCTTTTATCTTTTCTTGCAGGCTTGAACATCCTCCGAGGCGTGTGGAGTCCTTTTCACCCGACCCGACCTGACCTCCACGACCTGGAAGCGGATCGGGCCCAAACCGGAAGTGAAGCCCGACCTCGACTTCGAGCCGACCCGGACCTCCGAGCTCCCACCCGGCCTAACAACCACCCGGATCGCCTGGCCCAGTCCCCGGGGCTCCTGACCCGACCCCTGACGACGGGACCCGGCCCAACTCGACCTCGGGAGGCCCGCCCAGCGACCCGACCCGGAGAGGCCTGCTCAGCAACCCGACTTACCTAGGGATGGAATAAAGAAAAATCCACGTGGAGGCCCGACCGGGCCTACTTCAAGACCGACCCCAGGAGCGCTGAAGGAGGGAACAGACCCCAGAAATGGCGGAGACCTCGCGCGAGGAACTGAACGCCCTGCCTGCAGAATGCCAGGACCCGTCTGGATCACAAATATGCCCTCCCAGCAACCCCTCTGCCTCAACCAGCACCCGGGACCCTGCCAGACACGACCCAGGAAACGTAACCAACGCCCTAGACTCCGCCAGCGCCCTGAACCCCGCCAGACGCAACCACCTACCTTTCACAAGGTCAGACATCTCCCATCGGATCCCGGGATCATCCAACCACAGCCGCTGACCGACGAAGCGAGGGAAACGCGGCGGTCAGCAGGTTAGACTGAAGCAACATGGTTTCAAGACCCCTCTCCCCAGCATACTCCTAGCAAACGTCAAGTGATTGAAAACAAGGTGGATGAACTTAACGCTAGACTTACCTCTCAGAGGGAAGTAAGAGACTGCTGTGTGCTCTGTTACAGAGACATGGCTCACCCCCACCTCACCGGACTGTGCGACCTGAAGGTTTCTCAATTCACCGGGCAGACCGCACCGCGTCATCAGGTAAAGCAAAGGGTGGAGGGGTTTGCCTCCTCATCAACTCCTGCTGGTGCTTGGATGTGGCGACCCTGGTGATCTAATGCTCCCCGGAACTATACTATCTTCCACGTGAGTTCAGTTCAGCCATTATCACAGCGGTCTACATCCCACCCCAGGCAGAAGTGAAGAAGACACTGAACGAACTGTACACAGTTATAAACAACTACGAAACAGTTGTTTCCCAAAGGTGTTGTTCATCGTGGCCGGGGACTTCAACAAGGGCAACCTCAAGAGTGTACTGCCAAAATTCTACCAGCACATCTCCTGTCCCATCAGGGGCGACAGTACTTTTGACCACTGCTACTCAAAAATCAAGGGTGCCTACTGTTCCATCCCCCGACCGCATTTTGGGAAATCAGACGATAAGACGGTGCTCCTTCTCCCGGCTTACAAGCAGAAACTCAAGCGGGAGAATCCAGCTAAGAAGGTTGTGCAGTGCTGGTCTGAGGAAACAGAGGAGCTCTTACGTGACTGCTTAGAGACAGTGGACTGGCCCATATTTAAGAACATACCCAACTTAAATGAGTATGCCACCACCGTCACAGACTTCATCAGCAAATGTGTGGACGACTGCGTGCCAAAGAAAGCAGAACGCACTTTCCCCAACAGGAAACCGCAGTTCAATCGCGAGATGCACTCCCTACTGAAGGACAGGACTGAGGCGTTCAAGTCAGACAACCCTTATCTATACAAGAAATCCAGGTACAACCTCCGCAAAGCCATCCTAGATGCCAACAGAGAATATCAAACCAAGCTAGAGTCACAGACAGACTCTCAGCGGATGTGACAAGGCCTAAACAACATAACGGGCTACAAAGCGAAGCCGAGCAGTATCTCCAGCAGCAGCACACCTCTCCCCGATGAACTCAATGCATTCTATGCTCGGTTCGAGCAGGAAACCAACAATCCGCTGTTGAGTGCCCATAACTCACCCATACCCACCATCACAGCTTCCAAATTCAGATTGGCCTTCCTGAAAGTGAACCCTCGGAAGGCGACGGGCCCGGATGGGATACCTGGTCGTGCACTCAGAGCCTGCGCGGACCAGCTGGCAGATGTGTTCGCGGACATCTTTAACCTGTCCCTACTCCACTCCGAGGTCCCCACCTGCTGTAAGAAGACCACCACCATGCCGACAAAAGAAGAACCAGGCAACGAGCCTCAATGACTACCGTCCGGTGGCCCTGACTTCAGTCATAATGAAGTGCTTTGAGAGGTTGGTCATGAAGTGCATCACTTCCATACTCCCAGGACGCCTTGACCTACTGCAATTCGCATACCGCCGCAACCGGTCCACAGCAGACCCCATTTCCTTGGCCCTACACTCATCCAGAGAGCATCTCGACAACAAGGACTCCCACATCAGACTCCTATTTATTGACTACAGCTCCGCCTTCAACATCATAATCCCAGCCAAGCTCATATCAAAGCTCCAAGACCTCGGACTTGGCTCCTCACTCGGCAACTGGACCCTCGACTTTCTGACCCACAGACCGCAATCAGTAAGAATAAACAACAACACCTCCTTCACAATAGTTCTCAATACCGGGGCCCCCTACTCTATTCCCTGTACACACACGACTGTGTGGCAAAATTTGGTTCCAACTCCATCACGAGTTTGCTGACGATATGACCATAGTGGGCCGGATCTCGAATAACGACGAGTCAGAATATAGGAGGGGGATAGAGAACCTAGTGGAGTGGTGCAACGAGAACAATCTCTACCTCAATGCCAGCAAAACTAAGGAGCTGGTCATTGACTTCAGGAAGCAAAGTACTGTACACACCCCTGTCAGCATCAACAGGGCCGAGGTGGAGATGGTGAGCAGTTTCAAATTCTGAGGGGTACACATCACCAAAAATCTGTCCTGGTCCACCCACGTCGCGCTACCACCAAGAAAGCACAACAGCGCCTATACTTCCTCAGGAAGCATAGGAAATTTGGCACGTCCACATTAACTCTTACCAACACTGAAAGATGCACCATAGAAAGCATTCTATCTGGCTGCATCACAACCTGGTATGGCAGCTGCTCGGCCCAGGACCGCAAGAAACTTCAGAGAGTCGTGAACACAGCCCAGTCCATCACACAAACCTGCCTCCCATCCATCCATTGACTCCATCTACACCTCCCGCTGCCGAAAGCAGACAGCATAATCAAAGACTCCGCCCACCCGGCTTACTCACTCTTCCAACTTCTTCCATCGGGCAGGAGATACAGAAGTCTGAGAACACGCATGAACAGACTCAAAAACAGCTTCTTCCCCGCTGTTACCAGACTCCTAAACAACCCTCCTATGGACTGACCTCATTAAAACTACACCCCTGTATGCTTCATCCGATGCCGGCGCTTATGTAATTACATTGTGTACCTTGTGTTGCCTTATTACGTATTTTCTTTTATGTATTTTCTTTTATTTCCTTTTCTTTTCATGTACTTAATGATCTGTTGAACTGCTCGCAGAAAAATACTTTTTACTGTACCTCGGTACACATGACAATAAACAAATCCAATCCAATCCTCTATTCAAAATTGTAGTAGAAATCAATAGGTTAATGAGAGAGATAACATACGTATATTTAGCATGTTTCATATTATCAGGATCTCCCAAAAAGTTTTAAAGCCAATGAATTATGTTTTCATTGTATTCACTGTTGGAAAGGAAAGTTTCACTCAGCTAGGTCACATAAACAAGGAAGGAGAATAATTGACCAGATATGCAGTTCTGATTTATGTCGCCAGTCAGGACACTGGGAGGAAGTGCCCTCCTTTCCTTCAAGTAGAGAAATAAGCTACTTTATATGCACTTGAACAGGATCTTGGTTTAATGTCTCATTTCAAAGATGGTATCTGGCCATGAAAGCACTCTCTTGGTGCCCCGCTGAACATCAGAATGAATTACATGCTCACATTTTGCAGTTGGCCTAATTCCACAATTTTCTACCTCAGAAGCAAAAATGTTACAGGTGGGCCAAGCTGAAAAGTTAAAACATAGAGAATGTGTAAATAAGAAAACATAATCTCAAACATTGGTACATCTTCATGCCTAGAATTTTCCTTTATAGAAGCATAGGGTCAATTTATGTGGGGGAATGCTTACATACTAGTTAATTTGCTTGACTAATGTACAGAGAACTGGACTAATGACCTGGGGTTATTGGGCCAAATCTTCTGGTCTCCGAATCATTGGTGCAGTGAGGGTTTCTAAATCACAGCGTGCCAGAGACCTTAAGGTAGGGAAGGGATCATAGGCACATCCCCGATCACAACGAGATCAAAGATTAGAGTGGGAGGGTTGATAGGTCTTGGAGTGAGGAAAAACTCAACATCATGCTCCACCGTGACATCGGGAGGGATTTCCATACTCAGGCTGGCAGGGTCCAAGCAAGTCTGCCACTGAGGCCTCAGCGCCACCATCTTACAACAAAAAGTGATTAAGCAGCAAACAATGTAAATAGGGACAAACTCAGATGGTGAGTTCTCTGAGGACCTCTTGGACAATTGGTGCATTGCTCTGGGGGTTAAGTAAAGGGTTACCCAACATATATGAATATTCTCAGATGAAGAGAGATGCACAACTGAGACAGGTTATGAGCCTTTTATTCACAATGCAGGTAACAAGGGAAGGTACCTGTTAGGAAAACTAAAGATAGTTTTAAGGGAATTATATTTGTACTGGTAAACATTAGAAAAAATAGGTGCTTTAATTGTGTTTAATTTAATGTTTCTGTGCCTGAAAGGATAACATCTATAGATAGATTTATGCTGGACAAAGGTGTTTGTACATATGCAGGTTGGTTCAGTTCTAACTCTGTCTCTATTGTGCTGAGATAGAGCTATGGCGTGAAGACTAAATAAACCAGCAGTGGTTACTTAGCAATAGAGGCCTTGAAAGGTAGAGAAGATTTTGATTTTTAGTTGAGCTAATTTGATTGCATTTGGAGATAAATAGACAGAAGGCAGCTCTCACAGCTCTGCAAGAAGTAGTTGATTTTAGAAAGTTAAAGTAAGGACTTCTCTCTCAGCCCTGTGAGAAGAAAATGGAATGGAGCAATGGTTAAGAAAACAGATATTGGAAACCTAAAGTGCAGCTAGTTAAGGAAACTAGAGAAATGAGCAGGTGGCACAGTGGCTTGCACTGCTCCCTCACAGTGCCAGGGACCCGGGTTCAATTCCAGCCTTGGGTGACTGTGTGGAGTTTGCACATTCTCCCCGGGTCTGTGTGGTTTTCCTTCCGGTGCTCCGGTTTCTTCCCACAAAGATGCGGAGGTTAGGTGGATTAGCCAGGCTAAATTTCTTCTTAGTGTCCAAAAGGTTAGGTTGGGTTATTTGGTTACAGGGATAGGGCGGAGGCATGGGCTTAAATAAGGTGCTCTTTCCAAGGGCTGGTGCAGACCCGATTGGCCGAATGGCCATCTTTTGAACTGTAGAGATTCTGTGATTCTAAATGAAAAGAAATTTCCAAGAAGTCTGGAGTTAACAGAATAGAAGAAACTGGGAATCAGAACAGATGACTGTTCAGTAAAGTCCCAGAGAGTTGAAAAGGCATTGAATTGTGAGAGGCTGGAAGGATATCTGCAGTAGTGCTAAGGTTTGTGAGAAAGTACTACAGTTGGGAGACATTATTTGGAACAATTGTGGAAATCGGTGGCTGGGCCCCGGAGTTTGTGTAAAAGTCTTCCAGACAAAGGAAACCTGAAGGGAGAGGTATAAAACCTGAAAGCATAAGACCATAAGACATAGGAGCACAATTAGGCCACTCGGCCCATCGTGTCTGCTCCGACATTCAATCATGGCTGATACTTTTCTCATCCCCATTCTCCTGCCTTTTCCCCATAACCCCTGGTCCCCTTCTTAATTAAGAATCTGTCTATCTCTGCCTTAAAGAAACCTTGATGGAAGCAGCAGAGGGAAAACATAGTTTTAAAGAAGATTTGAAAGTGTGACTGTTAAAAGCAGAATTTGAAATTACTTATGTGTAATCCAGAGTTCAGTGAGGAGTGGTGGTTCACAGTATAAGAATCATCTACTTAATAAGTAAGAGCAGGAGTAGTCAACTCAGCACCTCAATCATGGCTGACCTCATCTCGGCTTCAACTCCACCTTCCTTTTTTTTTATAAATGTTTTTATTCAGTTTTCATATTTTATATTGAACAAATTACAAATTGTTAGGAGAGAAAAAAAAAAAACAAACACGCAAAAATTAACATACATATTTAAAGGTAAGCATCTTCGTAGTAGTAACTGCGCCCCCCCCCCCCCCCCCCCCCCTCAACATGTTTATTTAGTTTGGTTTTGGGCCTTAGCTAGCCATCGAACCCCCGTAACGAACCTGTAGCCCCCCCCCCCCTCCCGCTACCTTCCCCCAACTATTCTTCCTCTTGTACATTGGCCACAAATAGGTCCCGGAACAGTTGCATGAATGGCTCCCACGTTCTGTGGAAGCCGTCGTCCGACCCTCGGATGGCAAATTTGATTTTCTCCATTTGGAGAGATTCCGAGAGGGTCGGACAGCCAGTCCGCAGCTCTGGGCGGTGCTGCTGACCGCCAGCCAAACAGGATTCTACGGCGGGCGATCAGGGAGGCAAAGGCAAGGGCATCCGCCCTCCTCCCCAGGAATAGATCTGGCTGTTCTGAAACCCCGAAGACCGCCACTATCGGGCATGGCTCCACCCTCACTCCCACCACTTTGGACATAACCTCGAAGAAGGCTGTCCAGTACTCCACGAGTCTGGGGCAAGACCAGAACATGTGGGTGTGGTTGGCCGGGCCTCTTTGGCACCGTTCACATCTGTCTTCCAACTCCACCTTCCTGCCTGTTCTCCGTAACCCTTCAACCCATTACTAATTAAAAATCTGTTTAACTCCTCCTTAAATTTACTCAATGCCTCAGCATCCACTGCACTCTGGGGTAGCGAATTCCACAGATTTGTGACCCTTTGAGGGAAGTAATTTCTCCTCAACTCTGTTTTAATTCTGCTACCCATTAAACTAAAGCTATGACCTCTCATTTTAGGTTGGCTCATCCGTCCTCTTTATCATCTTATGCACCTCAATTTCCTACTGTCCTCCTCAGACTTATTTGTGTTTGCATCCAGATTTGTGGATAATTCTTAAATTTATTTTAAACTAGAGTAGGACTTGAACTTAAAATTCAGGTTCGATGAGGACTGGTTTCAAACTGTTCAGAAATGACAGATCTGATGATGAAAATCATCTCCTCCCACAAAATCTATTGCACAGGAAGAGAGCTCGGAGTCCAACATAACTATGCTGGTACCAGGTCTTGAACTGGAGCTGTCTCAATTTTCTGCCCTCGACCTGTGTTTCCTTATATTCTTACCTCTCATACGCATATTTGCTTGATTTTTTTATTGTATTACAATGTGCACCTCGATAGGCATACATTTTGCATGAAAATATTCTTCCTTTGTTCCTCTAGTGACATTCCAGAGTCTGTGAGATTAATTTACCCAGAGGTTTTGCTGCTCATCCTTCATAATCTCAGAGGAAGAGCTGTGAAAGCCAGGTTTGCATTATTTACATGTTGCTTTACTCTAACTGATTTCAAATTAAATTAAACTATAGTAAATCTACCTGCACCTGAAAAGATAAACAGGTGGGGGAATAATTCAGCGAAATGCTTGGGAATCCATGCTTGATATTTAACCAAATTGCTAATAGGGTAAGTGAGAGTCACAGTGCAAAGTTGGAACTTCTGTTTTGTCTTATCTGTTGAAGGGCCACTGCCTAAAATATTAACACATAATTTTTCTTTTCAATACCAGTGGATCTGTTATGTACTTCCAGCTTTTTTTATAAAGCTTAAATTTTTCATCTCTGTGCCTTACCTGTATGTAGTAATTTCAACCTCCAGAGCCATTTTAATGTTGAGCAGGTCTTGATATTCCCGTAAATGCAGAGTTATCTTTTCTTTGATGGTACTCAGTTGTTGTTGCAAACTTTCAATTTTGCGCTACAGGAGTAACATTTTAAAATCAATTCGCCGCTGCTATTAAAATATTTACCAAGGGAAACTTTATTTTATTTGAAGCCACCAATACTCTCATTTTCTGCTGGACAGTACAATGGCTGAATGCAGGTGGTCATCGGGATTCATTTTCGCAAGGTATTCTATATAAGTAGCATATAGTGGAATGACCTAACTTTATTGAAGCAATTTAAAGATATTTCTGCAGCATAAAGTGCAAGCTGCAGATGATGTGACCATGACCCCTTGCTTTCCACTCCACCCACCTTCCTGACTGCATTTTTGCTTTCATAGAGTCAGGCGGACCCTAATTTCTCTTCCCACACATGCTGCCAGCTGCAGGAACTACTGCCTGGTCAGTCGGTGAAAGTTGCCATACTCCCTGCTGTTCTCTCCATTGAGAGAGAGCTCAAAGGTGGGGATTTAACCTGAGGGTCACCACACCTCAGGCAAGGGAGAAGGTGGGGACTCCATGAATAACCTCAGTGGGTATGGGAATTGAACACATGCTGTTGGCATCGCTCTGCAGCATGAACCATACCGCCAGCCAACTGAGCTAACTGACACCCCCAGCCCGGTACAGCCTTATCATAAAGGGTAAGGGGGGGCAGCTTTCAGCGTAATGAATGGTGAGCACCATTTCTTCAAAACGTTAACTCTGTTTCTCACTCACCAGACCTGCTGAACCTGTCCAGCGTTTTCTGTTTTTATTTTATTTGACCATTTCTTCACTGTTGGTCACAATACCTGGGCCGAATTAGATTTGGGGCAAAATAGAAAATACATCCTTAATCAGAATACTAATTAGCTGCTCTTTAACATTCAGGAAAAATAATTGGAAATGCTTCTAAATTGTGTCCCTGGTTGTATTTTCAGCCTCACTAAAGCAAAGAAATCTCATTGTGAATACCTGGTATTCTTCAATCTCTTCTTTATATTTATTTGCTGCCTCTTTGCTCTGAGCCTCCAGCACTGACCTACGGGCCTTCAACGCATCCAGTTCCATATGACTGCTCTTAAGCTGCAAAAAGTAGAAACATTATGATTTTTTTAAAAAATGCAGCTAAAGTAGAAGATTACATATGTATATTTTGCAAAAAACTACCGTATAATTTTGGAAATACACTGACGTATTTGTACAGTTGAATACTTACTGGACACAATGGGTTTTTAAAAGGTCAAGATAATTGTCAATTTCTTTGAGAATTAGCTGGGTTGGCAGGATATCAAGAAGACAATTTTGCTCAATGCAGACAATCTTAGGCGCGATTTACCGGCTTTGTCGCATCCAACTTGGTGATGTGAAGAGGCCTTTGAATCTCACGAGAGGCCTTTCACGAGATTCGCGATGCTTGAGACATGTGTCAACTGGAAGACTTTCGAAATATTGGATTCTAAGTATTGCGCAATTTCAGGGCTAAAAGCCTGGGGTTAGAATGTGTTTTGACTGCAAGGGTCATAAAATAATTCAGTTTTGCAGGGTCTGGATGCTTTTTGCAGGCAGAAGGTGAAATTGACAAAGGAAAGTGTTTTTCAGTCTGGGCTAATGGACGGTGTTTTGACTGGGAAAGTCCCTCCGGAGTTAATGTGCTTTGCAGCTTGTAGACATCATGGGCTGGATTCTCCGGTCGCCGACACCAAAATCGCATTCGGCAATCGGCCGGAGAATCAGAGTTCCCAACCAAATCGGGGACGGTGCCGCTTTCACAATGCTCTGCCCCCTCCAAAGCGGCGTACTGTAGGAGAATGGCGTGCCCCGTATCGCTGTCCCTGCGATGCTCCGCCCCCAACTGGCCGGGATCCCGACAGCATCGGTTGCGTGTGATCTCATCCGTTGGGAACTCAGCTTGCCGGCTGCGGACTCAGTCCAGCGCCGCCGCAGTCGGGGGAGTACAATCCGCAGGCTGGGGGATTTATTCGTGGCTGGGGGCACTGTGGGTGGAGGTGGTCCATGGCGCACGAGCCAGCCAAAGGGGGGGGGCACTATTTTGCGGGCTGGGTCGGCGAGCAGCCTCCACCATGTAGCATGGTGCGGCCGCTGCAGGCCGCCGCCGTGCGCATGCGCGGCCACGAACCTGGCAATTCACCAGGCCGTATCGGCAGCAGGAGCCGGGTGCTCTCCGCTGCCGGCATGCTAGCCCCCAGCAAAACCGTGAATTGGTGGCTGTTTTACGCCATTATTTCTGCCGTAAAACGCCACCGTTCCCACACCGGGGTGGGGACATATCCCAAAGAATCGGAGAATCCGGCCCCATTTGCTTTTTAGCTTGGGGAAATGAGGCAATTGCTGGATGGAACCGAGGAAGGCAGAAACATTTTGAAAAGCTTTAGACAGTCAGCTTTTGGAGAAACTTTGGAGAGAGGAATTCTCCAAAGTCCACAATCCTCCCACACTAAGACAGACTGAGAGATGTAAGTTTATTTTCTTGTTGTTTAATGGGAAATCGAGTAGAAGTGTTTAAGGGGTAATTATAAACTGTTCTTTTTGGGTTTGAAGTTGAAAAATGTTTATTTTGTTTTCATAAAGTTTTGTTTTAAAAATACAAAGCCCTATTTCTTCATCAATCAATCCTGGAGCGTATATACACAATCTTAAAATAATCTAAAATATTGGGGTTTTAGTCCAGTATTCAAGCCACTGTTGGGGCCTGGTCTGGGATCGTAATAACGAGACATCGCGATCCGGATATGCATATTTGAATGAGCCATATGGCTCATTAAATGTGCCTGCGCCAGATTCTCCCGGTGCCTGGGATAAATGGCCTCCCCAGCGAGGCCTGGACTGGTCGCTGTTTAGTACTGGTCCAGACAAACGTGGACCAGGTGTAACGGCATCTGGGGGATTTCACAGGCCATTGGAGCCCCCTGGGTGGTCAGGGACAGGGCAGAGTGACCCACTGGCTCTCCCTCTGGCACCCGGCCACCTTGGCACTATCACCCTGGCACTGCCAGGGTGCCCGAGTTGCACTGCCAGGGTGCTAGGATGGAAGTGTCAGGGTGCTAAATGCCAGGATGGCACTGCTGAGGGTCGGAATAGTCGGTGGGGGTTAAGGGTAGGGTTACTGAAAGGAGAGGACCCGAAAGGGGGAATGGGGAGGCCTGAAAAGGAGGGGGCCTCAGTGACCCCATAGCGGGGTGTCCTCATTTGGAGTGATGTGGGTTGATGTCAATGAGTAAAGGGGTGACATTGCCCATGGCTGGGGAGTGTGGGGGTCCCACAAGTGCACTACATATCGCGGCAACCTTTCAAAATGGCTGTCTGATCTTTGAGGAGCTCGTCTGGCCGGCAAGTTCAGCTTCCCAGTGCTGAAGAAAATTCTAAATTTTGGCTTGACTGGGGAGAAGCTCCACAAGGCCTAAAATAATGACTAAGGGCACGATCAACCAGGCGCATTGTGCCTGAACATGGACAGTAGATGCTGGGAGAATCCTCCTCCAGGCTATCCCACAGCCATGCGGCGGGATTCTCTAAGCCCGCGCCATGTTGGAGAATGCCCGGGGGGCCGCATGAATCCCGACACGCTGCTCCGGCCCCGGGACGGGGTTCTATGGGGAGCAGAGAATCGGCGCGGTCGGCCCCTCCTGGCAATTCTCAGTCCAGGATGGGCCGAGCGGCCGTGCAAAAAAACCCGAGTCCCGCCGCCGGTGTTCTAACCTGGTCTTACCCGGCGGGACCTCAGCGTGAATGGATCCGGGGGCGTCTGGTGGGGGGGGGGGGGGGGGGGGCGCTCCGCTGTGGCTTGGCCCATAATCAAGGCCTACCAATCAGCGGGCCAGCCTCTCGGGCTGGAGGCCTCTTTTGTTCCGCGCCAGCCCCTGTAGCCTTACGCCATGTTGCGTTGGCCCCACTGCGCATGCGCAGATGCGCGGCGTCCATCTGACATCGGGATCGGCAGCTGGAGTGGCATGGATCGCTCCAGTGCTGTGCTGGCCCCTGTTGGGGTCAGAATTGCTGCTCTTGAGTCAATGTTGACACCGTCGGGAAACGGGACGGCATTTACGACGGCATCAACACTTAGCCTCAGGATCAGAGAATCCCGCCCATTACTCCTCATGAGATCTAATTAGATCTCACAAGAGGTCGTGATCTGGATCCCGCCCACAATGGGCAGGAAATGCAGCTAAGTGCAATCTTGGCGGTGATCCGCATGGAGGATGGCAGGATCTCCAAGGACGTATTGTACAGCAAGCATGCCAACGGCACCGGACCCATTTTCTGTACATCCCTCCGCTTCAAATACATCTGCAAATGTGACATGAAGACCTGTGACATGGATCGCATGCGCTGGGAACAAGTTGCCAGTGATTGCTTGGCAGCAATGAAGGAGGGAGTGAAAAGAGACAAAGAGAAGAGGCGCAGCAGTTGGCAAGGCATGACACGACACCACTAAGAGAGAGCCAGATGCCGCCAAACCAATCAATGACCCATTGGCGTGCACTCATTGTCTCTTGCGCCAGGGAGGCCAAGAAGGAATCGTATGCATGGAATTATGCCTGACAGACAATATCCCACACATCATCATCCCTGGATATGTCCTGACCACCACTGTGCTAAATGAGATAGATTTCAAACCAATCTAGCAGTGTAAAACTGGGTAAGCATGAAATATCTGTGGGCTATCAGCAGCAACCGAATTGGATTCAACCACAATCCATAACCTCATGGCCTAGCATAACCTCTACTCTAACATTATCATCAAGCAGGGGGACCAACCTTGGTTCAATAAAGTGCTCCGCAGTCCTGCCACATTCAGCCAGCCCTGAATGGTGGTGGACAATTTAACAGCTAACAGGAGGAGGAGGCTCTACAAATATCCCCATCATCAATAATGATGGAGCCCAGTACATGAGTACAAAAGAAAAGACTGAAGCATTTATGACCATCTTCAGACAGAATTGTTGGGTGGTTATCCATATCGGCCTCCTCCGGAGGTCCCCAGCATAAGTGCCAGTCGTCAACCAATTCAATTTACTCCACGTGATATGAAAAATGAAAATGAAAATCGCTTATTGTCACAAGTAGGCTTCAATGAAGTTACTGTGAAAAGCTCCTAGTTGCCACATTCCGGCGCCTGTTCAGGGAGGCTGGTACGGGAATTGAACCGTGCTGCTGGCCTGCCTTGGTCTGTTTTAAAAGCCAGCGATTTAGCCCAGTGTGCTAAACCAGCCCCTGGTAAACCAGCCCTGGATATCAAGAAACCGCTGAATGCACTGAGTACTGCAACGGTTTGACGCCCTGAAAACATTCCGGCGATAGAACTGAAGAATTGTGCTCCAGAACTTGCTGCTGCCCAAGCCAAACTATTCCAGTGCAGCTACAACACTGGCAATATGGAAAATTGCCCTGTCCACAAAAATCAGTCTACTGTCAACCAGCAAGTTTATGGAAAGTTTTGTCATAAGTGTGTAGAAGATATGACAAGTAAGTTGGCAGATGACACAAAAATTGTTGGTGTGGTAAATAGTGAGGAACAAGGACTTAGACTACAGGACAATATAGGCAAGCTGGTTAGATGGGCAGAAGAGTGGCAAATGGAATTTAAGCATTCACAAATTGGGTGCCATGTTTTGGTAATCTTGATTTTGAGGCTCGGTGCATCAGATTCGATGGAGCACAGCGAATCCAAACTTTGAGACCAGAAGTCGGTTGGGTCTGCCGATCGTTGGTCCCATGTCGGCCTATTATCAATGCTTGTCATGAAGTGTTGGAGGTGGCAGAGCGGATCAAGTCATTCCCCCCCCCCCCCCCAGGCTGGGGTCTCGACTGTGGACTGCCTGGGTATCAGAGAGACAGCACGGTGTAAGTTCTTTTTTATTCCTTGCTTATGGCGATGCTATTTCTGCAATTTTTTTGCTTTATTCTTTAAAATGTGAAACATTAATAAACGTGCTTTTTAAAAAAAGTGACTTGGGCAAAGGCTTTCCCCCTTGTGCTGAGCAGTAGTTGTTGCAGTCACCGCGGTCAACTTTGTTCATATAAAGGATGTTGATGTTGGCATCGCCCAGGTCCTGTGGTATTGCTCCCTCATCCCAGACGTGGCAAAGTAGTTTGTGGGATTTTGAGAGTGTAGCTGGCTTGGCACACTTGATTGTTCCAGGGGTAATGCTGTCCTTTCCAGGCGCCTTTCTGCTGGCTAGAGAATTTGATGGTGTTGCTGAGCTCCAGTTCCATTGGCTGTTTGTCTAGCTCATCCATGACTGACTGGCAGAGGTTGAACTACATTAGTAGTGCTCCACCCAGTGGTTCATTTGCTTGGTTTGGTCAGTGATTGTTTCCTGATTTAGATTTGAAATATTTCGGCCAACCATCAAGAAGACCGCACCTCCCCAGCCCGCCTCTCGATACCTTCACACATTTCTCTGATGTTTCGGGTGTCAGACTCCAGCTGAATAGATATTAAGATCATAAGACATTGGAGCACAGTTCGGCCACTCAGCCCATTATGTCTGCTCTGCCATTCAATCATGGTTAATATTTTTCTAATCCCCATTCCCCTGCCTTCTTCCTGCAACCACTGATTCCCTTATTAATCAAGAGCCTATCTGTCTCTATTTTTTTTCTTAAAGACACTCAGTGATTGGGCCTCCACAGCCTTCTGCGGCAAATAGTTCCATGGATTCACCACCCTCTGGCTGAAGAAATTCCTCCTCACCTCTGTTTTAAAGGATTGCCCCTTTAGTCTGAGGCTGTGCCCTAGGGTTCTAATTTTTCCTCTTATTGGAAACATCCTCTCCACATTCACTCTATCTAGGCCTCACAGTATCCTGTAAGTTTCAATAAGATCCCCCCCTCACCCTTCTAAACTCCAACGAGTACAGACCCAGAGTCCTCAACTGTTCCTCATTCGACAAGCTCTTCCTTCCAGGCATCATTCTTGTGGACCTCCTCTGGAACCTCTCCAAGGCCAGCACATCCTCCCTTAGATACCGGGCCCAAAATTGCTCACAATACTCCAAATGGGGTCTGACCAGAGCCTTTTACAGCCTCAGAGGTACATCCCTAGTCTTGTATTCTAGCCCTCTCGACATGAATGCTAACATTGCCTTCCTAACTGCCAACTGAACCAGCATGTTAACAAAGAAGAACACAGCACAGGAACAGGCGCTTCGGCCCTCCAAGCCTGCGCCGATCACATGTCCCATCTAGACCAACCGCCTGTATCCTTCTATATCCCGTCTGTTCATGTGTCTATCTAGATAAATCTTAAAGGTTGCTAACGTATCTGCCTCAACCACCTCACTTGGCAGTGCATTCCAGGCCACCACCTGCCTCTGTGTAAAAGAACTTCCCCCGCACATCTCCAATGAATCTATCCTCCCTCACCTTGAACTTGGTCCCTTTGGTCGCCCTGGAAAAAAGCTTCCAACTGTTCACCCTATCTATACCCCTCATAATGTTATAAACTTCCATTAGGTCGCCCCCTCAGCCTCCATCTCTCCAGGGAGAACAATCTCAGTTTATTCAAATGCTCCTCATAGCTAATACCCTCCATACCAGGCAACATCCTGGTAAACCTTTTCTGTATTCTCTCCAAAGCCTCCACCTCCTTTTGGTAGTGTGTGACCAGAATTGGACACAGTATTCCAAATGTGGCCTAACCAATGTCTTATGTAACCGTAACATATTTTGCGAGCTTTTATACTCGATGGCCCATTCGATGAAGGCAAGCATGCCATACGCTTTCTTTACCACCATTTAAGGATCTGTGGACCTGCACACCCAGATTGCTCTGTGTGTCTATGCTCCTGATGGCTTTGCCATTTATTTCATAGCTCCCTCCGGAATTGGATCTACCAAAATGCATCACCTCGCATTTGTGTGGGTTAAATTCCATCTGCCATTTCTCCGCCCAATTTTGCAGCCTATCTATGTCCTGTTGTATTCTCTGACAATCTCATCACTATCCGCAGCTCCTGCAATCTTAGTATCATCCGCAAACTTGCTAATCAGACCAGCTACGCTTTCTTCCAAGTAATTTATATTTATTACAAACAGCAGAGGTCCCAGTACTGATCCCTGTGGAACACCACTAGTTACAGACCTCCATACGGAAAAACACCTGTCCACTGCTACCGTGTCTTCTATGACCAAGTCAGTTCTGAATTCATCTAGCTTGTTCACCCCTGACCCCGTGTGATTGCACCAGCCTGCCATGAAGAACCTTGTCAAATGCATTTAGGTAAAACACCCTCAGTCCCTTCTCATATTTGTCACCTTTTTTGCTCTGCCTGGTTAGATTCCTGCCACCTTCTATACTCTCTGTTACCAGTAATCATTTCCACAGCGTCTAGCTGTTCTTTGAGCAGTGCTTCTGGCAGCTTTAAGCACTAAAGATGTTTTCTTGCTGGGGCTTGCTTGGAGTTCAGCAATGCAATGCGCTTGCTGACTATGACTGGTTCAGTTCCATCTCTTGAAACCAGTCTATTCTGTTTCTTGCATTTGCCAAAATAGTTATTGCTGAGTTATAAATGACGTCTCTAATGTGGACCCACTTGGTCTCTGCAACCCCTACAGGGGTGTTTTAAAGGGCTTGTTCAAGGGAACTGAGAAACTCCTCTCAGTGGAGTGGGCAGGAACATGGCAGATGGGTTCAACTCTGCTCAGTATGATGTAATGCATTTAGGGAGGTCAAACAGTCACACAATAAATGGGAATGCACTGAAAGAGGTAGATGAAGTGAGAGATCTTGGTCTGCAAGTGCACAGATCTTTAAAGGTAGCAATACAGGTAGATAAGGTTGTAAAGAAGGCATATGGAATGCTTGCCTTACTTATTGGCAGAAGTATAGAATACAAAAGTAAGGATATAATGATGGAACTGTATAAGAACTGATGAGGACACAACTGGAGTATTGTGTGCAGTTCTGGTCACCACATTACAGAAAGGACTTAATTACTCTGGAGAGAGTGCAGAGAAGATTTACTACAGACGCAACATCGAGGGCCGAAGGGCCTGTACTGCGCTGTAATGTTCTATGTTCTAATGTTACCAGGGCTGGAGAATTGTAGCTACAAGGCGACTGGTGAGGTTGGGGTTGTTTTCCTTGGAACAGAGAAGGCTGAGGGGTGACATGATTGAGGTTACAAAATTCTGAGGGGGAGAGATAGAGTAGACAGGAGGAACATGTTTCCCTTGGCAGGGAGTTCAAAATCCAGGCTTCATTGATTCAAGCTAAGTGGTAGAAGGATTAGAGGGAACATGAGGAAAAACATTTTATGCAAAGGGTGGTGTGTGTCTGGAATCTGCTGCCTGAGTTAGTGTTGGAGTCAGAGACCCTCAACTCTTTTTAAAAGTACCTGGGTTTTCTGTAAGCTGTAGGGCTATGGGCCATGTGCAGGAAGACAGGATTAGAAAGGCCACCTGGATGTGTTAGTGTTCTTATGGCCCCCTTCTGTGCTGTATCTTTTCTATGGTTCTAATTCCAGCTAATCCCATTGCCATGTCACCCAAGGCAGGAAAACCATGAGTAATGGTCGGCCCAAACCCTGGCGTTAAAGTCCTCCAACAGGAACAGATGTTCAGTATTCGGGATGCTGCTGATGCCGTGGAGTTCCTCATAGAACTAGTCTTTACCTTCAGGTGAGGAACAGAGTGTTGGGACGTAGATGCTGGGCTGGTGTACTGATCACTGAAGTCAAGTGGAAAGTATGTGTTCTGAGCCATTTGTGGGTGACTCTGTCATACTGGGCAAGGAGTTTCTGATGGCAAAGCCCCTCCAGAGATCTATTGGGTCTCTACTCGGCTAGGTAAAGGTGCAGTCTTGTTCCCTTAGTAATCCATCTGCAAGTAGGTGTGTCTCCCAAAGTGCTGAAATGTCCTAATTAGGCAAAATTTAACCAAATGGGAACAAAGTCCTATAGCGAGGGCGTTTAGTCACGTGTTTCCTGACACTCACAGCGCAGAGAAACACCCCGCTACTTAACACACCACCGGTTAGATGGGGGCCTCAGCGGGGAATGTAAGACCAAGGCCCCCATAGCCCCATTTTCTACACCGAGGAGCTCCGCTCGCCAGAACTCCTCAGTATAGAGAGTGATCTCTGGAGTCCGACATAATAACCAAACCCCCCCCCCCCCAAAAGCCCCAACTCACTGTGAGAGGGTCTCCGTTCCCCCCCCCCCCCACTCCCCCACAGGGCCGCCATGTGAAAAATGCCAGTTTGGCACCTTGGCAGTGCCAACCTGGTACCCTGGCAGTGCCCCTGCGAGCTGACAGTGCCACCTGGGCAGTGCCAGACTAGGTCCCAAATGGAACTGTCAGGGTGCCAGCCTGGCAGTGCCAGGGTGACAATGCCAGGGTGCCATACAGTGTGAGGCACCAGCAGTACCAGGGTACCATCCTGCCCAGAGGGCAAGCACCTGGGACCTCCGATCTCCTGAAAGACTCCCACGAGTGCCATTCGTCTGGTCCCCGTTTGTTGAGACCAGTACTAAATGGCACTCGCCTGAGGTCTTCAAGGCAAAGGTGATAGATCCAAACGGCTCGGGTGTCTCGGGAAACTGCATATTAGAGGATGACTAGCGGTCTCGCGACATTGCGTTAGATCTTGCAAGGCATTGCAAGTCGGAAAGATCCCGGGAGCAGGGTCCCCTGGCTGCTAATGCCATGATGCGCCGTGGCCTACTGCTTTTCAGGCACAACATGGCCGTTTGATCAGGCCCATAAAGTCAATTCAGCTCTTTGTTGATAGTAGCGGTCTTCCGATAGCTGTCAATCTGTGCGAGATCTGGCAGGCCCGGACACATGGTTCTGACATTCCAGCTTGCAAAGCAAAGGGCTGGCACCTTCTTTCCTTTCTTTGTCAGATTGCTCGGTGAGGTGTTACAGTCCACTTGTCGGGCAATGACGCGAGGC
The DNA here is from genome assembly GCF_902713615.1 of Scyliorhinus canicula. Taxonomy (NCBI): domain Eukaryota; kingdom Metazoa; phylum Chordata; class Chondrichthyes; order Carcharhiniformes; family Scyliorhinidae; genus Scyliorhinus; species Scyliorhinus canicula. The sequence continues at coordinate 74,604,918 of NC_052151.1, forward strand.
TCCAAACACCCACTGGAGCAGGTGGACTGCGACAAGATGGTTTCTTACTGACCAGGGGCTGCCCAGTCTGAGGCTGGTGGTAGTTGTCCAACGAGACGCAATGATGTCTCCCACCGTCGAATGTAAACCGTGGCACTCGTTCTCTGTCAATCGAGCTGGGCTTATAACCCGTAATTGCACCCTATTGTGTTGTTTTGTTTGCTGTGAGGTGATTTTGGAGTGACCTCTCCATGGCGCGGAATGTCTTGGGGTTTTGGGTTTCCCAAGCACCAGAACCTCCATCTCGGCCTTGTTGGTGAAGTGCAGAACCCAATGTTTGGCACCAGTTTGGCTGCAGGAGCTGCTGGAACATGGCAAAAAATAACACATGACCTGATTTTCTGTGAGGCTTTACTCCCTTGGCCTAGTCCATCCTCAGATGCCCACAAGGCATTGGGACTTATATCCTTGAGCAGGAGTCCTGACCAGGCGCTGACAGCTGGAGCCAGCTGAGCCCAGGTGTTGTGAAGGCAGGGCCAACGCTCGCTGAATTGACTGTTAGTAAGGAGAACTTTGCAGGGTTGACAGGATTTGCCAATATCATTTCCAGTGCTTCAGTCGATGCTCGATGGTTCGAGCAGTTTCATTCATTTTAGGCTTTGTAGCAGTTTGATACAGCTGAGTGCAGTAAGAGTCAACCACATTGCTTTGTGGTCAAGTCACAGGTAGGTATACCAGGAAAGCATGGTAGATTTCCTGAAGTGACTTCATGCGTTTTTAAGACAGTTAACAATGGTTTGAGACCAGCTTTTAAATCCATATTTTTATTAATTGAATTCAAATTCCACCAGCTGCCATTGCTGGGATTTAAACTCATGTCCCAAGAGATTTGTCTGGGCCTCTGGATTACTAGTTTAATGACATTGTCTCCCTCTTGGTTTGCTAATGTTCTTTAGAGAAGGAAACTTGCTTGGTTTGAATTGGATTGTGTATGACTTCACATGTGGCTGAATTGCCTTCTAGGATGGCCAACATTCCCCTGTACCAAACCACTGTGAAAAGGTAATTGTGGGACTACCTACACAAGGACGGCAGCAGTTCAAACTTGGCTCACCACCTCAAAATTCTCAGACCACACTTGACCAAGTGTAAGAGTGAAATCATTGGTAATCAGGGGAAAAACTCTCCACTGGCTGGAGTCATATCTAGCACAAAGTATGGTGGTGGTTATTGGAGGTCAGTCATGTCAGTCCCAGAACATCACTGCAGGAGTTCCTCAGGGTAGTGTCCAAGGCTCAACCATTTTCAGCTGCTTCATCAGCGACCTTCCCTCCATCATAAGGTCAGAAATGGGAATGTTCATGGATGATTGCACAATGTTCAGCACTATGTGTGACTTCTCAAATACTACAGTAATTTGGTCCCATATGCAACAATACAGGACAACATTCAGGCTTGGACTGATAATGGCAAGTAATATTCATGCCCCACAAGTGCCAGGCAATGAACACCTCCAATAAGAGAGCATCTAACTATCTCCCTCTGAACATTCAATGGCATTACTATCACTGAATCCACAACGATCAACATCCTGCGGGTTTACTATTGACCAGAAACTGAACTGGACTAGCTATATTGGTTACAAGGGGAGGTCAGAGGCTGGGAATTCTGAAGTGAGTAACTCACCTCCTGGCTCCCCAAAGCCTGCCCACCATTCACAAGGCTTAAGTTAGGAATGTGATGGAGTACCCGCCACTTTTCTGAATGAGTGCAGCGCCAAAAACACTCCAGAGGCTCAACACTATCCAGGACAAAGCAGCCGACTTGATCAGCACCCCTTCCACCATCTTAAATATTCACTTCCTCCACCACCAATGTACAGTGGCAGCACTGTGTACCATCTCCAAAATGCATTGCAGAAGCGCATTGTGGCACCTTTGGCAGCACCTTCCAAGCCCACGAATTCTACCACCTAGATGGACAAGGACAGCAAATGCATTGGAACACCACCACATGCAAGTTCCCCTCCAAGCCAGACACCATCCTGACTTGGAACTATATTGCCATACCTTCACTGACACTGGGTCAAAATTCAAGAACACCCTTCCAAATGGTGCGGTGGGTGTACCTACACGGCATAGACTCAGCAGTTCAAAAGGATTTTCTCAAGGGCAATTACAGATGGACAAGAAATATGCTGGACCAGCCAGTGATGCCATTGTCCCAAGAGGGAAAGTTAAAAAGGGCAATTAGGGACAGACAATAAAATTGCTGGTCTTGCCAACAATGCTCATGCCCTGTGAATGAATTGTTTTTTAAAACCTGGTTACTTATATCATTGCTTTTTGTAAAACGTTAATGTGTGCAGATTTGTTCCATTTTGGCCTTTAATGCTTTCCAATTAGACGCTGAGTTGAGTTTCTAACTCGTGAACTTCTCATCCTCTCCATCACCAATTCTAATTCTGCCTCTGTAACGTTGCCCATCTCTTATCTGCCCTCTTTCACATTCTTATTTCCAATTCCTTCTCTATCGTTACAATCTCCTCCAGCCCTTCAACATTCTGAGACCTCTAATTACAGCCTCTCCACACTGTCAATTGTGCCTCCTGCTGCCAAGGCCTTAAGCTCTAGAATTGCCTCCCTTAGGCTCTCTGTCTTCCTGATGTGGAGATGCCGGCGTTGGACTGGGGTGAGCACAGTAAGAAGTCTTACAACACCAGGTTAAAGTTCAACAGGTTTGTTTCAAACACTAGCTTTCGGAGCACTGCTCCTTCCTCAGGTCCCATTCTCTGTCTTCCATTAGAGCTCAATGTTTCCTTTAACCAAACTTTCATCACATGTCCCAATGCCCTTCCGAATCAGTGTCAAATTTTGATGGTAATGCTTCTGTTAAGCAAATTGGTTGGTATTACTTTGTTAACTATGTTGTATAAAAGCAAGTTGTTACAGAATACAATAGCAGCTGAATTTATATATTTCATTGGTTGTAAATGCACTTTAAAATGTCCTGAAGATATGAAAGACGCTTTATAAAGGTCTTTCTCCTTAAACACCAAATATTGAGCATTTGTGTAAGAAATCCATTAGTATTTCATACTTCTGTTTAAGTTATTGATTTTTGTTTTACATCCTCTTCTTCTCTCAGAACATGACTGTTAGTAAAGAAGACTTTGTAGTTCACTCTATCTATGTATCTACAGAATTTACAGTGCAGAAGGAGGCCATTCAGCCCATCGAGTCTATATCAGCACCTGAAAGAGCAACCTTCTGAAGCCTACTCCACCCTATCCCTGTAACCCAGCAATCCCACCTATCTTTTGGACACGACGGGGCAATTTAGTATGACCAATCACATAACCTGCACATCGTTGGACTGTGGGAGGGAACCGGAGCACCCGGAAGAAACCCAAGCAGACACGGGAGAACGTGCAGACACTGCACAGGAAGTGACCCAAGCCGGGAATCGGACCCAGGTACCCGGCACTGTGAAGCAACAGTGCTGACCAGTGTGCTACCATGCCGCCCATTGTTGGGAGGAGGTATATAGGTGCTATCAGCAGGTGACTCTTGTGATTTGCTTTGCTCCCCAGGGCAAAAGCTAAACTTGTGAGCTTATTTAATGCCCACAAAATAGCCTGATCCAATCACCACTGGTATTCAACTATGGCAGGAGGGGCAGTCACCACGTGGGAAGCCTGAAAAGCAAATCAAGTTCAGTTGGCTTCCGGGCTCATGAGGGAAATCAAAGAACAAAGAACAATACAGCACAAGAACAAGTCCTTCGATCCTCCAAGCCTGTACCAGTCATGATACCAACCTTTGCCAAAACCCTCAGCACTTCCTTGTGCCATAACCCTCTATACCCATCCTATTCATGTATTTGTCGAGATGCCTTTTGAACGCTGTTAATGTATCTGCTTCCACAACCTCTCCTGGCAATGCGTTCGAGGCACTCACCACCCTCTGTGTAAAAGGTCTGCCTCACACATCTCCTCTAAACTTTGCCTTAAACCTATGCCCCATGGTGACTGACCCCTCCACCCTAGGAAAGAGTGCCTGCCCATCCACTCCACCCATGCCTCTCATAATCTTGTAGACCTCTATCAGGTCACCCCTCAACTTCCGTCATTCTAATGAAAACAGTCCGAGTCTATTCAGCCTCTCCACATAGCTAATGCCCTACAGACCAGGCAACATCCTGGTAAACCTCCTCTGCACCCTTTCCAAAGCATCCACATCCTTCTGGTAGTGGGGCAAACAGAATTGTGCGCAATATTCCAAGTGCGGCCTTACAAAGGTTCTATACAACTGTAGCGTGACTTGACAGTTTTTATACTTAATTTCCCGTCCAATGAAGGCAAGCATTCCATATGCTTTTGTTGACTACCTTGTCCACTTGTGTTGCCACTTTCAAAGATCTGAGGACCTGCACGCCCAGGTCTCTCTGACTTTCTATATTCCTCAGAGTTTTGCCATTTACGGTATGTTTCCCCTCTATGTTAGACCTACCAAAACGCATTACCTCACATTTGTCTGGATTAAACTCCATTTGCCATTTCTCTGCCCAAGTATCCAACCTATCTATGTCCTGCTGTATTCTCTGACAATCCTCAACACTATCTGCCACTCCACCAACCTTGGTGTCATCCGCAAACTTACTAATCAGACCAGCTACATTTTCCTCAAAATCTTTTATGTATGCTACAAACAACAGAAGCACATGTGCAGATCCCTGTGGAACACCACTAGTCACAACCTTCCATTCAGAAAAACATCCTTCCACTGCTACCCTCTGTCTTCTGTGGCCGAGCCAGCTGTATCCATCTTACCACCTCACCTCTGATCCCTCGTAAAAAGGCACCGGGAACCTGAAAGGGGGACCAGGCACTCCCCTCACAATTTATTACAACCACATTCCCCACTCAGCCAGTGACCCCTCCCCATGGCACCCATCCCTCCCTCGGTCCCTCGGTGAATCTAGGCCTTGAGTGGGTGTGTAACTGGCAACTGCTCTCACTGGTGCTGATGAGCAATGGAGTGCTATCACCCTCTAATTGGCCAGCGGGACTCCTGTTGGGTCATCTGCCAGTAGGCAAGACCCCCCGTTGCCAGCATACATTACACCCCAGATGTCTGTTAACAATGGCTGTGAACTTGAGTAATGCCACTCCATTAGCTCCAACACATTAGATCATCGTGCAATCCTAATATCTAATAATCATCCGTGTTTGTCTAACTGGGGAAGCAATGAGACATGTTTGATGAACTCAAAGTATATATTTCAAGCAACAAGAAATTGTTTTGATCTGTCAGTAAAGGGAGACACAGGGCCATGCCGGGCTGATGACTACTTACGTTCCGCTTACAGTCTGCAAGTTGTTCTCTTGTGCTTCGCATGTTTTCTATGCGTTTAGCAGATGTATGATTCAGATCGACAAATTTGCTCTTATACCATTCATCCATTTCCTGGGGAACACATAGTAAATATTAACAATCAAGGATAGGTTGTAAATAAAGGCAAGCAAAGCAATCTTGTATGAACATTTTAGTCACCAATGTTTTTGTATAATTTTTAGTCAACATCAGTGACCAAACATTCTATCGCAATTTCTAGTCACAGCAAGAAAATAACCTGATGATAAACACTCAGTTACTCCAAAGCGATGAGCAGCCTGTCACCTGATGACATGGCCATCTCATCATAAAGATATTCTATTGCTTTTATTGTTAAAAAAATATGTTTTCACAATTTTATTTCATACTTTTCATTTTTACCCACAGTCTTTCAACATGCACAATAGCATGGCACACCACCTAGAAAGACCTTGAGCGTACATCGAACAAATGCAATTCCATAGATATATTCAAACTCTCTGTTAGTAGCCTGACAAGTAATGTACTCGCATGAATAGAACCAGATGGTTTATTGTGTCCCTCAAGGTCAGGGATGATAGTGCTGCAGAATGAAACATTCTCCACTTTGCACCTCCTGATTGTATAAAACAACATTTTGGTGAGGTATGGCAAGGATTGATTCTAAGTATAAGCTCCTTACAGATTGCTCCAACAATGCTTCTTTCGTCTAACTGTGGAGGATTGAAAAGGACAAAGGTTGCTTTTTTCCTCAAACATGGCAGCACTTTTCATTTATTAAATTTCATTTACCAGATCGTTAATAATATCCTTTTTATGTATTCTAACTTACGTTTCAGTCATTTATTTAAGGAACATATCCATTTTTTGAGGAGAGCAAGAATAGCAAGGAAATGATTCGGGATAATGATCACTTAGTTATTTTTATAAATATAGATTTATGAAAGCAGTAATTTTTTTTGTGTTAAATGCTGTGTAAATAACTCAAGTTAATTTAGGTAGCTAAAGTCTATTTGTTTTAAATGATATCCCTTCATGTTTTTTAACATTTGGATGCTTACATTAGTGACAATGAGGGAAATTACATAAGAACTACTTATAACTTTGATTCAGTTACAGCATCAAACTCTTCCAATTAAATCAGTCCAGCATTTGCTAACATACATCACCTTCAACCAAAGAACAGCGCAGATATAATACTTCTCTACAGTGTGCTCATTCCATTCATGACTCTAGCCCAGATTCTATAATGCATCCTTTAAATTGGCATTACATTACTAGCACCACTTGTGCAGCAATTCAACTAGAAGCTATTCAGCTCTAATGGTTGCTTACAGTCGTCTGCCTAGCTTCTTAACTAAAAACAGAACATGCTCATCAGGTCTGGCTGCAAGCTGTGGAGGGAGAAACAGGTTTCGAGTCGGGTTTTGAAAAGGTTCAAAACGTTCACTCTGATTCTTTCCTCACAGATGTTGTCAGACCTGCTGAGTATTTTCAGCACTTTGTTTCTTGTTCAGATTTCCAGAATCTGTAGCATTTTGCTTTTATTTTATCTAACTTCTTGTTTGTACTTCGAGAAATGATGGCCATCTTCATCATCTGGGGTGTCTGGTAGGGCTCTGGTTGGTACGGTGGGTACGTAGGTGACTGCTGAGGCCAATCTGAGCATGGAAGGTTCTGCTGTAAATAGGGCAGACTACCACAGATGAGTGAGTTTTGGATGAGTTGCTCAGAGCTTCCTCTCCTGTATTTCCTCTCAGCCTTTGATATGGGTTTGCTTTCAAAGAAGGCTGCAGTTTTTTATTCATTTGCAGGAGGTGCACTGATCTTGCGTAAGTTTTTCCCTGGACCCGATGTCTCTATTAGTACTCCTAAATGAAGTCTCTAGAGCGTCCTTCTAGTGCTTCCTTTGACCGCCATGAGAGCGCACCCAAACCCAAGCTCTCCATACACGGTTTGCTTTGGTAAGCAAGTGTCTGAAGGGAATGGGTGGTAGAGTTCTACATTGTGTGGTATCTGGGTTTAATTCTAAATGAGACCTGGTATAAAGCACCACACAGGATATGATACAATGTTTCATGATCTTTCTCTCTCTTGTACAACCTCATAGTTAAGATGTAGTCACTATTAGAAACGTTCCAATAAATTAGATGTTTTCATTACCTCGGCAGACTCTGTCAAATATTCTGTGTCAGCACAATGAGACCATGAATTTTAGTCTTTTAGGAAAGAAAACCTGCCATGCTAACCTGATCTAATTTACATGTAACTCCTGGTCCACAGTAATGTGATCGACTCTTAACTTCCCTCTAAAATTATCTAGCAAGGTTCTTCAAGGGAAATTAGGGATGGGCAACAGATGCTGGCCTTTCCCATGACACCCACATCCCGTGAAAGAATAAAGAAAAAAATATGGTTGCAACAAGTGAAAGAACAAGTACAGTAAGGTCTCTGCCATTACCGGAAAGCTTCAAGCAGATTGGAGGTCTCAACCAGACAGAAATGTGGCTGAATTGGTGGTGAAGATTTGGCATGTACTGTACCGCACTGGGCCTCATGATGAAGCCAAGCGGTGAGCAAGTCATTAAGCTATTATACCCAGTGGCTGGTTGGGCAGACGCTGCCCCAATGAGGCAAGACATCGAGGAAGAGAAAGCTACCTATGGTGAAGTAATAAAAGCACTTGATGCCGACTTCAATCTGGGAAAGAATACCATTGTTGAGTAGGCTAAATTTATCTTTTCAGCCATTATGCAAAACTACATAGACCAGGAAGTATAGCACGCAAGGTCACAGGACAACTGATTGCAATCCTTCAACAAAGAGAGAGAGAATTCATTGAAACCTTATATGTGATCCTGAACCAGAGCTGTTCACTTTCAAGCAGTAAAGCCTTGTATCAAATTACATCTGATCTGCAGAGTAGAGGAAATGGAAACTTCTCAAATGGAGAAAGTCAACCGAAAAGCTGAATTTCCACAGCTGTTCACAAGACTAGGACAGTTGAAGACAGCTCAGCACATCACTCCATCCTGAAATGAAGCCAGTGTGTCAGTTTAACCCAGATAAGTTCCTTATCCACTCTTGACAAAGATAAAGAAGGAAAGTGGCACTATGTTGAAGCAAGGGGTTATTTCATATATGATGGAACCAACAAGCTGCTGCTTGGGGATGGTCCCAGTATGAAACCACAAATGGATTTATCAAAGATTTGTGTAGATTTTACAGCTGAACAAAGAAGCTGAACGCAAAGTTCTATGTCGTCTGTCGACTAGAGCTTAGCAAAATTTGGAAAGAGTTCAATCTTCATGAAGCCTCATGCAAATAGTATTTTTGGCGGGACTTCCGGTTGCGGCTATGACCAGCTAAGTCGCACGTTTGGCGGCTCCTGCTACAAAGATGTTTTCGGGCCGATTGGAGGGCCCCAACGGCGCTGTAAGGACAAATCCCGGTGGGGGAAGGCTCCCTGAGGAGAACCAGACCAACTTTATGGTCGGTACCCGGAGTGGGGTGGTAAAGAAAGCAACAGCAGCTCCCCAAAAAAAGCGGGGGAAGAAGACCAAAATGGCGGCCGGTGGCGCACCCGAGGAATGGAGGAAATGGGCGGAGGAGCAGCAGGCCGCTCTCCTGCGCTTCTTTACGGAGCTGAAAATGGAGCTCTTGGAGTCAATGAATGCGACGACCACCAGGCTGATGGGAGCCCAGGCGACCCAAGAGGCGTCGATTCGGGAGCTGCAGCAGGAGATGACTGTGAGGGAGGAGGAGGCCACGGTCCTCGTGGGAAAGGTAGAGGTGCACGAGGCACTCCACCTGAAATGGCAGAGCCGTTTTGAGGAGCTGGATACCCAAATGAGGCGGAAGAACCTGAGGATCTTGGGCCTGGCAGAAGGCCTGGAGGGATCAGACCTCCCGGGATACGTAGCAGAAATGCTGAGCTCCCTGATGGGGGCAGGGGCCGTCCCTTCGCCCCTGGAGCTGGAAGAGGCCTACAGGGTCATGGCTAGGAAGCCAAGAGCAAATGAGCCCCCGAGGGCGGTGCTGGTGCGGTTCCAGCGACTCAGCGATCGTGAGAGAGTGCTGGAGTGGGCCAAGAGGGAAAGGAGCAGCAAGTGGGAGAATTCGACGGTGAGGGTCTACCAGGACTGGAGTGCGGAGGTGGCTAAGCGGCGGGCCCGGTACAACCGGACGAAGGCGGTGCTACATGCAAAACGGATCAGGTTCGGAATGCTGCAGCCAGCGCGCTTGTGGGTCACCTACAGGAACCAACACCACTATTTTGAGTCCCCAGAGGAGGCGTGGGCCTTTGTACAGGAAGAGAAACTGGACTCGAATTAGACCCAGGGGATACTTGGCGGCCGTAGCCGCTCGGGTACTTTCAGCTGAACAAGCGGTTTTTTTTCGGCTGGGTCGGAACTGTGCAACTCTTATTGGAACGGTTTCCTTTTTTTTCTTCTTTCTTTGTTTGGATCTTGAACTCTTGCTTTGGGTTTTTCTTCTGATGTTTTTTCCCCCCTTTGCCAACTTCCCTTAGTTATTGTTATTGTGGTTATTCATGGTTATTTATGGTTATTTATGCTGTTTGGTAGAGGGCGACTGTTAAGTACATTGTTATTTGTTATCTATCTGTTATTTATAATGTTAAGTTGGGGAGGCGGGACGGGGGGGAGAGCAGATCGGGGATATGGGCTCCTAGGGGGGGTTCTTTACAGGCATGGACGGGGATGGGGGTGGAACGGAAGATGGCGGGGTGGGGTATGGCAGGGCGAAAGCGCGGGCTTTCCTCTGTTTTCCCGCGCGCGGGGCAGAGGAGGGGGATGGGGAGGAGTGCGGGGCGTGGCTAGCAATGGCGACCTTTCCCGCGTTGGAGCGGGGCCAGGGAGGAGTGGCAAGGGGGGGGAGGCCCCCCCCCCCGAGCCGGGGGGAGTCGGAGTGTGGCAGGAGCAGCCGGGTCAGCGTGAACCAGCTGACTTACGGGAGTACGATGGAGGGTACATCGCGGCTAGGAGGGGTCCTAGCCTGGGGGGGGTGGGGGGGGGGGGGGGGAGGGGGGTTAGGGAGGGACACCGGGTTGCTGCTGGAAAGACCAGAAACGGGAAGTGGAGGACTGGAGAGGTGGGGGGAGGGGGCCATCGCCATGGGGAGCGGGTCAGAAGGGGAGGGTCGACCCGGGGCGAGCAGGGAACAGGACATGGCTAATCGGCAGGGGAAGGGGGCGGGTCGTCCCGCGACCCGGCTGATCACTTGGAACGTGAGGGGGCTGAATGGGCCGGTCAAGAGATCAAGGGTATTCTCACACCTGAAGGGACTGAAGGCTGATGTAGCAATGTTACAGGAGACCCATTTGAAGGTAGTGGACCAGGTTCGCCTGAGAAGGGGGTGGGTGGGACAGGTGTTCCACTCTGGATTGGACGCAAAGAACCGGGGGGTGGCGATTCTCGTGGGAAAGAGGGTGTCGTTCGTGGCGGAGGAGGTGGTGGCGGATAAGGAGGGTAGGTATGTGATGGTGAAGGGTAAGCTGCAGGGGGAGAAAGTGGTGATGGTCAACGTATATGCCCCGAACTGGGATGACGCGGGTTTTATGAGGCGCCTATTGGGCCTCATTCCGGGACTGGAGGCAGGGGGCTTGATCATGGGGGGGGACTTTAACACAGTGCTGGACCCCGGGCTAGACAGATCGAGTTCAAGGACCAATAGGAGGCCGGCAGCGGCAGAAGTGCTGAGGGGGTACATGGAGCAGATGGGAGGAGTAGACCCATGGAGGTTTGGTAGGCCGAGGGCGAGGGAGTATTCCTTTTTCTCCCACGTCCATAGAGTGTACTCCAGAATCGATTTCTTCGTGTTGAGCAGGGGGCTGATCCCGAGGGTACGGGAAGCTGAGTACTCGGCCATTGCGATCTCTGATCATGCACCACATTGGGTGGATGTGGAAATGGGGGAGGCGCGGGACCAGCGCCCGCTGTGGCGGCTGGATGTGGGGCTGTTAGCGGACGACGAGGTGTGTAAAAGGGTCCGGAAGAGCATTGAGAGCTATCTGGACTTGAATGACACGGGTGAGGTGCAGGTGGGGATGGTCTGGGAGGCCCTGAAGGCAGTGATCAGGGGAGAGCTGATCTCCATAAGGGCACACAGAGAAAGAAAGGAGAGGCAGGAGAGGGAGAGGCTGGTGGGGGAGCTATTGGAAGTGGAGAGGAGATATGCGGAGGCACCAGAGGAGGGGCTGCTGGGAGAACGGCGCAGCCTGCAGGTCAAGTTCGACCTGCTGACCACCAGGAAGGCAGAGACGCAGTGGAGAAGGGCACAGGGCGCGGTCTATGAGTATGGGGAAAAGGCGAGCAGGATGCTGGCACACCAGCTTCGCAAACGAGATGCGGCTAGGGAGATTGGGGGAGTGAAGGAGAGGGGCGGGAAGGTAGGGCAGAAGGGGCAAGAAGTGAATGGGGTCTTTAGGGATTTTTACAAGGAGTTGTATCGGTCTGAGCCGCCGACGAGGAGAGGGGGAATGGAGGACTTCCTAAACAAATTGAGGTTCCCAAGGGTCCAGGAGGGGCTGGTAGAAGGGCTGGGGGCGCCAATAGGGCTAGAGGAGCTAGTCAAGGGAATAGGTCAGATGCAAGCGGGGAAGGCGCCGGGGCCAGATGGGTTCCCGGTGGAATTCTATAAGAAAAATGTGGACTTGGTGGGACCGGTACTGGTACGAGCCTTTAATGAGGCGCGAGAGGGGGGGGTTCTGCCCCCGACAATGTCGCAGGCTCTGATCTCCCTGATATTGAAGCGGGATAAAGACCCCGTGCAGTGCGGGTCCTACAGGCCTATCTCGCTTCTGAACGTGGATGCCAAGTTGCTGGCAAAGATCCTGGCAGCTAGAATAGAGGATTGTGTGCCAGGGGTAATCCATGAGGACCAGACGGGGTTCGTGAAGGGGCGGCAGCTCAACACGAACGTGCGGAGATTGCTGAATGTAATTATGATGCCGGCAGTGGAGGGGGAGGCTGAGATAGTGGTAGCGCTGGACGCGGAGAAGGCATTCGATAGGGTGGAGTGGGAGTACCTGTGGGAGACGTTGGAACGGTTTGGGTTTGGGGAAGGGTTTATTAAGTGGGTGAAGTTGCTCTACTCGGCCCCGACGGCGAGTGTAGTGACAAACGGGAGGAGGTCGGAGTATTTCGGGCTCTACCGAGGGACCAGGCAGGGATGTCCCCTATCCCCCCTACTTTTCGCACTGGCGATTGAACCGTTGGCGATGGCACTGAGGGGTTCAGGGGGGTGGAGAGGACTGACTAGGGGAGGGGAGGAACATCGAGTATCGCTGTATGCGGATGATCTACTGCTGTACGTGGCAGACCCAGAAGGGGGAATGCCGGAGATAATGGAACTATTAGCAGAGTTTGGGGACTTTTCAGGGTACAAACTAAATTTGGGCAAAAGCGAGGTTTTTGTGATACACCCGGGGGACCAGGGAGAGGGTATTGGGAGACTCCCCTTCAAGCGAGCAGGAAAGAGCTTTAGGTACTTAGGGGTGCAGGTGGCAAGGAACTGGGGGACCCTCCACAAGTTGAACTTTTCCAGGCTGGTGGAACAGATGGAGGAGGAATTTAAGAGGTGGGACATGGTACCGTTGTCGCTGGCGGGGAGGGTGCAGTCAATCAAAATGACGGTCCTCCCAAGGTTCTTGTTTTTATTTCAGTGCTTGCCCATCTTCCTCCCTAGGGCCTTCTTCAAAAAGGTGACGAGTAGCATCATGAGCTACGTGTGGGCGCATGGCACCCCAAGGGTGAGGAGGGTCTTTTTGGAGCGGAGTAGGGACAGTGGAGGGCTGGCACTACCCAATCTCTCGGGGTACTACTGGGCGGCAAATGTGTCAATGGTGCGCAAGTGGATGATGGAAGGGGAGGGGGCAGCTTGGAAACGAATGGAGAGGGCGTCCTGTGGCAACACAAGCCTGGGGGCCCTAGTAACGGCACCATGGCCGCTCCCCCCCACGAGGTACACCACGAGCCCGGTGGTGGCGGCCACCCTCAAGATATGGGGGCAGTGGAGGCGACACAGGGGGGAAATGGGAGGTCTGTTGGCGGCGCCAATAAGAGGGAACCATAGATTTATCCCGGGGAACATCGACGGGGGATTTCAGAGCTGGTACAGGGTGGGCATACGGCAGCTGAAGGACCTGTTTATAGAGGGGAGGTTTGCGAGCCTGGGAGGGCTGGAGGAGAAGTTTGAGCTCCCCCCGGGAAACATGTTCAGATATTTACAAGTGAAGGCATTTGCTAGGCGGCAGGTGGAGGGGTTTCCCCTGCTCCCCAGTAAGGGGGCGAGTGATAGGGTGCTCTCGGGGGTCTGGGTCGGAGGGGGGAAGACATCAGACATCTACAAGATAATGCAGGAGGCGGAAGAAGCATCAGGGGAGGAGCTGAAAGCCAAGTGGGAAGGGGAGCTGGGAGAGCAGATAGAAGACGGGACGTGGGCGGATGCACTGGAGAAGGTCAATTCTTCCTCCTCGTGTGCGAGGCTGAGCCTCATTCAATTTAAGGTGCTGCATAGAGCTCACATGACGGGGACAAGGATGAGCCGGTTCTTTGGGGGTGAGGACAGGTGTGTCAGATGTCTGGGAAGCCCAGCGAACCATTTGCATATGTTCTGGGCATGTCCGGTGCTGGAAGGGTTCTGGAAGGGGGTGGCAAGGACGGTGTCGAAGGTGGTGGGGTCCAGGGTCAAACCAGGATGGGGGCTTGCGATCTTTGGGGTCGGGGTAGAACCGGGGGTACAGGAGGCTAGGGTGGCCGGAATACTGGCCTTTGCGTCCCTTGTGGCTCGACGAAGGATATTAATTCAATGGAAGGACGCGAGGCCTCCAAGCGTTGAAACTTGGATTAACGATATGGCTAGCTATATTCAGCTAGAAAGGATCAAATTTGCCCTGAGAGGGTCGGTACAGGGATTCTCCAGGCGGTGGCAACCTTTCCTTGACTTTTTAGATCAGAGATAGACGTTCGGGGTCGTGGCAGCAGCAACCCGGGGGGGGAGAGGGGGGGGGGGGGGGAGGGGAGGGGGGGGGGCAGCAAGGGTCGTGGGGGGACATGCACGACTGTAACGTGGGCAAGTCTGCTCGCTGCTCATGTCTGAAACTGTAGGCTGCCTTGTTTGTTAAGTTGTTGCCTGGGGGGGGGGGGAGGACTGGTGCGCGCGAGAGGGCGGGCGAGGGAGGGATATTTGCCTAGAGGGATTGTGTTGTAAATAATTTAAAAATTAGTAGGGGTAAATGTTTGTATGGAAAAACTCTTTCAATAAAAATTATTTTTAAAAAAAAATAGTATTTTTGGCAACTACCCCTTCTTGTTGAGTCTAAGTTTCTCACAATCTTCATTACACCATTTGGGAAATTTTGTTTCAACCGTTTACCATTCGGCATCACATCAGCACCAGATATCTTTCATAGGACAATGTCAAGTGTCCGAGAAGGACTGGATGGAGTTGTATGTCGCATGGATGATGTCCTGATCCATGAATCCACTCAGAAAAAACGTGACACTAGAGTACAAGCTTTTCTACAATGCCTACAGGAAGCAGGACTTAGACTCAACACAACAACAAATACAAATTCTCTCAACTATCAAGTTCCCTGTGGATATTGTATCTGGTGTCAGAATTGATCCGCAGAAGAAAAGAGCGATCAAGGTGTTTCCAGGTGTTCGCAATGTGACTGAGCCTCAGAGATTCATAGGTATGGTAAATCAAGTCGGAAATTTCTTGCACAACCTAGCTGTTGTAATGAGCCATTATATCAGCTGTTTATAATAAGTCAATATATGGTGCTGGCTGCTCACACCACAGGTCTTTTTAGAAAATCCAAGAAATTCTGATATTACCTGATATTTTAGCTCACTGTGGCCCAGAGATAGCCACTATCATTGCTGCAAATGCATCTTCTGTATAATACTGATGGATGGAAAGCATAGACCAGTTTACAATGCATTCCATTCATTGACTGAACAGAGAAAGAAGGATTAGCTGGTTTGCAGATTACAGGCGGGATTCTGTGATCCTGAGGCTAAGTGTTGACGCCGTCGGAAATGCCGTCGCTTTTCCTGACAGTGTCAACATGGCCTCAGGATCAGCAATTCTGGTCCCTACAGGGGGCCAGCACACACTGGAGTACGCTCCAGCTGCTGATCGCAATGCTAACTGGGCGCCGCGGAATCCGCGCATGCACACATGCGCAGTGGCTTCCTTCAACGCGCTGGCCCCGACTCAACATGGTACAAGACTACAGGGGCCGGCACGAAAGAAAGGACGCCTCCACCAGGGAGGCCGGCCCTCCGATCGGTGGCCCGGCCCCGGGCTGAGAGAATCCCGCCCTATGTTCTTGGTCTCCACTTCAAGATAGAGGCAGACGACAAATCCTTAGTCACACTCCAAGAATACAATGATTCAGACTAAGGATGAAGAGGTGTGATGCAAACACAGAGTGTGTTCTGGGAACACAGTAGACTACAGTAGATGTTTTGTCCTGTATTCCAGCAGCAAGGCCTGAACAAGGTGATAAATTTTTTGTTGAACCACAACACTACCAGAAATAACTCACAGGCTAAATGAAATCAGAGATGCACAGAAATCTGAAGAAGAATGAGTCAAGGACAGCATAAAAGCAAAAGAAAAAGCATACAAAATGGTGAGGATTAGTGGGAAGCCAGAGGATTAGGAAGCCTTTAAGAGCAAGCAGAGGACTTCCGGTGGTGGTTATGAAGGAGTAAGTCGCACATTTGGTGGCTCCCGCTCGGGTCGGACTTTTGGACCTTTCCCCCCGATTTTCTACCGGACTTGAATTTTAAACAGAGGCAATTGTGTACTGAATTCCCACATCAGTGCTTGAAGAGGACTAGAAGTGCTCGTAAAGGCAGAAACAGAAAGACAGAGAAGGCTGGGGCTGAAGCTGCAGCGGGAGACAGCATGGCGGAGGACCGGACCTCTGGTTTGTCGACCCAGTGGTCAACGGAGCAGCTGATGCAAGTTATTCAGGAAGGCTTTGCTAAGCAGAAACAGGACTGCTTGGACCCGATAAAAGAGTCAATTGAGCGGCTGGAGCTTAGATTGGATGCCCAAGATCGGGCAATCAGAAGGTAGAGAATGCGCTGGCTGAGCAGGAGGAACATCAAACTGCGGTGGAGCTGGAGGTGGGGATGCTGAGAGACCAGCAGAAAAAGCTCCTGGAGAAGGTGAAGGACCTAGAGAATAGGTTCCGTCGGCAGAGCCTGAGGATCGTTGGGCTCCGGGAGGGGTCCGAAGGAGTGGACGCTGGGGCATTCATCGCAGACATGTTTGAGAAGCTGCTGGGGGTTGGGGTATTCTCCCGACCCTTGGAGGTGGACAGGGCTCACAGAGCACTCGTGAGGAAGCCGCGAATGGAAGACCCCCCCCCCAAGGGCAATGGTGGTGAGATTCAGGGGCAGCAAGGTAAGCACTGTGGCTTCACAGCACCAGGGTCTCAGGTTTGATTCCCTGCTGGGTCACTGTCTGTGCGGAGTCTGCATTTTCTCCCAGTGTCTGCCTGGGTTTCCTCCGGGTGCTCCAGTTTCCTCCCACAGTCCAAAGACGTGCAGGTTAGATGGATTGGCCATGCTAAATTGCCCTTAGTGACCAAAAAGGTTAGGTCTCATTGGGTTACGGGGATAGGGTGGAAGTAAGGGCTTAAGTGGGACGGTGCAGACATGATGGGCCGAATTGCCTCCTTCTGCACTGTCTGTTCTATATCTATGTCTATTTTACAGGTACTTGGATAAGGAGCATATTCTACAGTGGGCCAAGCAGACACGGAGCGGTAAGTGGGACAACAGTATCCTGCGGGTTTACCAAGTTCTGAGTGTGGAGGTGGCCAGGAGAAGAGCAGGCTTCAACCAGATTAGGTCGATCCTTTTTAAGAAAAGGGTGAAGTTTGGACTGTTGTATTCAGCCATCTCTGGGTCACGTACGAGGAACAGCACTTATATTTCGAGTCGCCTGATGACGTGCTGAGAACTTTTGAACTTTGCTGCAACGTTCATGGGTTTTTTGGGGGGTTTTTTTGTTCTTTAAAAAATAGTTTCCTGCTTTTTGTTTTGTGGAAGCTGTTTGTAATGCCTTCTGTATTGATTTGGGACCAGTGGCAGAGCTGAGTGAGTTAAGGTTTTCATTTGCACTGTTGGGGGATGGAGATGTGCTTGTTTAGATTTTGGTATTTTTCTGTTGGGCAATTCTATGGGGATTGTTTGATGTTGGAGTATGTTTGTATGAGCTGGGGGGAGGGGGGGGGAACAATAGGTGGGAGACTATCCGGTGCTAGGGCTGGGGGCAACCAAGCTAGCTGGCTGGGCTAGCTCATGGAAGCTTAGTGGGGGGTGTGCATATGTTCAGTTTTTTAAAGGGGCTGGGTTACAGAGTGTTGTTACTGGGTGGGGGGAGGGGGCAAAATGTTCTGCTGACGAGAGAGGGACTTGGGCTAAAGGACAGAGAGGAGGTTGGGGGCGGAGGCTGCCTGGGGGCGGGCTGGTGGAGGCATGGAGCATGGGTTGGAGGCGGGCCCAAAAAGGGGATGGTTGATTGGCGAAGGAAGGGGGGGGGGGGGCAATGAGCCCCCCAACTAGGCTAATCACCTGGAATGTTCGAGGGTTAAATGGGCCGGTCAAGAGGGCACATGTGTTCGCGCATCTTAGGGGACTGAAGGCGGACGTGGTAATGTTGCAGGAGACGCACCTTAGAGTAACTGACCAGATTAGATTGAGGAAAGGCTGGGTCAATCAGGCCTTTCACTCGGGACTAGATTCAAAGACTAGAGGGGTCACAATCCTGATCAATAAACGGGTGGTAATTGGGGCGGGTAGAATAGTCTCGGATGTGGGAGGTCGGTACATTATGGTCAGTGGGAAGCTAGAGGGGGTGCAGGTGGCATTAGCAAATGTGTATGTGCCAAATTGGGATGATGTGTGGAGTTTATAAAGAGGATGCTGGGGAAGATACCGGACCTGGACACGCACAAGTTGGTCATGGGAGGGGACTTCACCAGTTATTGACCCTGGCTTGGACCGGTCAAGCTCGAAAATGGGCAGGGTGCCAGCAATGGTAAAACTAAAAAGGTTCATGGAGCAGATGGGGAGGTGGATCCATGGAGATTTGGGCAGCTGAGGGTGAAGGAGTTCTCCTTCTACTCACACGTGCATAAATTGTACTCCCGGATTGATTTCTTTATTTTGAGCAGGGCCTTACTGGCAGGGGTGGTGGACACGGGGTACTCGGCAATCACAATCTCAGACCATGCTCCTCACTGGGTTGACCTGCAGGTTAGTAAAGACAGTAACCAGTGCCCGCAATGGAGGTTAGTTGTGGGACTTTTGGCTGTCGAAGGGGTGTTCGAGCAGCTGAGAAAAGATATTTGGAACTACCTGCAGGTCAACAACATAGAGGAAATTTCAGCAGCGGTGATCTGGGAAACATTGAAGGCAGTGGTCAGAGGGGAGCTAATCTCGATACAGGCCCATAGGGAGAAGGTGGACAGGGCAGAGACGGACCGACTGGTAAAGGAGATACTACAGATCGATAGGAGGTATGCGGAGACCTCAGAGGCAGAGGAATGGCGGAGGCCACAGGTGGAGTTTGGCTTGTTAACCACAGGGAGGGCGGTGGAGCAGCTGAGAAAGGCGAGGGAGGTGATCTACGAGTATGGAGAGAAGGCCAGCAGAATGCTTGCACAGCAGCTGAAGAAGATGGAGGCAGCCAGGGAGATAGGGAAAGGAAATGACGGAGATGGGAACCTGGTTGGAGATTCAGCAGGGTGAATAAAGTGTTTAGGGATTTCTACAGTAGGCTGTATAGATCGGAACCCCCTATGGGGCCGGAGGGGATGAGGCACTTCTTGGGGGGTGGGGGGCAGAATTTCTCAAAGCTGGACGGGGAGCTGGTAGAGAGCTGGGGGCCCTGATTGGGTTGGAAGAGATAGTGGAGGGTCTGGAGGCCATGCAGTCAGGTAAAGCCCCGGGGCCGGACTGGTACCCAGTGGGGACCCTGGACCCGTGGGGACCCTGGTACCCAGTGGGGACCCTGATTGGGTTGGAAGAGATAGTGGAGGGTCTGGAGGCCATGCAGTCAGGTAAAGCCCCGGGGCCGGACTGGTACCCAGTGGCATTTTATAAAAACTTCTCTGGGATATTGGGGCCAGTGTTGATGAGGATGTTCAATGAGGCAAGGGAAAGAGGGGTTCTGCCCCCGACAATGTCACAGGGCACAATTTCACTGATTCTTAAGCGGGTCAAGATCCCGGAGCTGTGTGGGTCCTAAAGGCCGATATCCCTGTTGAATGTGGACGCCAAACTGCTGGCCATAATTTTGTCCTCCAGGATTGAGGATTGTGTTCCGGATGTTATTGGGGAGGACCAGATGGGGTTTGTTAAGGGTAGGCAATTGATGGCCAATGTAAGAAGGTTGTCAAACGTGATCATGATGCCCCCGGAAGATAGGGAGATGGAAGTAGTGGTCGCAATGGATGCAGATTGGGTAGAATGGGATTATCTGTGGAAGGTACTGGGACAGTTTGGATTTGGGTGGGGCTTTACTGACTGGGTCAGGTTGCTATATCAGGCTCCTGTGGAAAGCGTACGGATGAATAGGACAACATTGGACTATTTTAGATTGCACTGAGGGACGAGACAGGAATGCCCCTCTCCCCACTGTTGTTCGTGCTAGCTACAGACCCGTTGGCAATTGCTCTGGGAGCCTCAAGGGGCTGGAAGGGGCTAGTCTGGGGGGGGGGGGGGGGGGGGGTTGGAGCACAGAGTCTTGCTCTATGGAGATGACCTGCTTCTGTATGTATCAGACCAAATGGAGGGGATGGAAGACATCATGAGTATTCTAGGGGAATTTGGCTGGTTTATGGGGTATAAGCTAAATATGGGGAAAAGTGAGATGTATGCGGTCCAGGCGAGGAGACAGGAGAGACGATTGGGGGAGCTGCCATTTAAATGAGTAGGGGGACGCTTTAGGTACCTAGGCATTCAAGTGGCGCGGGAATGGAGCCGGCTGCATAAATTAAACCTGGCCCGACTAATAGACCAAATGAAGGACGATTTTCGGAGATGGGACGTGCTCCCGTTGTCATTAGCTGGGAGGGTGCAGAATGTGAAGAAACGGTCCCCCCGAGATTCCTGTTCGTGTTTCAATGTCTCCCCATCTTTATTCTGCAGTCCTTTTTTTAAATGGGTCAACAAAGTTATCACAGACTTTGTTTGGACAGGCAAGACCCCGCGAGTCAGGAAGGTAATACTTGAGCGGAGTCAAGGAGAGGGCGGGCTGGCGCTGCCAAATTTTAGTAACTATTACTGGGCGGCGAATATAGCCATGATCAGGAAGTGGGTGGTGGGGGAGGGGTCGGCATGGGAGCGTATGGAGGCGGCTTCATGCAAGGGCACCAGTCTGGGGGCGTTGGTAACTGCGTCTCTGCCGTTCCCGTCGGCACGGTACTCCACTAGACCCGTGGTGGTGGCGGCCCTGAGAGTCTGGGGGCAATGGAGGAGACATTTGGGAGCAGAGGAAGCATCGGTTTGGTTCCCAATCTGTAATAATCACCGGTTTTCCCCAGGAAGTATGGATGGGGGGGTTCCGGATATGGCGGAGAGCAGGGATTGATAGGATGGGGGATATGTTTCTGGAGGGGTGCTTTCAGATTATGAGGGCAGTGGAGGGTTAGCAAGGGGAAACAAATTCAGGTATCTGCAGGTGCGGTACTTCCTACGTAAACAGGTATCAACCTTTCCGCTCCTACCAGACAGGGTAGTTTCCAGAGGGTAGGTAGGAGAAGGGAGTGTCTCTGACATTTACAAGGAACTTATGGGGTCACAGGAGACGCAGACTGAGGAGCTGAAGCGCAAGTGGGAGGAGGAGCTGGGAGGAGAGATAGAGGATGGCCTATTGGGGGGATGCGTTGAGTAGAGTCAACGCATCCGTAACATGTGCCAGGTTCAGCCTGGTACAATTCAAGGTCGTTCACCGGGCCCATATAACAGCGGCCCAGTTGAGCAGATTCTTTGGGGTGGAAGACAGGTATGCAAAATGTGCGGGAGGACCAGCGAACCATGTCCACATGTTCTGGGCATGTCCGAAGCTTAGGGGATTTTGGCAGGGGTTTGCAAATGTCACGTCCACGGTGTTAAAAACAAGGGTGGCACTGAGTTCAGAGGTGGTGATTTTCGGGGTGTCGGAAGACCCGGGAATCCAGGAGGAGAAAGAGGCAGATGTTCTGGCCTTTGCTTCCCTGGTAGCTCAGAGACGGATACTATTAGCTTGGAGAGACTCAAAGCCCCCGAAGTCGGAGACCTGGCTGTCGGACATGGCTAGCTTTCTCTGTTTGGAGAAAATCAAGATCGCCTTGAGAGGGTCAATGTTAGGGGTCGCCCAGAGGTGGCAACCGTTCGTCGACTTCTTCACGGAAAATTAATCGTCAGCAGAAGGGGGGGGGGGTTTAGCTTAGAGTAATATAGGGTTAATAAAGGTGAGACCTGTAAGGGAGGGAGACGGCTTTTGCACTATGTCTATAGTTTCATGTATAATGTTTATTTTGTTGTTGTTATAAAACCAAAAATACCTCAATAAAATGTTTATTAAGTAAAAGCGAGGACAACTAAAAACGCAATAGGTGGGGGAGGTGTTTAAAACAGTGAGAGGAGAGCCGGGAGTTTCAGTGTTTAAAACAGCGAGAGGCGAGCCGGGAGTTTCAGTGTTTAAAACAGCGAAAGGAGAGCCGGGAGTTTCAGTGTTTAAAACAGCGAGAGGCGAGCCGGGAGTTTCAGTGTTTAAAAAACTGAGAGGAGAGCCGGGAGTTTCAGTGTTTAAAACAGCGAAAGGAGAGCCGGGAGTTTCAGTGTTTAAAACAGCGAGAGGCGAGCCGGGAGTTTCAGTGTTTAAAACAGCGAGAGGAGAGCCGGGAGTTTCAGTGTTTAAAACAGCGAGAGGAGAGCCGGGAGTTTCAGTGTTTAAAACAGTGAGAGGAGAGCCGGGAGTTTCAGTGTTTAAAACAGCGAGAGGAGAGCCGGGAGCAGAGAGGAGTGGACCTGCCGGGACACTGCGCTGCGGGGAGGATAAAGGCAGCACCAGGTTCGGGGCTGAGCAGAGAGGAGTGGACCTGCCGGGACACTGCGCTGCGGGGAGGATAAAGGCAGCACCAGGCTCAGGATTGAGCAGAGAGGAGTGGACCTGCCGGGACACTGCGCTGTGGGGAGGATAAAGGCAGCACCAGGTTCGGGGCTGAGCAGAGAGGAGTGGACCTGCCGGGACACTGCGCTGCGGGGAGGATAAAGGCAGCACCAGGTTCGGGGCTGAGCAGAGAGGAGTGGACCTGCCGGGACACTGCGCTGCGGGGAGGATAAAGGCAGCACCAGGTTCGGGGCTGAGCAGAGAGGAGTGGACCTGCCGGGACACTGCGCTGTGGGAAGGATAAAGGCAGCACCAGGCTCAGGATTGAGCAGAGAGGAGTGGACCTGCCGGGACACTGCGCTGCCGGTAGGACAACTGCTTGTCTGTTTGTTTATTTCAAAATTGAAAAAAACCCGGTAAAGTGACATCGCAGGAGACTGTGACCTGATTGGCTGAAAGGCAGACAGGTTTACATTTGAATATTTGTGGAGTTACTAGTTTTAATTTGATTTAAATTACTATTTTTAAGTTAATTTGAATTACTATTTTTTAATCTCACTTAAATAACTATTTTAAGTTGATTTAAATAACTTTTCAAATTTCAATTAAATAACTATTTAATTTGTTGTCAGATCAAGCAAGATAAATACTCAGGGATAAAGCTAATTAAATAGTATACAGGAGATTGGATATAATCCAACACAAAAACATCTTTCTAAAGTTTAATTTCAAAAGTTCAATTTAAAGGAATAAATCATGGCAGGACAGCTCCAAGGAATGGTCTGCTCCTCTTGCTCCATGTGGCAGGCTGGGGACCCCAGGGTCAGCAAGTGTACAGGAAGTGTCTCCGGTTACAGCTCCTGGAAGCTCAAGTTTCAGAGCTGGAACGGCGGCTGGAGACACTGTGGAGCATCCGCGAGTCGGAGAGCATCGTGGATAGCACGTAGAGAGAGGTGGTCACACCACAGGCTCAGACTCCGCAGGCAGGAAGGGAATGGGTGACCACCAGACAGAGCAAGACAGCGAGGCAGGTAATGCAGGAATCCCCTGTGGCCATTCCCCTGCAGAACAGATATACCACTTTGGATACTGTTGAGGGGAATGGCCTCTCAGGGGAAAACAGCAACAGCCAAATTTGTGGCACCACGGTTGGTTCTGCTGCAGAGCGGAGGGGTGATAAGTGTGATAGTGCAATAGTTATAGGGGATTCAACTGTAAGGGGAATAGACAGGCATTTCTGTGGCCTCAAACAAGACTCCAGGATGGTATGTTGCCTCCCTGGTGCAAGGGTCAACGATTTCTCGGAGCGGGTACAGGACATTCTGGAGGGGGTGGGTGAACAGCTAGTGGTCGTGGTACACATTGGTACAAACAACATAGGTTAAAAAAAGGGATGAGGTCTGAAAAGCAGAATACAGGGAGCTAGGAATGAAGTTAAGAAATCGGACCTCGAAGGAAGTGATCTCAGGACTGCTACCTGTGCCACGTGCTAGTCACAATAGAAATGGCAGGATATATAGGATAAATACGTGGGTGAAGGAATCGTGTCATGGGGAGGGTTTCAGATTCCTGGGGCATTGGGACCAGTTCTGGGGAGGTGGGAACTGTACAAACCGGACGGGTTACACCTGGGCAGGACTGGAACTGATGTCCACGGGGGGCTATTTGCTAGAGCGTTTGAGGGGGGGGTTAAACTAATGTGGCAGGGAGATGGGAACCGATGCAGGAAGTCGGAATGCAGTAAAACAGGGACAGAAACAAAAGGCAGCAAGGGGGAAACTGTAAGGCAGAGAAGCCATAGTCAAAAATCAAAAAGGGCGACAGTACAAGGTGCAGTGACTGAGGGGAGCTCAGTGAATAGGCTCAGTAATACTAAAAGGAATAAAACGGGAAGTAAAAACATAAATGGTAAGTGACGTGGCAGGTTGTTACATGAAGTTATGGGTTCAACGACAAGGAAAATTAGGAGAAAAGTTATGAGGAAAAATAACTTAGGAGAGGTTACTGATCAAGGTGTTAAGATTCAAAGCAGGTATAAAAGCCAACATATGTGTACTTTACCGGAATGCTCATAGTTTTCGGAATAAGGTAAATTAGTTGATGGCGCAAATCATCGTGAATGACTATGATTTAGTGGTCATTACTGAAACATGGTTAAAGGATGGCCACGACTGGGAGTTAAATATCCAAGAGTATCAAACTATTCAGAAGACAGAGTGGATGGTAAGGGAGGTGGTGTAGCTGTGTTATTTAAGGATGACATCCGGGCAATAGTAAGGGATGGCATCGGTGCTATGGAGGATAAGGTTGAATCCATTTGGGTGGAAATCAGGAATAGTATGGCAAAAAATTCACTGATAGGCGTAGTCTATAGGCCACCAAATAGCAACATTATGGTGGGGCAGGCAATAAACAAATAACGGATGCATGGAACCTACGAGGGAACAAGTGGTCCTAGATCTGGTCCTGTGTAATGAGTCAGGATTGATAAATGATCTCATAGTTAGGGATCCTCTCAGAAGGAGCAATCACAATATGGTGGAATGTAAAATACAGATGGAGGGTGAGAAGATAAAATCAAACACGAGTGTTTTATGCTTAAACAAAGGAGATTACAATGGGATGAGAGAAGAACTAGCTAAGGTAGACTGGGAGCAAAGACTTTATGGTGGAACAGTTGAGGAACAGTGGAGAACCTTCCAAGCGATTTTTCAGTGCTCAGCAAAGGTTTATACCAACAAAAAGGAAGGACGGTAGAAAGAGGGAAAATCGACCGTGTATATCTAAGGAAATAAGGGAGAGTATCAAATTGAAGGAAAACGCATACAAAGTGGCACAGATTAGTGGGAGACTAGAGGACTGGGAAATCTTTAGGGGGCAACAGAAAGCTACTGAAAAAACTATAAAGAAGAGTAAGATAGATTATGAGAGTAAACTTGCTCAGAATATAAAACAGACAGTAAAGGTTTCTACAAATGTAAAACAAAAAAGAGTGGCTGAGTTAACTATTGGCCCTTTAGAGGATGAGAAGGGAGATTTAACAATGGGAGATGAGAAAATGGCTGAGGAACTGAACAGGTTTTTTTTGGGTCGGTCTTCACAGTGGAAGACACAAATAACATGCCAGTGACTGACGGAAATGAGGCTATGACAGGTGAGGATCTTGAGATGATTGTTATCACTGTGGAGGTAGTGATTGGCAAGCTAATGGGGCTAAAGGTAGACAAGTCTCCTGGCCCTGATGGAATGCATCCCAGAGTGCTAAAAGAGATGGCTAGGGAAATTGCAAATGCACTCATGGTAATTCACCAAAATTCACTAGACCCGGTGGATTGGAAATTAGCAAACGCGACAACACTGTTTAAAAAAGGAGGGAGGCAGAAAGCGGGTAATTATAGGCCAGTTAGCTTAACTTCGGTAGTAGGGAAGATGCTGGAATCTATCATCAAGGAAGAAATAGCGAGTCATCTGGATGGAAATTGTCCCATTGGGCAGACGCAGCATGGGTTTATAAAGGGCAGGTCGTGCCTGACTAATTTAGTGGAATTTTTTGAGGACATTACCAGTTCGGGAGATAACGGGGAGCCAATGGATGTGGTATATCTGGATTTCCAGAAGCTTTTTTGACAAGGTGGCACACAAAAGGTTGCTGCATAAGATAAATATGCATGGCATTAAGGGTAAAATAGTAGCATGGATAGAAGATTGGTTAATTAATAGAAAGCAAAGAGTGGAGATTAATGGGTGTTTCACTGGTTGGCAATCAGTAGCATGTGGTGTCCCTCAGGAATCAGTATTGGGCCCACAATTGTTCACAATTTGTATAATTGATTTGGAGTTGGGGACCAAGTGCAATGTGTCCAAGTTTGCAGACGACACGAAGGTGAGTGGTAAAGCAAAAAGTGCAGAGGATACCGGAAGTCTGCAGAGGGATTTGGATAGGTGAAGTGAATGAGCTAAGGTATGGCAGATGGAATACAATGTTGACAAATGTGAGGTTATCCATTTTGATAAGAATAACAGCAAAAAGGATTATTATTTAAATGAAATGAAAATCGCTTATTGTCACAAGTAGGCTTCCATGAAGTTACTGTGAAAAGCCCCTAGTCGCCACATTCCGGTGCCTGTTCGGGGAGGCTGGTACGGGAATCGAACCGTGCTGCTGGCCTGCTTGGTCTGCTTTAAAAGCCAGCGATTTAGCGGAGTGAGCTAAATGATAAAATATTTAAAAAAGGATTATTATTTAAATGATAAAATATTAAAACATGCTGATGTGCAGAGAGACCTGTGTGTGCTAGTGCATGAGTCGCAAAAAGTTGGTTTACAGGTGCAAAAGTGATTAAGAAGGCAAATGTAGTTTTGTCCTTCATTGCTAGAGGGATGGAGTTTAAGACTTGGGAGGGTATGCTGCAATTGTATAAGGTGTTAGTGAGGCCACACCTGAAGTATTGTGTTCAGTTTTGGTCTTCTTACCTGAGAAAGGATGTACTGGCACTGGAGGGTGTGCAGAGGAGATTCACTAGGTTAATCCCAGAGCTGAAGGGGTTGGATTACGAGGAGAGGTTGAGTAGACTGGGACTGCACTTGTTGGAATTTAGAAGGATGCAGGGGGATCTTATAGAAACATATAAAATTATGAAAGCAATACGTAGGGTAGATGTGGGCAGGTTGTTTCCACTGGCGGATGAAAGCAGAACTCGGGGGCATAGCCTCAAAATAAGGGGCAGTAGATTTAGGACTGAGCTTAAGACGAGCTTCTTCATCCAAAGGGTAGTGAATTTATGGAATTCCCTGCCCAGTGAAGCAGTTGAGGCTCCTTCATTGAATGTTTTTAAGATAATGATATAGTTTTTTGAAGAATAAAGGAATTAAGGGTTATGGTATTCAGGCCGGAAAGTGGAGCTGAGTCCACAAAAGATCAGCCATGATCTCATTGAATGGTGGAGCAGGCTCAAGGGGCCAGATGGCCTACTCCTGCTCCTAGTTCTTATGTTCTTATGAGAAGATGAAATATGAGTGTAAGCTAGCTGGTAATACAAATGGAGATAGGAAGAGTTTTTTTCAATAAATAGAAGGTAAGAGAGAGGCAAAAATAGACATTGGACCACTGGAAAATGTGGCTGGAGAAGTACTGATAGGAAACAAAGAAATGGCAGACAAACTGAATAGTTATGTTGCATCAGTCTGCACGGTAGAGGATACCAGTGAGATGTTCGAGCTCCTGGAGAATCAGAGGGCACAGGTGAGTGTAGTGGCCATCATTAAAGAGAAGGTTCTGGAGAAACTGAAAGGTCTGAAAGTGGATAAATCTCCTGTACCGGATGGACTACACCCCAGGGTTCTGAAAGAGATAGCTGAGGAGATTGTGGAGGCATTCATTGTGATCTTTCAGGAATCACTGTAGGCAGAGAGGGTCCCAGAGGACTGGAAAGTGGTGAATGTAACACCCCTGTTCAAGAAGGGGGAAGGTAGAGGATGGGTAATTATAGGCCGGTTAGCCTGACTTTAGTCATTGGTAAGATTTTAGCATCCATTATTAAAGATGAGATCGTGGAGTACTTGGAAGTGCATGATAAAATAGGACTGAGTCAGCATGGCTTTGTCAAGGGGACGGCATGTCCAAAAAATCTGTTTTAACAAGGAAGTTAGACAAAGGAGAACCAGTGGACACAATTTATTTAGATTTCCAGATTTGGCAAGGTGCCACATAAGAGACTTAAACAAGTTCAGAGCCTATGGTGTTAAGGGTAAGATTATGGCATGGATAACGAATTGGCGTACTGGCAGAAGGCAGAGAGTTGGGATAAAGTGTTCTTTTTCAGGATAGCAGCCAGTGACTAGTGGTGTACCTCAGGGTCGGTGCTGGGACCACAACTTTTCACAATATACATTAATGATCCGGAAGAAGAGGGCAGCAGGGTGGCGCAGTGGGTTAGCCCTGCTGCCTCACGGCGCCGAGGTCCCAGGTTCGATCCCAGCTCTGGGTCACTGTCTATGCGAAATTTGCACATTCTCCTCGTGTTTGTGGGGTTTCGCTCACACAACCCAAAAGATTTGCAGGGTAGGTGGATTAGCCATGCTAAATTGCCCCTTAATTGGAAAAAATAAATTGGGTACTCTAAATTTTTTTTTTAATGATCCGGAAGAAGGAACTGAAGGCACTGTTGCTAAGTTTGCAGATTGTACAAAGATATGCAGAGGGACAGGTAGTATTGAGGAAGCAGGGGAGCTACAGAAGGACTTGGACAGGCTAGGAGAGTGGGCAAAGAACTGGCAGATGGAATACAATGTTGGGAAAGTATGAGGCTATGCACTTTGGAAGGAGGAATGGAGACATAGACTATTTTCTAAATGGGGAAATGCTTAGCAAATCAAAAGTACAAAGGGAAAAATCACCCATGGGATACCAATCCTCAATTTCCACCAAAGGAGCTGAGGACTTGATTGGGTAATCCAGTGAAACTTCCGCAGTGGTTGTCCCTAAAGAATTGAAGTCAGGGACTTGAGGCGGAGGTGCAATATTATGAGGAGAATTAAAGACTTTGGGGGAGATGTAATGATATAAGGGATCAAATCTATCTGTGTGATGTGCTGAAGAGACAGTATAAATCATCACAGGAGGAGATGCAATGTCTCATGGCCTTGCTCTCTTTTGTACAACAGTGGTTACGACATAGGGCTAGATTACCAGCTGTTCACGTCGGCGGGAAATTCTGGTCCCAGGCCGGCGCGCGGGTTTCCCGGCAACAAGGGTTGCTGGCATTCCTGGGCTGGATTCTCCGCACTCCAATGCCAAAATCGTGGCTGGTGCCGGCGTGGAAAATCCATTTTCCTGCAGGCAATTGGACCGGCGCTGGTTCCCCGATTCTCCGGGACCCCAAAAGCATTGTACTCGGAGAGTACGCCAAGCCGCCTGCGGCCATTGCTGAAGTCCCAACAGCTTGGATCTAACATGGTCCTGTTGGTCGGGATACTAGCGTGGCAGCTGCAGACTCAGTCTGCGGCCACCCTGGTCGGGGACGGGCCGATCGGAGGGCATGAGGGGCCCTATACGCGGCCGGGCAATTTTTGGGTGGGTGGTCAGGGTCGGGCATGCGGCCGATCGGGGGCACTGTGTTTAGGGTCTAGCACTGCAGTCTGAGTCCACCATGGAGCACGGCGTGGCCGCTGGAGGCCGCCACCACGCGCATGCGCGGCCTCTGACCCAGAGGTGCGGGGGCCCGTATCTACAGCAAGGGTTGCTAGTTTTAGGCTGGTTCCTGCTAGCCCCCTGCAGGGCTAGGAATACGTGGCCCTTTCACACAAGTTTTTACAGCGGCTTGGGGACATAGCCCCAAAAACAGAGAATCCAGCCCCCAGTTGATAACGGTGGGACCAGCTTGTCCCACTGATGGGCTGCCTTCCCCGTCAAAAAACATGTGGCAGGGTGGTCAGTAAATCCCACCCGTATTCACCATTAAGAGATGTCCTAACCAACTTTGAGTTTTCCTTACCTCAGCAGACTCTGTAAGTATTCTGTTAGCACAATGAGACCAAGAATATTATACATTTAACTAGTTCATATAATAAGCTATTCCCCTCTGCTTTCCCAGCTCTATTTACTTCTAAATGAAAAATAGTTGACTTTAATGTACCGGTATAAAAGGTTGTGACTTTTAACTTTAAAAAGCAAAATAAATTAGGCTTACATATATACAACCCCTTATTCCATTTCTTGAAAAGTATCATAGTGCTTTATATAGAATGAACTATTTGGAAGAATGCTGCATGTTTCTGTGCAGGTCAATATGGCAATCAATTTGCACATAGCAGGATCCAATATATAGCCAGGAGATAAAGGATTGCGTAATCTGTTCAAGCGACATTAGGTTAGAGAGAAAGACTTCCCCTGACAATGGAGAATCAACCTTCTTTGCTGCAAATAAAAGCATGAGATGCATTGTATGAAGCTGAACAAAAAACTGGATTTCAATTTAACACCTTATGTAAAAAACCTTATGTACCGATAATGTACCCTCTTAGTATTCAAGTGCTGAGTCAGCCTAGATTATATCCTTGAGACATACTGATAAAATCATGAAGGAGTGAATGAAAGGGAAGGACAAGGCAAAAAAAATTACTCTGTGGGGCAGGGATGAAATGAGCCAGCACAGGTCTGATAGTTAATATGGTCACCTGCTGTAAACCTACAGCACAAAATCATAGAGTGGGATTTGAACAAAATATATTTGATGCCAAGTTGGAGACTGCTAACTGTAGAGACGAGCTGCCTTTATCAGTGCTGCAAGGTTTGCCACTATCGATTGCCTGATCTGAAACAGGTGAAGGACGAGGAGACGTGGGAGAGCGATGCTAGGAATGTCAGTTCTGCACCATGCTGCTGCTGCCCAACATCTGCAGAAAGAAGTATTATTCCTCACTTCGGAAAATATTGGTGAAGCTCCTCTTCCTAAAGGCTGGTGCCATCGCAATATGATGTGAATAATGGGCTGGTGATTCTATTGGAATGTGCTTCAGAATCACCCTAATTACAGCATGTCATGATTCTACATAAAGAAGGCATGCGTCTGTGATCAGAAGTCATTAAATCATAGAACGGTTAGAGCAGAGAAGGTGTCATTTGGCCCTTCATATGTATGTCAGCTCTCTGAAAGAGAAACACATCTACTCCCACCCCAGATTCTCATGCAGGGCATTCTAGATCCTTTCCCCTTGCTGCAAATAAAATATGTTCATAATGTCGTCTTTGGTTCTTTTGCCAATGATCTTAAATCAGTGTCCTTCGGTTCTTGACACTTGCCCCAACAGGAACAGTTTTGTCCTACCTACTCTGCCCAAACCTCTCATGGGTCAAACACTTCCATCAAATCTCTTCTAGACCTTCTCTTCTCCAAGGATAGCAGCCCCAGCTTCACCAAACTATCCACATAGCTGGAGTGCTCATCCATGGAACCATTCTTGCAAATCTTTTCTGAACCCTCTCCAATGCCTTTACATCCTTCCTAATGTGTGGTATTTAGAATTGGACTCAACTGTGCAGTTGACACTGAACATTTGTTTTCTAAAGGTTCATTATAACTTCCTTACTCTTGTACTCTCTGCCTCTATTTATAAAGCTTACGATCCCATCTGCTTTCTCTGTCTCAATCTGCCCTATCACCTTCAACAAACTGTATATGTATACCACCAGGTCTATCTATCTCTGCACCATTTTTGGTATTGCATCCTTTATTCTATATTGGCTCTCTTCGTCCTTCCTACCAGAATGTATCACGTCACACTTCTCTCATTAAATTTCGTCTGCCACATGTCTGCCCGGAGTCTTGACATTGATCACTATCCTCCTCCTAGTTCACAATACGTCTATGTCTGCTGTAATCAGCAATTTAGATTGTGAACTGCATACTCAAATCTAGGCTCGGAATAAATATAAGGAAAAGAAGGGTCCTTATGCTGACCCCCATGGAACTCTCCCGTATATCTTCCTCTTATCTGATAAACAACTGTTCACAACTACTTTATTTTATGTCACTCAGTCAACTTTGTATCCATGCTGCAGCTGTCTGTTTTGTTCCGTGGCTTTGACTTTGCTGACAACCAGGATATATAACAATTTATCAAATGTCTTTTGGATGTCCATATACAGCAAATCAACTACATTACCTTCATCCATCCTCCTGTTACCTCATCAAGCAATTCAATCAATCAAGTTAGTTAAACAACTTTTAACAAATCCATGCTGGTGTTCCTTAATTAATTCACATTTTTCTAACTGACTTAGATTAGTATTTCTAAAAGCTTTCCTGCCACCAAGGTTAAACTAACTGGTCCGCAGTTGCTGAGCTTATTCTTACTTCCTTTTTTGAACAAGAGTGTAACATTTTCAATTCTCCAGTCCTCTGCTCCTACCCATGAACCTTAAGGACTGGAAGATTACTGCCAGTATTTCTGTCATTTCCAACCTTACTTCCATCATCTGATCATGGACTTATCAACTGCAGTCTTTTTAATACCTCCACTTTATCAGTTTGTAGCTTATCCAGTGTCTTACTATAATGTTGGCAGCATCATCTTCCTTGGTAAACACCAAATATGAAATACACATATTTATTATCCCAGCCATGCCCTCTGTCTCTGTCCTAAATCCACTTTTTGGTCCCTAATTGAATTAGCATTGGATGTTTGGTCACACTTGCCAAGATGCCACCAAGCATTTTTACATGACCGACAGAGTATTTGCCTTCTCAGGATCAGGTTGAACAAAGAGCAGATGCTGACCTGTGCCAACTGCTTTAAGGACAACTGCAGTTACAATGCAGTGTACCACCTGTACATATGTAGGGAAAATAAAGATAAATTGTAGCCTGAAATAGTCCACACTTGCTTACAGGACCACTAGTGTTGACATATGGGATGGTACTGTGAAGTATATAAGAACATAAGAACTAGGAGCAGGAGTAGGCCACCTGGCCCTTTGAGCCTGCTCCACCATTCAATGAGATCATGACTGATCTTTTGTGGACTCAGCTCCACTTTCCTGCCTGAACACCATAACCCTTTATTCCTTTATTCTCAAAAAAACTATCGATCTTTATCGTGAAGACATTTAATGAAGAAGCCTCAACTGCTTCACTGGGCAGGGAATTCCATAGATTCACAACCCTTTCGTTTCGAAAAGGTCCCACCCCCATCCTTCTAAATTCCAACGAGTACAGTCCCAGTCTACTCATCCTCTCCTCATAATCCAACTCCCTCAGCTCAGGGATTAATTTAGTGAATCTCCTCTGCACACCCTCCAGTACGTCCTTTCTCAGGTAAAGAAACCAAAAACTGAACGCAATACTCCATGTGTGGCCTCACTAACACAGTTGCAGCATAACCTCCCTAGTCGTAAACTCCATCCCTCTAACAATGAAGGACAAAATTCCATTTGTCTTATTAATCACCTGTTGCACCAGTAAACAAACTTTTTGCGACTCATGCACTAGCACACCCAGGTCTCTCTGCACAGCAGCATGTTTTAATATTTTATCGTTTAAATAATAATCCCTTTTGCTGTTATTCCTATCAAAATGGATAACCTCACATTTGTCAACATTGTATTCCAGCTGCCGGACCCTAGCCCATTCACATAACCTGTCCAGATCCCTCTGCAGACTTCTACACCTCTACACTTTTTGCTGTACCACTCATCTTCGTGTCGTCTGCAAACTTGGACACATTGCGCTTGGTCCCCAACTACAAATCATCTATGTAAATTTTGAACAATTGTGGGGCCAACACTGATCCCTGAGTGACACCAATTAGCACAGAGGGAAATGTTCCTTGCAAGATCTTGTAGCTGCACCTCTATTTCAAAACAATCAAAGAGAAAGTCAGGTGCAGGACTCAGCTGTGAGTAGTCTGCACACTTATACCTGCTCCATTAAGTCCCTTTCTTTTCTTGCTAACCTTCCACATCATAATGACACAGCAGTATATAAAGGCAAGTTTTTATTTTTTTCATCCCTCAATCATATCTTTTTCAACCTCAGTAATACAGATTATCTAATCATTACCACATCACTGTTTGTTAGACCTTGGTGTGCATAAATTGGCTGCCCCAATTTCAGCATTAGTGACGACATTTCAAAGGAACTTCCATTGCTGTAAAATGCTTCAGGATATCCTGAGGTCATGAAGGTTGCTATATAAAATGCAAGTCTTGTTTTGTTCTTGTTATAAGACCAAAGAATTTAATGTTATCAGCACTTAATATTCAAGCAAATCTTAAAGCAGTGAAAGCTAATTTAAAATTGATTTCTATTTGAAGATGAAATTCGCCTCCTGTGTGTTAGGATAGTGTTCCAAAGTATGTGTTCGCTCAGTCTGATATTGCATGTAGGACACATTAGCTATCCAGGGGTGGGCAATATCTCACTTTCTTTACCATCTCACCTGCAGATTCTTTGCTGATATGTCTTCATAATGAAGTTGAATGTCCCGGAGTGCAGCAGCCAGGTCTGGAATAGTGTATGTCACATCAACACTGGCAGTAATGCTGTAGATCTGTTTCATTAGTTCCTCAATTTCCTATTTAAAAGATAAATAATATATATAATTATAATTTCACAAAAAATAAGGAGAGAGGCTTGGAGCAGAAACAAAATTCTTTAACAATATTTTGTTACTTTTAAGTCTCTATAATTTGCTCCATGAAAACTTCTGACATCAATAATTTTTAAGAAAAATGTTATGCAGTCATTGTCAATGTGATATGTTTACCTTTTCAAATAATTCATTAAAAAGTAACTCCTGTTACTTATCTCTCTATTCATACACTTGAGTGTTTCTTTCTATAATATAACATTCCTTACATTTTTAGAGAACTGAAACAACTTAACTGGCCAATGTTATTATTGTATATGGCATCCTCCATATAACTCAATTTCTCATTTTGTATCCTTCCTCCCTTATATCCAGAAACTACAAAATTGGCATGAATGTATAACATATAAATCAGATTTATGTTGTGCTGAATATGAAACAATACCTCTTTGTGCACTCTCTGGAGGAATTCTAGTTCAACGTCAAGATTCTCCAGCTGTTTTTCAAGGTCCATTCGTGCTGCTGTGGCAGCATCTATATCCTGAAGTAATTATAAATCCTGTTACTTACTAATTGATACAATAGGAATTAAAGAAGAAAGACAAACTATATATGTAGCCATTAATTTATATAATTTATATATTATTACAGCAGAGATTAATTTTACATGGCGTTCTCATTTATCTGCTCTTACTTTGATGGAAGAGCTGTAGAAGCACCTGTAAAATAACATAAAGCTCATCCAGTGAAGTTACAGCTGATGAGTGAGAGAAGGTTCACAGAAAATCAGCCCCAATGTTTCCTATAGAAATATTGATAACAGCTTGAGATGTGGATGTATTAGTACTGGGCCTTTTTGGAAGCAAATAGGTCAGCAAACAGTGAAGGAGATAGTGGGAAATACAGACATGAAATAAATACTATAGACTGACAGACAAGCAGGAAGATAGATAGCAAGTAGTTTACTTACTGGGCGGAAAGCTTCAATTTCATCTTCTGCCTTCTTCCGAGCCACAACATATTCCTCATATTTGATCTTCACAGACTCCAGTTGGCCAGTTGTAGCATCTCTTGCAGCAACTGCCATATCCTTGTGAGCATAAAATAAAATTTAATTTTTCCCTTGTTATCATGTTCTGAGTTCAACAATAATATATTCTACAGAACCATTGTGACATTTAATATCCTGCCCTGTAATATGTCTTCACAATTTTTAAACTACTTTTAGAAAATGAATATTAAAATTGTGTGATTTTTCTGTGGATGAAAACAACTAAGCTAACAGACATTGTTTGTGAAGATACACAAGAAGCTGTTTGCAGCACATGTCAACAACTTCAATTTTCTAGGGAGGTCGGTACATTTCAGATTATCATAATTTGGAAGGTTGTCACTTTCGTGTGTCTGACACTGGACTCCGAAAGAGACTGCTCTACTCAGCAATCAGTCACACCAAGAGATTCCCAGTGGGATGGTAGTAACTTTAGGGATGTCCTCAAAACATTCCTGGAGCAGTCAAACATCTCTGCTGACTCACCAGAGTCCCTGGTTTATGGCCAACCAAAATGGGGAATGTTTATTTGGGAACGCACTGAACATAAGATTGAGCAAGCAAGGATCTGGCACGGCTCTATAGGGTTACAAGGTAGCCAGTAAGGAACTCAAAAATTGACTTAGGAGAGCTAAAAGGGGCATGAAAAAGCCCTGGCGAGAAGGATTAGAGAAAACCCCAAGGCGTTCTACACTTATGTGAGAAATAAGAGGATGATCAAAGTGACAGTAGGCCGATCAGCGATAGTGGAGGGAACTTGTGCCTAGAGTCAAAGGGGGTAGGGGAGGCCCTAAATGAATATTTTGCTTCGATATTCACTCGAGAGAGGGACCTTAACCAGGTTAATAGGCTCAAACAGGTTGATATTAAGGAGGAGGATTTGCTGGAAATTTTGAAAAGCATCAGGATAGATAAGTCCCCTGGGCCTGACGGGATATACCCAAGGTTACTACGGGAAGCGAGGGAGGAGATTGCTGCGCCGTTGGCGATGATCTTCGTGTCCTCACTCTCCACTGGAGTAGTACCGGATGATTGGAGGGAGGTGAATGTTGTTCCCCTGTTCAAGAAAGGGAATAGGGAAATCCATGGGATTTACAGACCAGTCAGTCTTACGTCTGTGGTGATCAAAATACCGGAAAGGATTCTGAGAGATCGGATTTATGATTATTTAGAAAAACATAGTTTGATTAACGATAGTCAGCATGGCTTTGTGAGGGGCAGGTAATGCCTCACAAGCCTCATTGAATTCTTTGAGGATGTGACGAGACACATTGATGAAGGTCGGGCAGTGGATGTGGTGTATATGGATTTCAGCAAGGCATTTGATAAGGTTCCCCATGGTAGGCCCATTCAGAAAGTCAGGGGGCACGGGATACAGGGAAATTTGGCTGTCTGTTTGTGGAATTGGCTGGCTGAAAGAAGACAGCGAATGGTAGTGGATGGAAAGTATTCCGCCTGTTAATGAAAGCCAACACACCATACGCCTTCTTAACAACCCTATCAACCTGGGTGGCAACTTTAAGGGATCTATGTACATGAACGCCAAGAACCCTCTGTTCCTCTACACTTCCAAGAATCCTGCCTTTAACCCTGCATGCAGCATTAAAATTCGACCTTACAAAATGAATCACTTCACATTTATCGAAGTTGAACTCCATCTGCCGTTTCTCAGCCCAGCTCTGCATCCTATCAATGTCCTGTTGTAACCTCCAGCAGCCCTCGACACTATCTACAACTCCACCAACCTTTGTGTCATCGGCAAACTTACTGACCCACCCTTCCACTTCCTCCAAGTCATTTATAAAAACCACAAAGATCAGAGGTCCCAGAACAGGGGCTGGATTTTCCAATAATGAGGCTATGTCCCCATGCCAGCATCAAAACTCTGGCGTTTCACTCTGGACTTTCCTTCAGAAAGAAGCTCTGGCTGCAGATACGGGGCCCTGCACCTCCGATCGGGAGTCCGCGCATGTGCGCGGCCGCCGCCCCATGCGACATGGCGGACTCACACCACGGACCTTGATGAAAGAAATAGGTCGCCCCGAGATCGCGCCCGCCCGCGGACTGGTGCCGCCCGATTGCTTGCCTGGCCATCCATGAGGCCCCCCCCCCCCCCCCCCCCCCACCCGCGGTGAACGATCCCCTCAGCTCCCACCAAGGCGGCCGCGGACTCACCCAAGGTTCCCGATGGCCAATATGTGCTTTGAACCATGCCGTTGGGAACTCAGCCAGTTTGCACGGAGAATCGTGGTGGGGGGGGGGGCTCTGTCAATGGCTCCCTACCCGCGCCGCATAGATCGCGCGCAAGCAACTCCCGTCACTTCAGCAGCACCAGCCCCGATTTCTGGGTAAATGGCCCTTCTCCGCCCCCGTGTCGAACGCGATTTCAGCACAGAGGCTCTGAGAATCCAGCCTCCGGTCTGCTCTCTTAGGTGGACATGAAGGATCCCATGGCACTGTATCAATAAGATCAGAAGAAACAGGAGTAGAACAGCCCACTGAGCCTGCTCGTCCATTCAATAACATCATGGCTGATTTGATTGTGGCCTTAACAATACATTTTTGCCTGTGCCCCATAATCCTTGACTTCGTTGTCAATCAAACTTCTGTCCAAGTCCACCTTGAATATATCCAATGACCCAGTGTCCATTTCTCTCTGGAGAGGCGAAGTCTGAAGACAAATTACCTTTTGATAGAAGAACTCCCTCCTCCTTTTACGGGTGGGAACTATTTCTCCATATCTACTGTGTCAAGTCAGCCTCGTGATTTTGAACATTTCTATCGAATCTCTTCTTAGCCTTCTTCTGTCCAAGGAGAAGAGTCCCACCTCTTCAATCTATCCTCATAACTGAAGTTTCTCATCATTGGAACCATTCTTACAAACCTCTTTTGCACTCTCTCTAATGTGTTCTCATCCGCTCAGAATTGTACCCAATTTTCCAGCTCAGGTCAAACTTCTTTGCTCTTGTACTCTATGCCCTTATTAATAAAGCCCAAAATGCTATATGCTTTATGAACTGCTCTCCACCTGTCATGCCACCATGAACTACGCACAAATACACCCAGGTTCCTCTGATCCTGCACCCCTTTCTGAATTTTACCCTTTATTTTATATTGCCTCTCCATGTTCTACCTGCCAAAATGCATCACGTCACGCTTCTCTGCATTGAACTTCATATGTCACCTATCTGCCCCCTCCACCAACTTGTCCATGACCTTTTGAAGTTCTACATTGTCCTCTTCACAGTTTACAATACTTCCAATACTACCTCCGCAGCAAGACCTGGAAATGGTCATGCTTGGGCTGATAAGTGGCAAGTTATATCATGCCACACAAGTGTCAGACAATGACCATATCCAGCAAGAGAGAATCTATCATCTGATAGCATTCTTTGCAAGCACGACTGAAGAGTCCCAGATGGTATGTTGCCTGCCGAGTGCCAAGGTGAGGGACATCTCTAATCGGCTTGAAAGTGGGAGGGGAATGATCCAGTTGTTGTGGTCGATGTTGGGACAAACAACATGGGCAAAACTGGGAAAGAGGACCTGTTGGGAATTAGCAGGAACTAGGAAAAAAATTGAAGAACAGGTCCTCAGGGGTTATATTCTCTGGATCATTATCCAAGTTACGTACAAATTGGCAGAGGGAGGACAGTGGTACTGGAAAGAGGGGTTCCATTTCATGGGGCACTAGCATCAATATTGGAACAGGAGGGATCTGTACTGTTGGGACAGTCTCCACCTGAACTGACTTGGGACCAGTGGAAAGGATAAATAGAGTGGTCACAAGGACTTTAAACTAGCAAATGGGGGGAAAGGGAAGGGTAAAACTACAAGACGTATCATGGTTAATGTGAACGAAAACTGCAGGTCAGCATGTGAGGTGAAGGTAGAGGTTAATAGGACTAAATGACAGGGCTACTCTAACGACTAAGGAGGGGAAAGGAAACATTAAAAAATCAAAATGTAAGGTGACAGTGGGAGTGAAAGATGAGGATGAGGCTGAGTGTTATCAGAGATTAATAAAAGAGGTCAGAATGTGTGAAAAGCATAGTGCACAAGAAAATCTTGCAAGGGAAAGACAAATCTGTGGGACATATTTAAAAGCCTTGTACCTAAATGCATGCATTATTTGTAATAAGGTAAATAAGCTGATGGCACAAATCGAGACAAATGGGTATGATGTGGTGGGGATCACTGAAACGTGGTGGCAAGAGGATGGGACTGGGAATTGAATGTCCAAGAGTACTCAGTATCCTGAAAGGATCGACAGGCTTTATTGGTTAACGATGACATCAAGATGACATGTATTAAGAAATTACATTGGCATTAAGGGCCAAAATGTTGAATCGATCTGGGTGGAAATAAAAAACAAGGGAAAAAAAACTCCTTGGTAGGAGTAATTTACAGGCCCCCAAGCAATACTTCCAAAGTGGGGCATAGTACAAACCAAGAAATAATTGTGAGAAGGGCACAAATGTAGTCATCGGTAGCCTCGAGGGAGATTTCATGGAGTAAATGAGGGATTGTTTCTTCGAGCAGTATGTTATGGAGCCAACCATGGAGCAAGCTATTTTAGATTTAGTATGTAACAAAGAAGGGTTGATAAATAATCTTGTCATTAAGGATCCTCTTGGAAGGAGTGTCTCTATTTGTGACACAGCTTATTTACCTTATCATGAATAATGCTCGAATTTCAAATTGAGATTGAGTGAGAAAAGACAGTGTGCCATACTAGAGTTTTAGTGTTGGGCAGAGGTAATTATACAGGCCTGTGGAAAGAGTGGGTCCAAGTAGACTCGGCACAAATAATTGGGGGTGGGACAGCTGAGGAACAATGATGGATGTTCATGATTAAATACCTCTCAATTAAAGTATGTTCCTGAGAGGAAGAGGAATTGTAAAAGGGAGAAAAACGTTCCATGGCTAAACAAGGAAGTCAAAGAAGAAATAAAGGCAAAAACTAGGGCATGTAATACTACAAAAGCTCGTGGTAAGCTGGAGGATTGGGAGAGCTTTAAAGTTCAGCAAAAGGCTAGTAAAAATAAAATTAAAGACCTAAAATGAACTACGAATGAAAACTAGAAGAAAACATTGATACCTTCTGTAAGTATATAAAGAGGAAGAGAATCTAACAAGAAAATGCTGGAAAATCTCAGCAGGTCTGGCAGCATCTGTAAGGAGAGAAAAGAGCTAACGTTTCAAGTCCAGATGACCCTTTGTCAAAGCTAACAGACAGAGAAAGTGGGAAATATGTATACTGTGGAGTGAGAATGAAAGATGAGTCATAGTCACAGAAACCCACGTTGGCTCTTTAGAGGACGATACTGGCAAGGTAATAATGGGTAAAGCAGAGATGGTGGAGGCACTGAACCAATATTTTGCCTGTCTTCATGGTAAAGGATAATAAAACAAAAACTACAGTTAATGCAGAGAAACTTGGTGCAATTACCCTCACCATCGAGACGGTATTGGATAAACTAATGGGATTACTGGCAGATAAGTCCACGGGGCCTGATGGCCTGCACGCTAGGAAGGTAGCAGCAGAGATAGTGGATGCATTGGTTATGATATTTCAGAATCCCCTGGATTCTGCAAGAATCCCAGTGGATTGGAAAGACACTGATGTGATGCTCCTATTCAACAAGTGAGAGTGGCAAAAAGTAGGTAACTATAGATCAGTTAGCTTGACCTCTGTGGTGGGAAAGTGGCTGGAATCAATCAATAAGGAGGACATGACTGAACATTTGGAAAGACAATCCACCAATGTCAGCATGGTTTTATGTAGAGGGGCCTACTGTTTCTCCTGGACTGTGGCTAATTACCTACCAACCTACAGCAAATACTGAATTAGATCATGAACTAATTAAGTGCTTGTTTCAAATGTTTAGCTTGTGTGTTACCCGTTGAACTTTCATTTGGTCAGCTGTGCGGCGCAGATCTCTGAGCTGTTCCTCATACAGAAACCTCAAGCCTTGCGGATGCAGACAGCGACTCTTCAGAGTCTCAACCTCAGTCTCCAGAATTCGGTTGTCCTGTTCCAGATTCCTCACCTGCCATACACAAAGCAATCGGTTCAAGAGATCAATCAAATGCATATCGATATTACAAGCTGCGATTTAGACAATTGATGCACCATCATTTCAGGAGCACATCATCCAAAATCTGATATGATAATTTAAGAATTAAAACAGAAAATGCTGGAAAATCTCAGCAGATTAGCCAGCATCTGTGGAGAGAGCAATAGAGATAACATTTAAGTTTAATGATATTGCATCCGATGTTCTGATGTAAATGCGGTGGGTCAAGTGCCAATAGGGGAACATTTAGGAATCAATGATCATAATACCATCAGGTTTAGGTTAGCTATGAACAATCACAGAATTGCTATGGTGAAGGAGGAAGCCATTCAGCCCATTGTGTCTGCGCCAGCTCCCAAACAGCATTATGGCAAATCCCCTGCCTTTTCCCTGTACCAAACAAGGGTTTAGCTCAGTTGGCTGGATAGCTGGTTTGGGATGCAGAGCGAGGCCAACAGAGTGGGTTCAATTCCCGTATTGGCAGAGATTATTCATGAAGGCCCCGCCTTCTTAATCTTGCCCCTGGCTTGAGGTGTGGTGATCCTCAGGTTAAATCTCCCCATCAAAAGGGAAAGCAGCCTATGATCATCTGGGACTATGGCGACTTCACTTTACGTTTTTGCCACTCAGATAATCATCTAACGCCCTCTTGAATGCATTGATTGAGCCTGCCTGCACCATGCTTCCAGGCTGTGCATTCCAAACCCGAACCTC
Organism: Scyliorhinus canicula; assembly: GCF_902713615.1. Classification (NCBI taxonomy): domain Eukaryota; kingdom Metazoa; phylum Chordata; class Chondrichthyes; order Carcharhiniformes; family Scyliorhinidae; genus Scyliorhinus; species Scyliorhinus canicula. The sequence goes on from NC_052151.1 coordinate 74,647,352, forward strand.
TCGTTGTGTGAAAAAGATTTTTCTCACATCACATTTGCTTCTTTAGTAAATCAATTTAAATCTGTGCCCTCTCATTCTTGACCCTTTTACGAGCAGAAACAGTTTCTTCCTATCTACTCTGTCCAACCCCTTCATGATTTTGAATGCCTCAAGGAGCAACCTAGAGTTAAAATGTTTAATTGGAGGAGGGCCAATTTTAATTGGGTGAAAACAGACCTAGCCCAAGTAATTTGGAATCAAAGAAATACAGGAAAAACTGCATTAACAAGGCTGTCTTTAATGGGGAGATGGTCAGAAACATTGAGGTACATTCCCACAAGAGGAAAAGGCTGGGGAATCAAAGCCAGAGCTCTCTGGAAGATGAAAATGATAAATAGTAAAATGAAACAGAAAAAAGGCTATGTATGACAGAGATGAGTACTACACAGAATATAAAACTTTCAGGCATCAAGGAATTCAAAAGTCTTCTACAGGCATATAAAGAGTAAAAGGCTATAAGAGGAAAGGTGGGGGTGATGAGGGGCCAAAAAAGGGATTTATTGATGGAAGCTGTGGGACTCTTATTTTACTTTCTTATAAGAATCGGTTGGGGGGAGCTATCAAAAAGACAACTTTATTATTGTTAATTACTTACTGCTATATTCTCGAATAAGAACTGAATAAAAACTTAGAAACAAAGTATTAAACAAAACATAAAAAGGTCAAGCACATGGCAAAAGAAATGACTTAACACAAACAAACAGATAGATGGTTCAAGAATTCAGGAACAAAGACCTTGACTACAAGATACTACTTTTAAGGGCATTATTATCTCTGGTTTAACCCCTTATTTACTTTCATTGACTTCTAATTCTAAGCTGAGACCTCCTGGTTTGTTCAAATGAATGTCTGTTACTTAGAGGATGATTTGGTAATCAAACATTGGACATTACTCAAGGTCGACTGGTGCCTATCAAAACTAGCTGAGTGTCTGCATGCGCAGTCTTAGGAAAATTACTGGATATGTTTCTCATACTTTGCTATGTTTCACAGCTTGGCAGAGACTTTACTAGAACTGATTAGTTGATTAGACAGAGAACAATACATTCTTAGTTAATTTATTACATGAGAGAATGACTGAGTTCCCAGTCAAGACACTTTTAATATTTTTATCTCTCAGCTACATGCATTCAACTAGCACCTATATGAATAAAACTATGAATAAAACTAGATTCTATCAGAGGCAAAGAGCTTAGCTGAGATGATAAATGAGTACATTCCATATGCCTTTATTAAGGAAGTAGATACTGCCAATGGCACAGTGAAGCATTTTGGATGGGTTAGAAATGGATAAATAGGAGGTATTAGAATGGTTGACTGCACTCAAAATTGATAAGTCACTAGACCAAATGCTATGGATCAGATGTTGCTGAGGAAATAAAGGGCAGAAATTGCAGAGTGTTGGCTATGGAGGGGTGGTGCCGGAGGGCTGCAGAATTGCAAATGTTACTTCCCTGTTCAGAAAAGTGTGGAATAATCATCCCAGCAACTGAAGGCCAATAGGTCTGACCTCAGTGGCGAGATCAAGGGGTCAGTTAGCTCAGTTGGCTGGATGGCTGGTTTGTGATGTGGAGAAGGTTCAATTCCAGTACCGACTGAGGTTACTCATGCATCACATAGAATCATACAGTGCAGAAAGGCCCTTCGGCCCATCAAGTCTGCACTGACGTGAAAAACATCTGACCTACTTACCTAATCCCATTTACCAGCAGATGGTCCATAGCGTTGAATGTCATGATGTGCCAAGTGCTCATCCAGGTACTTTTTTTTTTTTTAATTTAGATTATCCAATTATTTTTTCCAATTAAGGGGCAATTTAGCGTGGCCAATCCACCTTCTCTGCACATTTTTGGGTTGTGGGGGTGAAACCCACGCAGACACGGGGAGAATGTGCAAACTCCACACGGACAGTGACCCAGAGCCGGGATCGAACCTGGGACCTCGGCGCCGTGAGGCGGTTGTGCTAACCACTAGGCCACCGTGCTGCCTCTTTTTAAAGGATGTAAGTCAACCCACTTCCCAAGCAGTGCATTCCAGGCTGTCACCACCCCCTGGGAAAGAACATTTTTCTTCAAATCCCCTCTAAACCTTCTGCCCCTCACCTTGAACTTTTGTTCCCTTGTGACTGACCCTTCAACTCAGGGGGACAGCTGGTCCCTATCCACACTGTCCCCCTCATAATCTTGTACGCCTCGATCAGGTCACCACTTAGTCTTCTCTGCTCCAACGGAAACAACCCAAGCCTATCCAAACTTTCTTCATAACTTAAATGTTCCATTCCTTCAACATCCAGTCATTTGCCTCTGCACCCACTCCAGTGTAATCACATCCTTCCTATAATGTGGTGACCAGAATTGCACACAGTATTCCAGCTGTGGCTTCCCCAAAGTTCTATACAACTTTCAACATAGATGACCCAACTGACTACAGCTGTGGAAATGCATCTCACCCCAGAAAAGAATACATTCATGCATGCATAACATGAACGACATCCCAGAATAACACAGTGCAGAAGAGGCCCTTCGGCCCATCAAGTCTGCACCAATGCATGAAAAACATCTGCCCTGCCTGCCTAATCCCATTTGCCATCACATGGCCCATAGCCTTGAATGTTATGACATGCCAAGTGCTCATCCAGGTACTTTTTAAAGGATGTGAGGCAACCTGTCTCTAACCCCCTCCCAGGCAGTGCATTCCAGACCATTATCATCCTCTGGATAAAAAGATTTTTCCTCATATCCCCCCTAAACCTCCTGCCTCTCATCTTGAACTCGTGTGCCCTCGTGACTGACCCTATAGCTGCTCCCCCACCCTGTCCATGCCCCTCATAATCTTGTATATCTCAATCAGGTCATCCTTCAGTTTTCTGTGCTCCAACGGAAAGAACCCAAGCCTATCCAACCTCACTTCATAACTTAAATGTTCTATCACAGACAACATCCTGGTGAATCGCCTCTACACCCCCTCCAGTGCAATCACATCCTGCCTATAATGACAATGGGGGAACGTAAGTGAGTGCTCATAGTCCCATCATTTTCCTAGAAGACCAGAACTGTACACCGTGTTCCAGCTAAACCCACCAAAGTTCCACGCAACTCCAATATGACCTCCCAGCTTTTGTAATCTATACTGCGATTGATAAAGGTAAGTGTCACGTGTGCCTTTTTCAACACCCTATTAACCTACCCTCTGCCTACTACAGATAAACACGCCAAGGTCCGTTTGATCCTGAGAACTTCCTAGTGTCATGCCGTTTATTGAATACTTCCTTGTCAAATTAGTCCTTCCATAGTGTATCATCCTACACTTTTCAGGATTAAGTCCCATCTGCCACTTATCTGCCCATTTGACCATTTCATCTATATCTTCCTGTAACCAAGACCTCACTGATAACCATCCAGCCAATCTTTGTGTCATCTGCAAAATTACTAATCCTATTCTCCATATTGTCATCTATGTCCTTTATGTAAATTACTAATAATAGGGGACCCAGCACAGATCCCGGTGGTACGCCACTGGACACTGACTTCCAGACACTAAAGTAGCCTTCTGCCATCGCCCTCTGTCTCCTAAAAACAAGCCAATTTTAAATCCATCTTATTAAATTATCCTGTACCCCATGTGCATTTCCCTTCTTTATAAGTCTCCCACGTGGGACCCTGTCAAAGGCTTTGCTAAAATCCATATAAACTACATCAACTGTATTAAATTTAATCTGCTATTTGACTGCCAATAACAGCAACCTGACTGTCCTCTTGAAGTCAATTACAATCCTCCTCACAGTTCACGATACCTCCGAGTTTGATTTAATCAGTCATTTTGAAGTTGCATACTACACACCCAAGTCCAGGTCAACTGCATTACACTTATCTACACACCTGGTCCCCTCCTCAAAAAATTAAAACAATTTGTTAGGCATGATCTCCATCTGACAAAGCCATGTTGACTAATCCTGATCAAACCTTGCTTCCCCAAGTGGAGACAGGTTCTCTCCTTCACAATTTCCTCCAATAGTTTCCCTACCACTGACGTGAGACTCACTGGTCTGTAGCTCCCTGGCTTAACTCTAAAATCGTTCTTAAATAGTGAAACCACATCTCCAGTCCTGCGGAACCTCCGCTTTGGTCAGAGAGGAATTAAAAATTTGGGTCAGAGCCCCTGCAACCTCTTCCCTCATCTCCCACAGCAGCCTGGGACACAATTCATCCGGACCTGGAAATTTGTCCAATTTTAAGCCTGCCAACACATCCAATACCTTGTCATTCCCTATGTCAATTTTTTTTTAAACCACAGTCATTGATTAAGACCTGGAATGCACTGCCTGACAGAGCGGTGGAGAAAGATTCAAATGTGGCTTTTTTGGTAATTTGGTAAACAGCTGAAGAGAAAACATAAGTGTTGGGCAACAGGAAATGCACGGGGGTGGGAGGGGGGACTAGCTAGTCGAGTTACTCTTACAGACAGCAGTGATAGGGCAGGCTGAATGGTCTGCTCCTGTACAGTAACCATTCTATGATTCTATAATATTATGATGTAACGCATCTGCCCTTGTAAAACAATGTATCCTTTGATGTGAACATCGATAAGCAAATCCAATAGTATATTCTACAAAACATCCATTTTAAGTATCATTTTAATGCAACAGGAACAAAACACACATCGATTCCAGTGTCTTTCATTTTTATGCGGATCGATAGCAATCCCTTTATCTTCCCTTCGGATTTAATTTACTTCCAATATTGCAATATTTCAAGATCACTCTTGACACTAAAATATTTAGTTTTGTTCATGTAACCAAAACAGATGATTATAGATACTGATGGCTTGTGTCAATGTCACCTGTTCTGACTCCATCACCTTCAGTGCCATCAAAGTCACATTTCAAGTTCTGAAAAGCATCCCCGCTTCAATCTTCTGGAATTCCTCACTTGATAATTTTCTTTCCATTTATAACATTTACGATTAGATATTAATACTTGTTAATCAGGTCTGAATACATTTCGATGTATTTAAGGATGGAGACTAGCTTTGTGATTTCTGTTGCGGGTGTGATAGTGTTTCTTACTTTCTCGATGTAAGCGGCCAGCCTGTCATTGAGAATGATCATCTCTTTCCTGTCATTGGTTCTAGTGCTCAGGAATTCCTGATTTGTTGCAGACGCAGCATCCAGATCCAGAGACGTTCCTAACCCTGCTCCCAGGTAGATTGTACCCATGCTGAAACAGTAAAAAGTTCAGGATGTTAGCAACATTCAAACTGCATCTTGTTAATGAGAGGTTCAAAAAAAAAATTTTTTTTTAATATGTCTATTAGTTTTTCATAATAATCAACACAAACTAGAACAAAAGAGTGCAAATAAATCACAAGCAAATATGAAAGTTTTTAAAAAACATAACACATAATTATCTTAAATACTAAAACTAGCCTAAAACCCCTAACAACTGACGGTGACTAGAGCTTTAAAAAAGGAAGTAAATGATTGCATCTTAGGTAGAACCTCTCCACCGACCCTCTGATGGTGAATTTGACTTTCTCCAAGTGTAGGAATGACCTGACGTTACCCAACCAGGCAGAGGCACTGGACGGAGTGGGAGACCTCCAACCAAGCAATATCCGCCTCTAGGCTATCAGCAAGGCAAATGCAACAACATCCGCCACTATCTCAGACTTAATCACCGGCGAATCCGAACCCAAATATGGCCACCAGCGGACATGGGTCTAAATCCACATGGAGTATCTCCAACATGGTACTAGAGAAGGAAGCTCAGAAGCCTACGAGTTTGGGGCTGGACCAGAACATGTGCATGTGGTTAGCTGGCCAAGAGAACAGTGATCACATCTGTCCTCAACATTTCGGAAAAACCCACTCATCTCTGCTCTAGTCAAGTGCTTCCTGCGTAACACCTTAAACTAAATTGGGCTCAACCATACACATGAGGACGTGGAGTTCACTCTGTGAAGGGTCTCACTCCAAACCTCATCAGTAGCATAGGGCCCCCATTTCACCCTCACACTGCCAGGGGAGCGGAATCTGATGAGAGAATATGGCTGTATAAGTCCAAAATAACACCCTCGGCAGGCGAAGCCAGTGACAGAATCCTCTTCAAGTAAGAAGGTGGCGGCAAAGGAAAGGCGGGAAACGCGAACTTGAAAACACCAAGAAAGGCCAGAGTTGGGTAGCTGAAATTTATCAGCTAGCTCCCTAAAACTGGCAAACCTCCCCTCCACGAACAGGTCCCCAAAATACTCCAGACCCTTCACTTCCCAAGATTTAATGTTGGGTCCTAACTAGAAGGTAGAAAAAGGTGATTGTTACAAATATGGGCTGGTGGCAAGACAAGGAAAGCAGGGTTTAAATGCAGTCCCAAACTGTTTCCAAATTTGAATAAGTAGACCACCATTGTGTATGAGGAGAATCTAGCAGGTAAAAAGGGCTACAATGCTAAGACTGTGGCAAGAAAAGAGTAGTGCAGGAATGAGCCTCCATTTGTCCCCAATAGATGTACAACAAATGGTTGAACGTTTGAACCAAAACAACAAATTGGGAAGGGTCAAGTCCCCGACTTTTATCTCTTTGGAGCAAAATGCCACAGATTCTGCGATTCTTACCCATCTAAGTAAAGAAAAATATCAATTTGTTAACATTTATTAAAAAAAGGATTTAGGTAGTAAAATGGAAGACATTGGAAGAAAGATAAAAACCTTGGGAGCACATTCATTGTAATAGTTTGAATCCTACCAGCCAAAGTTAGAGCAGTTGGTTTCACCTCTACAAATCCATTTTGACAATATTAATCAGCTTGTGTAATTCAACTTATGGAGCGAGTCCCAGTTGTGGGCCACCCGGAACTCCCAGATAGCGAAAGCTTGTATTGGAAAGGCAAAACGATAACGTCCGCAATTGGGCTCAATTCCCTGGGAGATTAACCGGGAATACTCACTCTTACCGAAATTCAATTTATACCCAGAGAGGGAGCCAAGGTATTAAGCAACTTCATTATCCCGTTGATAGAGGAGGCTGGGTCTGTAATATAATGAAGTAGGTCATCTGCACAGAGAGACACCCGATGCTCCACCCCATCTCAGCTAATACCCCTCCACTGACTAG